>NW_006408539.1:22697046-22723010 GCF_000296735.1 Chrysochloris asiatica
CTTTATATATTGTTGTTGTTGTTGTTATGTGCTGTGGAGTCGGTTCTGACTCATAGCGACCCTGTACAGGGTTTCCGAGGCTATAAATCTTTATGGGAGCAGAATGCCTCATCTTTCTCCCATGGAACAGCTGGTAGTTTCGAACTGCTGACCCTGAAGTTCACAACCCGATTCGTAACCACTACGCTAACAGATGTGTTATTTTAGGTATTATATTATAGTATGTGATATATATAATATGTAATATTATATATATATAGAATCCTGGTGTCGCTCTGTGGGTTAATGCTCCAGACTGCAAAGCCATTTGAACTGAAAGACTGGCAGTTCAAGCTCACCAGCTGCTCCTCAGAAACCTATACAGGGTTGCTATGGGTTGGAAATGACTCGATGGCACTTAACAACAACAACATATATATATTATAATCTTTTTAAGAAAAGCCACTTCTAAATGCATTTCAAATCTTAAAGATAGAAATTTTGTTTACATTCTTATTGTCATCTGGTCTCTTACCTGGAAGCCACACGCACATTCACAGAACTCAACTTAAACCACCACAACACAGTCAGACTGCCTTGGATCAAATGGGAGGGACAACTTTTGTCAACAGTGCTCAGTAGTTCTGCCCTGTTCTTTGACTAAGAGGAAAGCAAAACTGAGTACCATTGGGTTCCTGAGGAATTGGGTCATTTTGAGGAAAACAAAACAGAATATATGTCAACCTAATCAAATACTAATTCTCTTTGGGGTAATGTGACTCCAAGAAACTTGCCCTTCGTAACATGGATGGGATCAGGAAAGATGGACCATTTTCAGGAGAAAATGATATAAATTATGTGTTTTCATCAGAGGAATTGACGATGTTAGAAAAATTGTCCATAGGCATGTAGAACAGTCATAAGGAGAAAGAGGTGTAGGAGGAAACTGCCTCTTAGATGAAGGTTATAGGGATTGTCAAAATCCACAAAGGATGAGCGACAGGGAGCTTGCACATGAACTATGATGATGTTAATAATAACAATAATAGTATTCATTCACATTATCTCCAATAGTTGGAAAAAGACTTCCTCAAACAGGTTTTCTGAATGGCAAGAACAAAGAATGGGAACAAATCTGTCTAGAAAATGAAGGTGACCAAGAAGAATGGTTCCTTTCTCTACAATGAATTTGAACTTACCTGGTTCTCAGTCTATTCCAAGTTGTGGAAATGCATGGGAAATTCAAAACCCGACTGATCACAGAATCTGCTTGTCTACACCCATTGTAGTGGTCTATTACAGAGTAATCTGAATCCCAGCCTTCTATTTCAATGACTACAGGAAATGGAAGAAATCATTTCTGTTGAGAGAGTATCGGATATCTTTCCCATTTGAACATCTGCTGTGCCTGTTTTAATTGGCATTCTACCTAGCCAATTAAAAAGTAAAACAGAAAAACCAGTTGCCATTGAATCGATTACAAACCATGGTGCAATACCAGCAGAATAGTTCTACCATCAAAGCAATGTGCAAGTCACCATAGTAAGACAAACATGCAGACATATGGTGATGTACCAAGGTCTTATTTCACTCACTGTAACCACTGGACCAATAAACAACATTCTTATCAATGGAGAAAAGATTGAAGTTGTCAAGGACTTCATTCTTCTTGGATCAACTATCAACACTTGCGGAAGCAGCAGTCAAGAGATCAGATGACATATTGCATTGGGCAAATCTGCTGCACAGGAACTTCTTAAAGTGTTGAAGAGCAGAGATGTCAGCTTGAGGACTAAGGTGCACCTGACCCAGGCCATGGTGTTTTCAATAGCCTCATATGGATGTGAAAGCTGGACAGTGAATAAGGAAGATCGTAGAAGAATTGATGCCTTTGAGTTGTGGTGTTGGAGGAGAATATTGAAAGTGCCATGGACTGTCAAAAGAACCAATAGATCTGTTTTGGAAGAAGTGCAGCCAGAATGCTCCTTGGAGGCCAGGATGGCTAAGCTTCGTCTCTCATACTTTGGACATATTGGCCAGAGGAAACAGTCACTGGAGAAGGATGTCATGCTGGGTAAGGTGGAGGGTCAGAGAAAAAGAGGAAGACCCCTAACGAGATGGATCAGCCAGGTGACATCATTGATGACGTCAAGTGTGGCTGCGGTAGTGAGGTTGGCCCAGGATCGGACATTGTTTCGTTCTGCTTTGCATGGGGTCGCTATGAGTCGGTTCCGACTCGATGGCACCTGACAACAACAACACTCTTTTTCCAAGACCTCTCCAGTCTTCCAAGAATTGAAGAATGGGAAGAGAAAAAATATTTTTTAGTTGTAGATTCATGACATACATGCATTTCCACTAATCAGGGCAAAAATCCCTTGAAATAGTTCTCTTTCTGAGTTTTACCAATGAAGAAATGGTCACTTGGAGAAGCCTGTCTCAGGTTGGGAGTGGAAGGTTTGATTCAGACCTAGCTTTGCTACTTCAAAGTTCAAACTTCTTTTATTACAAGACAGACCCTGTTTTCAGTGACAGACACAGTAACTTAAACCAAGATCAAGTTCTCAGACACACCGTTTCATCAGCACGGATATGTCCCTGCTCAGAACAGCCTTTGGTCACCTCGATGCTTGTCACAAGGCTCACAATGTTTTTATAACATGGGTACGCTTTGCACTCTATTTTGACTTCATGTACTGACAACACACTAGATGTCCGTTTCCAATTAGTTGGTTCTGACTCATAAAGTCCCTGCATAGCGTTTCTGAGGATTGCCTAGTGGGCTTGAACTGCTGACCTTGCAGTTAATGGTCCAGTGCTTATCCTGCAGCACCATACAGGCTTCCCATTTCCACTTAATTGGGCTGTTCCTTTGTTCTTGCAGATAGCAGAACTCAAAATTCATCCTGATGGATATATTCCTAACAAAAAAGACTAAGCTGATATTGAGAGCTGCTTGTTGGATTTGTAAGACCAATTTCTCCCAGATTTCCTTATTTTCACTGTATTATTAGGTTTTCATTGACTCCGTTTTTAAAACATTATGTTGGTGTTAAGTACCGTCCAGTCAGTTCTGACTCACAGTGACCCAGTATAGAGTTTCCGAGGAGCAGTTGGTGGGTTTAAACCAAGGGCCTTGTAGTCAACTGACCTTGGGGTCTAGAGCTTTATGCTACAGCGCCACACCAGGTCTTCAGCTTTCCTAAATTGTTAAACATTTTAAAGTCTTCCTTTATTTTTAACACTATGTCACTTGGCAGATGATGTACAGACCTAAGGCTTTATATATATTCAGCCCCTGGAGAAGAACATCATGCTTGAGAAAGCAGAGGGTTTGAGAAAAAGAGGAAGATGCTCAACGAAATGGATTGGCACCGTACCTTCAACAATGGACTGAAACACACCTACTGTTGTGAGAATAGCACAGGACTAGCAACATTATGTTCTGTTAGAAACAGGATCTCTAAGGCAGAACTGACCAGACAGCACCTAACAGTATTAACAATAATATATCAGTCAGTGATGTATTACACCAACATAGGATTGCCACACAAATATATTCCCCCTCTGCCCCTGCCTTTTGTATTTCAAGTGTGTGGGGTTTAATATTAAAAGGAAAAGCTATCAAGTTAGATACAGCAATAAACAAAAACAATAAAGCAAGAAAGAGAAATTTATGTTTCCATTAAAAATTTAAACAGAGCAAGTAGCAATACTCCTATTAAGGGTTTTGATTCTCACAAAAAAAATAGATGATAGACAGACAGACAGACAGACAGATAGATGCTAGATAAGTAGATAGATGAAGCATGCTGGCTCATACAGAAAACAATGGACTATGAACCACAAGATAAGAAGTTTGAGCCCACCAGACACTCCATGAAGAAAAACAAGGCTCTCTACTCCCACAAAGATTTTTAAGTCTCGGAAAACCCTATACAGGGTCACTCAGAATTGATTTGATGGCACATAACTGCAACAACTAAGTGCCCATTTTATTAATGTGAAAGACCCATAACGCAAATGGTTACAGATAGATAAGGTAATCCATATAGATTTTGCTATTTGAGGTGCCATAAGTTTCTTAAGAAACTTTCTTAAGAAAGTTATGGCACCTCAAATGCTTAAAAAAAAAAAAATGAGCTTTGGGCTACATTAGGTGAATAAAATAGGAACAGAAAGTAAATTATTAATTTCAGGAGTTGTCCTTACACCCAAGTTATAGATGATTACTTCACTGTAATGATTAGTAACTTGGTTGGTTCCAGGACCACATGCTCTACGTGGTGCCTAGACCTAATTCTAATGACCATCAGCTTCCTGATGACCTGCTTATTGAGATTATCTTGATAAAGCAAATAAACTCCAGATATGGCCTTTGGAAAGATGGCCCAGATTGTGAACACCACCCTGGGCAAATAAAGTAAGACCACAATCAAAACCATTGAAACATTTCACAGAGGAGCATGGAGATGAACCCTTTTTATACTAAGCCATATGTATCTTGACCTTGTCTTGTTCATCTTATAATAATAATTTTGAAAGAATCAATAATGCAGAATAGAAAGGAGAGATTCTTCTGAGATATCTGTTGAACGTGAGATGTAGACCTTGAAGAACACCCACTTTTAGAGGCTTCCAAGACAATGGGAAGTTAATTAAAGAGAAAGCAAAGAATTCAGAGAAATAAGAAGATAGCAGAGTATTAAAGAAGTTCAAGATAAGGGAGACTGAAAACCAGGCGACAGTAAACATATTCAATATCACTAAGAAGTAAAAACAAAAGAGCAAAGACTTATAAGAGACCATTGGGTATGGTAACTTATGATGTGCAGTGTGAACGGGGCAAGGTAGATTTTTAGTAGAGTGTAATGAAAAGAAACCAAGTACATGATCTAGTCTTCATCCTCTAGGACTTTACAATGGGGTTGATGTAATCAAAAGAAATGATAAGTAAAAGCAGCAAGAGATAAGGAACACATTTTTGGAATTTCAAAAGTGATGTTAGTTATTTCATTGTGTAAAGGCATCTCTAGCAGTTCACAAAAACAAGCATAGAGCATGAAATCTCATTTTGAGAATATTTTGAAGTAAATGAGGATAATTAAAGCAAAAAAAAAAGAATGTTGCTATTAGTATCGTATAAGTGCCAGAAGAAATAAATCTGTGTTGAGACAAGCTCAGTCAGAAAGTTCCTTAGGGGGAAAGATGGTGAGACTTTGTCTCTTGTACTTTGGACATGTTGTCAGAAAGGATCAGGCCCTGAAGAAGCTCATCATGACTGGTAGAGTAAAGGGTCAGTGAAGAAGAGGAGGAACCCCAATGAGAAGACTCCAACAATGGCCTCAAACATAACAATTGTGAGCATGACTAAGGACCAGGAAGTGGTTTGTTATGCTTTCCATGGTGGTGTTAAAACTCCTAGCAACCTGCATACTGTTTCTGAGGAGCAGCTTGTCAGTTTGAACTGCCAACTTGTGGTTCCCAGTCCAGTGCTGATCCTTCTGTGCCACACCAGGAGTTGTTGTGCATGCTGTTGTTGTTGTTGTGTGCTGTGGAGTCGGTTCCGACTCATAGCGACCCTGCATAGGGTTTCCGAGGCTGTAAATCTTCACACAATCAGAAAACCTCATGTTTTTCCTGCGGAACAGCTGGTAGTTTCAAACTGCTGACCATGAGATTAGCAGCCCAATTCACAACCACTATGCTACCAGAGCTCCTCATGTTGTACACAGGGTCGCTTTAAGTTGAAACCAACTTGAGGGAACCTAACAACAATCTATTCTAATTAACTACAACAATACACTTTACTCATTATATGAGTATATTCTGTCAATGTGAAGTCGCATTGTGTAGTGTCTAGTTTCTTAGTGCTGCTATAAAAAAAAAAAACACCATGGCGGGTGACTTAAAAGAACAGAATTGTAAAGAAGTTAGGACTTCAATATAACTTTTGGGGAGATACAATTGAATCAATAACATTAGAAGGTATTTATTCCATGTATAAGTAGAAAGAACTTTCACAGTAGTCATTTTAGAAATGGTAAACTTTCTGTCTTATAAGTTAAAGAAGATAAGGAAACTAGATAAGGAAAATGTTATTTGTTTGGCATCTTGGGAGTTTGAATTTCATAACACATTTCCCTTAAACAAAAGATTCTTTCTCTAAGAAAAGCACTGATTTATTTCTGCTACCTTCTTCTAAATGCACGGTGTTTGCTCATGTTCTTCTTATTCATAAGGATCACTTGCAAAAATGACATTGAAATAAAGGGTATATTTATAGCCTCTGGGGAGCACTGGGGCTCTATGGATAAGCACTAGACTGCTAAGCAAAAGGTCAGTGGTTCGAGCCCACCAGTCCTTTCCTGGGAGAAAAATCATACTTTCTGTTCCCATAAAAATTTAGTCTCAGAAAAGCTATACAGCATCATTATGAGTCAGAGCCAGTCCTAAAGCACTTACAACAACATATAAGAGTGTATGCTCCTATGCAAGCTCACACAGAATAGGAGGGACTTGCCACCTGGTGCCTCAGTAGGAAAAGTGCAAATAGTTTGCTCACCTCTTCAATTCAAGGCAAAGGAGATGAGTAAGCCCAAATATGTGTATAATTAACTATATTAGTGAGGAAGATACTAATTATCTTCTCAGCAAGGGAAATGAGTTTCATCAGTACTAGCTCCTTATAAATAAGAACTGTCTGCATTGCCACACGCTTCCGTCTTTGAAGAGCAAACCTCTCAAAAGATAAGCAAAAGAGAGATGCTCAGATTCAGTAGAATGACAGAAAATTAATGGGAGTTGCTTTTACAAAGAAAAACAATTGACATTTTATATTCTCACAAATGCATCAATTGACGAATTGATTGTCTTTCTGAGTTCTCCTCTTTTCTCAAAGAATGCTTTTATTATTATATTCTTTTTATTATTTTCACCTTCCCTTTTTACTTAAAGATTATCATGTTGATAATGACCTGTGAGATCCAGCCCCTTCAAAACTGTAAGAACATGTCTCGGCAGTGATTCTTAATCAAGGGTAAAGGTCATCCTCACATGTACGCATGTGGGCTTTGAAATTTGTCTGTAAATAAGAATAATCCCAATTGTTTTTCTGTGACAAAATTGAGTCAGAACTGTTGGTCTAAATTATTTAGAAACCTCCAGAATGGCTGATAAATGTGTCAATGAACTCATCAATGATAAATGATATCTAAACTTGCTTTTCCCAGAGAACAACAGGAATTAGATGCTGAGTATATATAGACACATATACTCCATTCTATTATCTTTCAATTCCATTTATCCACAAACTTTTTGAAGTTCCCTGATAAACCTACTCTTCACTTATCAATTATCTGGTGCCTTGCAATTATGATAATATTTTTAAAAAATCTGTCTGATATTAATATATATGTGGCAGTAACAAACAAGGTACAAGTTGAAAGTAATGCTGGATATGATGTGTCAACATAGCTGGACCACAATTCTCAGTGGTTTGAAAGTTATGTAATGATATAATTTGGCAGTTATGAAATGATGTAGTCATCCTTCACTTTGTGATCTGATGTGGTCAGCCTCCATTTGGAATAACACTGATTTTCCCATAAAGACCTTATCTTTGGAACTTAATTAACTACGTCAATAATCAAGGCGATGGTGCACATATGTATGCAGATGTGTATGTACGCTGGTGGTTTAGTGGTTAAACTGCTTGGCTACTAAGAAGATGGTCAGCACTTTGAACCATCAGCCAATTCACAGAGAAAAATATAACAGTCTGCTTTTATAAAGATTACAGTCTAGCAAACCCAGAGTTCCCTTCTGGTCATTATGAGTCTGAATCGACTTCACAGCATCAGGTAGCTCTCTAGAACCCACAGGTGCAATTGTTATGAGCTGGACTGCTAACTGAAAGGTCAATGTTTGAACCAATCAAGTGGCTGCACAGGAGAAAGACTCGATGACAGGCGATCATAAAGATTATAACCTAGGAAACTGTGAGTCCAGGGTCGCATAGCATCGCAGTGAGTTGGAACCTACTTCACAGTTCCAAGAACAAGTTCCATATGGCTGGATTGGCATAAATTCTTGTAATGTTTCAGATTCCTCTGATGATTCTTCTCCTCTAAGTCCCAGGCATCTGGTCACATGTGGTCTTCAGCTGGTAGACTTACCTCCTATGGATAGAAGGCCATTGAACTGAAACGCAGCCCTGTAGTGTGACAGCTATGTCTGCTTGCTAATCTTTCACGCACAGTGGGTTTGCCCAAAGAGACAAAGCTTTTCCCTCATTGGTTTTCACGTCAGAAGGCAGATAATAGCTTTAAACAAAGAAGAGGTTGCAGAGAAATGGGGTTAAGGACTTAAAGCACAACTAAATGTTTATAAATGCAGCACTTTATAAACACATTACAAATAATCAACTCCATTTCAGTACAAGAGAAATTCCTCACTGTGAACTGAAAGAAACATCCTAACTTCAAATATGTTATCAGTTGATGATCTACGACTCCCAGAAAAATCCCTGTATACTCTGTGATCCAGTTTTTACACATCTGAGGAAGGAATAGTAAGATTAACTTTGGCCTTCTAGTGTTTTGGAAAGATAAATGAGATAACATTTCAACTAAGTGTGAAGGGTTTCCTGAGAAGAAAATTACTATATTTATCTAAGGAGCTCTGATAGAGTCGTGGTTATGAATCGTGCTGCTAACCTCAAGGTCAGCAGTTCGAAACTACCACCTATTCTGCAGGAGAAAGATGAGGCTTTCTGCTCTCATAAAGATTTGCAGCCTTGGAAACCCTGTGCAGTGTCACTATGAGTCGGACGCCATTGTACTTAACAACAACAACAATGTATGCACAAAGTCCTGGTGTGGCACTTTAGAATAATGCACTGGACTATAGGGTCAGTTTGAACTACAAGGTCAGCAGTTCAAATTTACAGTTGCTCCTCGAAAACCCTCTATGGGGTTTCTATGAATCAGAACTGACTCAAAGGCACTTAACAATAATAACAAGGTATACATATAATTGGAGTCCTGGTGTGGAGCTGTGGGTTAACGCACTGAACTGTAAAGTCATTTTAACCTCAAAGTTGGCGGTTCAAACTCACCAGCAGCTCCTCAGAAACCCTATACACGGTCACTATGGGTCAGAACTGACTCAATAGCACTTAACAGCAACAACAACTTTGGTTTGTTTCTCTTTAAAATAGACACAAATATGGATCTCTTCCAATAGGTTGGCCAGATAGCTGTCTTCCAAATTTCTTGGCATTGATGAGTGATCACCTCCAGTACTGTATCAGTTTGTTCAAAGATTTCAATTTATATTCTGTCTACTCATGGACCCTTGCTTTTCTTCACCAATGCATTCACTGCGGCTTAGACTTCTTCCTTCAGTACCATCGGTCCTTGACCATATGCTACATCTTGAAATGGTTGAGTACCAACCATTTGTTTTGGGTACAGTAATTCTACGCATTCCTTTCATATTCTTTTGATATTTCTGCACTGTTCAATATTTTGCCCTGGATGTTGTTGTTAGATACTATCGAGTTGATACCAACTCAGAATGCACAACAGACTCAAACACTGCCCAGTTCATACCAATCTCACAATCGTTGCTACACTTGAGCCCACTGCTGCTGCCACTGTGCCAATCCATCTTGTTTGAGGCTTTCCTCTCTTTTTCTGACTGTGCACTTTACCAAGCATAATGTCCTTCTCCAAGGACCCCTACTGCTAATATGTCTGAAGTATGAGAAACGAAGTCTGGCCATCCTGACTTCTAAAGAGCATTCTGATTGTGCTTTGTCCAACTCAGATCTTTTGTTCTTCTGGCAGTCCATGATAGTTTTAATTTTCTCCTCAGACATTTAACTCAAATGCATCAATTCTTCTACAGTCTTCCTTATTCATTGTCCAACTTGCACATGCATATGAGGCTATTGAAAATACCATGGCTTGGATAAGATGCATCTTAGTGCTCAAGCTGACATCTTTCTTTTTGAACACTTTAAAGAGGACTTGTATAGTAGATTTGCCACCTGCAATATGTCATTTGATTTCTTGACTACTGCTTCCATGAGTGTTGATATTGGATTCAAGCAGAATGAAGTCTTTGACAACTTCAGCCTTTTCTCCATTAATCTTGATGTTATTTATTAGTCCATTTGTAAGGATTTTTGTTTTCTTTACATTGAGGTACAATCCATACCAAAGCCTGTGGTCTTTGATTTTCATCAGTAAGTATTTTGAGTCCCTTTCACTTTCAGCAAGCATGGTTGTATCGTGTGCATGTTGCAAGTTAATGAGTCTTCTTTATATAATCCAGTTTCTCGGGTTATTTGCTCAGCATACAGATTAAATAAGTATGGTGAAATAATACAACCCTGTCTCATAACTTTCATGAATTTTATACCATTCAGTGTCTCCTTGTTCTTTTCAAACAACTGCCTCTTGGTCTATGCACATGTTCCTCATGGATGTTCTGGAATACACATTCTCCACAATATTATCCATAGCTTGTCATAATCCACACAATCAAAAGCCTTTGCATAGTCAATAAAGCACAGGTAAACCTCTTTCTGATATTATCTGCTTTCAGTCAAGATTCATTTTGCATCAGCAGTAATATTCTTCATTCCACATGCCTTTCTGAATCTGGCCTGAACTTCTGGCAGCTCCCTGTTAGTATACTGCTGTAGCCACCTTTGAATTATCAAGTAAAATTTTACTTGTATGTGATATTAATGATAATGTCCAATGATTTCCGCATTACACTGGGTGACCTTTCTTTGGAATTGGCGTAAATATGTATCTCTCCTATTCAGTTGGCCAGGAAGCTGCCTTCCAAATTTCTTGGCATACATGGTGATTGCCTCCAATGCTACCTCAGTTTGTTGAAAGATTTCAATTTTTATTCCATCAATGGATTCCTTCTATATTGCAAGTCAAGGCTTGAATTGTTTTCTTCAATTCCTTTGGCTTGAGAAATGCTAGCATTTCTACACTATTGGTTCTCAAACTCTTAGTCTTTGCATATTTCATTTTAATACTTGACTTTGGCTTCTCAAGCTGCCCTTTGAAATTTTCTATGAAGTTTTTTTACTTCCTCATTTCTTCCATTTGTTTTAGCTTTTCTATGCTCAAGAATAAGTTTCAGAATGTCTTCTGATATCCATTTTGGTCTTTTTTTCTCTTCTCTCCTTTTAATGATCTTTTGCATTCTTCCTGTATGAATGCCTTGGTGTCGTTCCCACAGCACTTCTAGCTTTCAGTCATTAATGTCTAATCCATCAAAGCTGTTCTTGAAATGGTCTCTAAATTGAGGTGGGATATATTCAAGGTCATATTTTGAAGAAAACTTTAATTTTCTGGACTGAACGTTCATATAAGCAATTGATAATCAGTTCCACGATCGGTCCCTGGTTTGTTTTGGCTATTTGATATTGAGCTTCTTTATCATCTCTTCTTACTGATGTGCTCAATTTGATCATTGTGGCTTCCATCTGATGAGGTCTGTGTACAGTCTACTTCTATGTTGCTTAAAAAGGGCATTTTCAATGAATAATTTGTTGGTCTTGAACAATTCTTTCATAAGATCTCCAGCATCATTTCTATCACCAAGCATATATTTTCCAACTACTGATCCTCTGTTTCCAACTTTCCCATCTCAATCACTAGTAACTGTCAGTGTACCTTAATTGCATGTATGATCAATTTCAGACTGAAAAAGTTGGTAGAATTCTTCGATTTCATCATTACCTTTTGTGATTGGTGTCTAATTTGAATAATATTGATATTCATTGGTCTTCCTTGTAGGCTTATGGATATAATCCTATGAAATAGGTCTTGGAATGTTCCTTTTGACAATGAATGTAACACAAGCCCTCTTCAATTTGACGTCCCCGGTATAGTAAGCCATATGATTGTCAGATTCAAAGTGGTCAATCCCAGTCCATTTTAGCTCACTAATACCTAGAATATCAATATTTATGTATTCCATTCCGTTTTTGAAAACTTCCATTTTCCTAGATCCATAGTTTGTGCATTCCATGTTCTAATTATTAATGGACATTTATATCTGTTTATCATTTTGATTTATACCCCATCAGCAATTGAAGAGCTTGAAATCTTTGCTCCATTCACGTCATTATGGTAAACTCTACTTTGAGGCGAGAGCTCTTCCACAATCATATTTTCAGCAACTTCCTACATGAGGAACTTTTCTTCAGGCACATATCTGACAATGTTCTGCTTCCATTCAAAGTGTGTTCATATTCTGGCACTATATCTGACAATGATCCACTGCTATTCCTAAAGTTTTCAGTGGCTAAACATTCAGAAGCAGTATGCCTCTCCTTCTTCAAAGTCTGTCTTTGTCTGAAAGCTTCACTGTAAGCTATCCACCATCAGTGACCTCACTGGTGTTTATAATACTGACGGCACTACAGTACGGCAAACTGGACAGATGAGTGCTGGAGATATCTAAGTCTCGGGATCCCAGGGTTAAGGCTACCTTCTCCTGAAATCTTCATTCATTCTTTCTCTGGAACCACTTTTTTTCATCAGCCTTTAAACAATGTCTAGTAATTTCCAGGTTGGAGTGGCAGGTTCTGATCTGTAAGAATTAGAGAAATAGTTAATACAACATGGAACGTGATGAATGGGTATCCAACAAGGAAATGGGCTCAGTCTATAAAAATGCCATTGCCCCTCACTGAGAAAGAAGTGTACTTCTCCACCCTTTGATGTCATGCTGGGTGATCATGTGATACCTTGTTGATGACCATGTTCTAAGCAGAAGCTTTTGGAGTCAGCTCACAATTGTGAAACCCTTCTATCCCTCTACCTTAAGACTGACAATGTCCAAAATAGAAGTTCTTTCAACTCAGGTTGGCATGAACAAGACATGCAGTAAAGCAACAAAAGATTGCAACAGCTGATAAACAAAGGGCTTGCAACAGGAGGGATGTTGGAAATAAGATGCCTCAGACATTTGTATTAGCAGTTTCAGCCTAGCCACTTGTAACCAGTCATAACGACTTGGACAGGATTTGAACCTAAGTGGAAATATTCATTAGGACTACCACCTGGGCCAAGTTGCCAAGCCTTTTCCCTACTTCATTTCCTGATCTATAATAGTAGTATTTTTAGAGATAAGTTGGTTTAGGGGGTTAAATGAATAAATGCATGCAGTGTACACAGAATTGTGTGTTGGGGAGAGAAAGCAAATACTATCTGCATGACTCCTTGCACTTAGGAAAATTGGTACCAGTTCTGCTGAAAAGCTAATTGTGGGTTGTTTTATCCACAGCTACTGCTAAAACGTTGTTGCTTTCCTTTATTCTTGAACTTTCCCCTGCTATTATTTTGCATGAAGATATTTGTTTTGAACATGGAATCCCAGAGGAGCAAACATTCTCTTGGCAAACCAAGAGGAAGCTCCATTAGCATTTTCATCAAGTTTGGCAGATGTTCCCTCAGAGAGCTCAGGCAGGGATGATGTTAAGGGTCAGAGGATGGGAATTTTCTTACTAAGAAGATTGTCAATTCAAAAGAAAAAAAGAAGAGAGATGATTGTCCAAAGAAAAGAATAAAATAAATCTGCAAGTCATAGTAATTTTATCTCATCTTTTCATCTTCTCATAGAAAAGATTTGTTCTTTTTGATACCAGTAAAAATTAGTAGTGTGATCGTGGATCAATTTGCATATGAAAAGCATCAAGTTAATTATATTCTGGCTACTCCACCTGTGTGAAAAAGGATACTCAAAACAAAAAAAGGTCAGGAAGAACATACAACATTCATAGGCAATTTGAAAGTCTCTAGAGAAGAAGGAAATGCTGTTTTTAAAATCAAACTTGATTGTCCATCAGTTAACAGAGGCCTGGGGCAGTAGGGCTCATGGAGACCTGAGTAGTCAATTTCATGCAAACAACACTTTGCCCACGTGGTGTGTAGGAGGAGCTAATAGTTAAGGACCTCATGTTTAATTAAGTGAAGTGTCAACACAAAGAGGAAGACCCTCAGTGGGATGGATGGACACTGTGGCTGCAACAATGGGCTCAAATATAACAATTGTGAAGCTGGCTCAGGCCAAGGCAGTGTTTCATTCTGTTGTTCATAGGTCACTGTGAGTCAGACAGCCTTGACAACACCTAGTAGCACCAGCAGCAGTTTGTGCCAAGCCCGATGTTCATGACTGGAGGCAGGAGACTTGTATGAGTGGATACTGGCTGGCCCAGGGAGCCTCCTCAAGTGTCTTATGTGAGACACAGAGTCACAAAGCACATTGAAATGCTTGATATAAAATGAGATGGAAGGACACAGAGGAGGAAGCCATAAAGCTAGCACTCTTGAGTCAGAAAACAACTTCAGTGAGAAGTAAAATCCTACTGTTATAAATCCAGGAAAAGAGAAGTAAACTCTCTAAGGCTACCTACGGGTTAATTTCAGCAATGGGATTTGTATTAGAGCTTTGTTTTTTGTGTGTTATATGGAACTCTGATGATTTTTCAATCTTTTGAAAGGTTTTATTCATTCTTGTGTCCATCTCTCCAAATAGTTTTTTAATTCCCATTATACAAATAGAAATAGCACAAGCTATGAATTTTCATTAGAACAGAGGATGATAAGAATTGTCAATATAAGGATTAGAAACTTGTTATCAAACGGACACCAAAAGAAATTCAAACTAAATTGGCAGGATCGATATTCAACACAGAAATCTAGTAGAGAATATTTGGAAACTCACACATATGAAAATGCACTTCTCAGGAATAAAAAAGTCATTATTATAAAATATTTTCTCCTTCTCAAAAATAACACACACACACAAAGGAAATCAATCTGAAGATACAAATTCCCTTATGTATTTCAGGAGGAGGTCCTGGTTGAGATGAAACAACACACAAAGTGATTAAGCACTCAACTATAAGCCAAACGATGGAAATGGGAGCCCACTCAGAGCCTCCTGAGGAGACAAACCTACTGATCTGCTTCCACATGGTCACAGCTTTGAAAAGCTGCTGTAATTTACTTCTCCTCAGCACACGTAGACTCACCATAGTTGGAGTGTACTTGACGACAATTAACAACACAGATTTAGTACAAATTTAAATTAGATATGAGTTTATATATACAATTATATGGTAATGATCCTGCCCTAGAAGTACTTAAGGACATGACCTTCTTGTCAATTGCTCTCCTTCTAAGGATCTAACAAAGTATCTTATAAGTAATAAAATATAATCAATATTCTTTGAATGAATGAATGAAGAAAACCATGAATATAAAAGCAGGTCAAGAAAATATGTATGGGGACACTTGAGTCCATGGACAAGGACATAGCCAAAGAGGGCTAGAGGTGAGAGTGAAGCATGCAGCTAATACAAAGTAAGGGGAGATGCACAAGAACACCTAAATTTGCAGAAAGTACCCATTTGACCTAGCCTCGATGGCTTGATAATCAGTACTCTACTAGAGGAAGATTACAAAATAAAAAAATTTGATAATGGAAACAAGGGTGCATTGCTACAATTTGATGAACCTAACCTGTACTCATGGAGGTAGTCACTCTAAATACCAACAGAGAGGTATGGAGTCTTCACATCAGGTATCAATGCTATCCCCTCTGTACACAGGGTAGATAGGGACGGACGATTTAGACATTGGCTACTTAAAATGAGGGGTCAATAAAGGCACTAAGTGACTGGCTTTACAAGGTTTCAAGACGGAGTTTAGTTTAAGAGTGTCGGGGGAAAGAAAGAGTCTCCAATGAATAGTGTTCATTTTGTCTAGATGGGTCTGGTGAAAAGACATGGGTATAAGATTTGTATGATTCAATAGTGAATCATTGTTATCATGACTAATTGTGACTGTCACAATTGTAAAGGTAGAGGTTTTATAAAAACAGGGGAGTGGTTAATCTTACAGTCAAGAAACAAAGGACCCTAGGACCATCAAGAGAGAAGAGCACAAGCAGAATGCAGGACCTGATCCAGAAAAGCAGCGATGCCAGAGAGGGAGGCAGAGATGGGAGCATGGAAAGGGGGAGCGGCTGAGGACTGTAGATTCATGGGAAGAGAGGGACTAAGAGCTGGTGTCCAGGAGGCAGACTTGTAGAATGTGCCCTTTGGAGATGTAAATTATTATATATGCCTGAGTATTTGTTTGTTCTGTTTTTAAAGCTAAAGTGACTAGAGAGAAATACTGTTAACTGATGTTTCATGGAGGGGATTATAATCATTGTAATGAAACAAGGTGTATGATTTCTTTAATGTAAAACTGATGATCTGCCCTGTAAACTTTCACTCAATCCACAATAAAAACCTTAAAAAAAAAAAAAAAAAAAAAAGAGTATGTAAAGGAAAAGTTGTATTTAGATGCTGGCTTGGGAAAAAAGGCATAATTTCTCCCTAATGCAAAGAGTAAGAACCTTTAATCAAAGGAAAATATGGAGTCCCGAAGGAGCAAACATTCTCTTGGCAGGCTAAGGGGAAGCTCTATTAGCATCTTCAGCAAGTTTGGCAGATGGTCCCTCAGAGAGCTCCGCAGGGGTAATATGAAGGGCCAGAGGATGGGAATTTTGTTACTAAGAAGACTGCCAATTCCAATGATAAAGGAAAGGGGAGAGCGAGGGTTGCCTGAACCATGGTAGTCAGAGCTTCCAGGTTCGCCCAGCTGATGGTCTAGTCACTTAGGAGGGGTGGATCCTTTCTAAGCACGTGGTTCGCATTGCCTCACCAATTGGTTCACGTTGGCAATTACCCCTATGTGTTTCTAGTCGCTGTGATACTGGAAAACCATTTGAATTCTCCTGGATTCCAGGTTTCTGGGTTCAAGGATTTGGAGAGAACCACCCAGGCCATTTATTACCCAGTCATTTTGACCTGGCTTTTCTGGAGACATCTCCAGACTAAACAATGGCCTAGTAAGCAACTTAGTGGAGACCATTTCACCTCAGGCATTAGACTGTTTTGAAAAAGAATCTTTGCAAAGGGAGTTTTAAGAAACAGGAACTACAGGGTCAGACTGGAAGTTGTGTGTTAGGGTAAATTGTCATTAGGAAAACACTGGCTCTCCAGCCTTCTTCCATAACAATGTCAATAAGATTTAGTAGGAGAATCGAGCTCCCATTTTGGAACATGGTTGACTCCTTAGCTGAAATATTATCCTGATTTGCAAACCAACTATTCAATAAACTGCAGTCAATTTATATTTTTGACTTAAAATGATCTTTATTTAAAGTGGAGAGTCTGTGTAAAAGAGGAAGACCCCCAATAAGATGGGTTGGCACAGCAGTAGCAGCAGTGGGCTCAAGTATAATAACAATTGTGAGGATTATGTAGGATCCGGCAGTGTTTCCTTCTGTTGGACCCAGGGTCGCTATGACTCAGAACCAACTCAGTGGTTCTTACGAACGACAACATTTTAACAGTACTGTGGTGTATCACACTTCTGCAGAGGAACTGAACACAACCAAACCATTTAGTAGTCTCTTCACATGCAGCTGGCTGTCTTCCTCAGGAGCAAGTCAAGGGTCATTATAATTAAAACTGCTCTCAATTCATTTCCATTAGCGTCTTGGCTCCCGTGGGGTTTACCACTAACCTTGGAATGGCTAAGACTCCCACATGCAGAGAGAAGCCTGGCTTATTTGCAAAACGTTTAGATTGTCTTGATGCTCCTTGTTAGCTTTTGTGCTAACTAACAGCTGTGTTCGCTCCTTCTGTGCTTGGCCACAGCTCCTTCTCTTCATAGTATTATCTGAGGTAATCTCAAATTCTATTTCCCAAGAATTTTTACTTACCATACTTGAATTTATTCTATCTTATCTAAAAGACAAAAAAGAAATGTGTGTATAAGCATGTACACCTTTCAGAATTGTTGCAAGTATTAAAGGACTGAAATGAATAGAAAGAACTCTATTTTCTAGTTATTGCATTTTCCATAAAAAAGTACTGACTATTTAGGCACTTTGTTATTGTTGTTAGGGACTGTCCTGTCAGCTCCAGTATATAGTGCCCTTCTGCACAATGGAATGAAACACTGCCCAGTCCTGCATCATTGTCACAATTGTTACTTCCTTCAACCATGTCAATCCATCTCCATGGGGCTCTTCCTCTTTTTTGTTGACCTCTCCACTTGAACAAGCATAATGTTCTTCTCCAGGGACTAGACCATCCTGAGGACATGCCCAAAGTACCCGAGGCAAAGTCTCAGCATGCACCTTTCTACAGAACATTCTGACAATACTTCTTCTAAGACAGATTTGTTTGTTCTTGTATCAGTCCATAGTACTTACTATGTGCCGATGATAGGAGTCTTGGAGGTGCAGTGACTAGACTTTTAGTGGCTAATCAAAAAGTCTGTGGTTCATACCATCAGTGTCTCCATGGGAGAAAGATGTGGCACTCGGCTCCCATACACATTACAGCTATGGAATCTCTATGGTTGTTAATTACTCTGTCCTATAGAGTAGCTCCTCAGAAACCCTATGAAGGGTCACTCTGAGTCAGAACTGACTTGACGACACCTAACAACAACAGCAGAGTTACTAGGAGTGGAGTCAGCATGGACTCAGTGCCAAACGACAACTTGTGCTAATCCCTGTTCTTTCAAGTGAAGCTTTGATTCCAAATGAAACATGTCTGTCTCTTTAAGGAGAAACAGCAGTCTGCTAAATGTACTTATTGCCGAGTTTTGCCCAGTGTGGACTCCTGTTCATTTGTTCAAATAGTTAGACGTGTTTTGTCCAGTCCAAGAGTTATTCGTGTATAACTACCTCAAACAATACCCAGAACCTCTAATAACAACCTCTGCCCTTATTCATGAAATGAAAGTGCAACTGTTTAGCAATCTGGCTAAGAGGAAAGTTCTCTTCTAAAACCATCACTTTGCCTTGTCCCACCTCTGTTCTCCTCAAACATTTCCCCAAGGCATTCAACACAGCAAGTTCTCACTGAGCTGCCTTTCCAGAATTGGGTAGTAGTGACGCTGTGGGTTAATACTCCAGACCGCAAAGCCATTTGAACAGCAAGGTCGGCGGTTCAAGCTCACCAACTGCTCCTCGGAAACCCTATACAGGGTCTCTATGGGTTGGCACCGACTCTATGGGTTGGTACTTCACAACAACAACATGTATTATAGAAGCACTGGAGGTGCTCACCTGCCTGTGTCAAGAAATTGAGAAGACAGCTACCCGTCCAACAAAATGGAAGAGACCCATATTTGTGCCCATTATTAATAAAGCCTACAGAATGTGGAAATTCTGGAACAATATCATTAATATCACATGCAACTAAAACTTTGCTGAAGATAATTCAGAAACAGTTGCAGCAGTCCATTGACAAGGATCTGACCAAAATCCAGGTTGGATGCAGAAGATGATCACAACGAAAGATGCCCTGAAACTAAGCATGACTTCTCTTGATCTTGATTGAACGAAGAATACCAGGAAGATCTTTACTGTGTTTTATTGACTAGGAAAAGGCATTTGACTGTGTGGAGCGTAACAAACTATGGATACCATTGCAAAGAATGGGAATTCCTGAACATTTAATTACCAAGAGGATTACAGCAAGGGATACTGTATGTTTTCACATCAGAAAATTTGGGTGTTAGGGTTTTATTCTTTTGCCATACTTATTCAATCTATATGCTGAACAAATTATCCAAGAAACTGGACTATATGAAGAAGTACTGAAGATTAAAGCTCGTGAACAACCTGCGCTATACAGATGAAACAATCTTGCTTGCTCAAAGCATAGAGGCTTCCAAATTTTTCCTGAAGCAGATTAAGGAATACAGCTTTCCATATGGACTGCAAGTCAATGCAAACAAAAAGAAAATCCCCACAACTAGACCAACAAGAAACATTACAATAAATAGACAAATGAATGAAGTTGCCAAGGATTTTATTTCACTTGGATCAATAATCAATGCTCAAGGGAGCAGCAGTCAAGAAATCAAACAACATACGCATTGTGCAAATCTGATGCAAAAGACCTCTTTAGAGTGGTAAAGAACCAAGATGTCACTTTGAGGACTAAGGTGCACCTGACCCATCATGTGAAAGCTAAATAATTAATAAAGAAGATCAGAGGAAAATTGGTGCATTTAGATTAGGGCATCAGCAAAAAATATGGGTTGGCAAGTGAACAAGCTAATAATCTCACTTGTAAGAACAGCCAGAATGATCTTTAGAATGAAGGACGGTAAAACTTTGTTTCATGTACTTTGGACATATTATCAGACGGGACCAATTCCTGGAGAAGGAAATCATGCTTGGTAAAATGGAAGGTCAGGGAAAAGGAGGAAGGCCCCTCCAGCGATACGGACTGACAGAGTGGTTGCAACAATGAGCTCAAACACAACAATTGTGAGGATGGCACAGAACAGGGCAGGCCTTCCTTGTGTTGTGTGAGTGGGAGCCAACTCGGAGGCACTTAACAACAACAACAACAAACTCTGGGTGTAAGGTCCGGATCCCTCACTTTTAGTCGGTTAGTGTCTCCCTGTGCCTCAGTTCCGAAATCTGAAATAGTGAGATGGTAAAACAATCTGCCCGAATTCTTTCTGATGAGGATTAAATACAGAAGTGAAATGTCACATAGTTAGAACTCCAGATATACATTTGTGATTCCTTCTAGGTTTTAAATTTCCCCTAAGCACAATTGAAGAGTCTCTTCTTCAAAATATGAATTGCAAAATGTTGACAGTTGTTTTAATAATTCACTCTGACTAGGTAGTTTTCTGTTTACTTGATCCCGTCGTGTCCTTGAATTTGAATATTCCATTTTGTATTCTGGCTGCCACAAAAACCATTCCATGTGGGATATGATAATGCACAAAACTTTTTCACGTCTTTCATTTTTAAAAACAGATCCTTGGACGTCCCTCGGGCGCCTCTTCCCCTCCTCTCCCCTCCCCTCGCCTCTCTTTCATGCGCACACAAAGCACTCGTTTCTAACTGAAGTAACCAGGAGTTTTCAAACATTTCTTATCAACCTCAAATTACATTATTTAACTAAATATGCATATTGTGTTCGTTAGGTTATTTCTCTAGCACCGATATTTTGACAATTTTAGAAACACAGGATAAGTCATGGTAATTCGTAATTAAAAGAAAATATTGTAGAGTCCTGGCATAACTCAAGTTGAAAGATATCTATTCAGTTTTCTTGTAAGATAATACTATTTGGGTAAGATCATTGATCAGAAATACATCCATTGGCTAAAATAAAAATAGCTAAGAAGTAATTAAAACTAGAGCTAAATACAAGGCTGTATCAATAATTCATCAATTAAATATGAAGTCATAAATGACAACTGTGTTCCTCTCTGACAACACAATACATTTACCAGAAATAGGATAACAGTAATCATTGGTTGTGTGGGGGATAAAGGGGTTCTCAAGGACTTCTGGTGGGATTGCCTAATGTACAATTCTATGATTACATCGAGAATGCCTTACTGTGATTGTTGAGTGCCTTCGAGTCAGTTCTGACTCAGTGGAGTTGTGGGCTAACACGCTGGACTGCAATGTCAGTTAGAACTGCGAGCTTGGTGGTTCAAGCTCACCAGACACTCCTTGGAAACCCTATACAGGGTCACTATGGGTTGACTGACTTGCCCACACTTAACAACAACAGCACAGGGTTTCCAAAGAGAAATTGGTGGTCTTGAACCGCCAACCTTGCGATTGAAACTGACCTGGCAGTCCAGTGCATTATCCTCCAGTGCCACAACAGGACTCCAGCAAACTTATCATTGTTGTTGTTAGGTGCCATCGAGTCGGTACTGACCCATAGCGACCTTATGCACAGCAGAATGAAACACTGCCCAATCCTGGGCCAACCTCACCGTTGTTGCCACGCTTGAGCCCATTGATGCTGCCATTTCGCCAATCCATCTCGCTGGGGGTCTTTCTCTTTTTCTCTGACCCTCTACCCTACCAAACATGATATCCTTCTCCAGCAACTGTGTCTGACAATATGTCTGAATTTACTACTATAAATTCCAGAATAATTCCTGTAAGCATTCATAACAAAATGCTATTATTGTTGTTGTTAAGTGCCGTCGAGTAGGTTCTGACACACAGAGATCTTGTATAGAGTTTCCAATGAATGGCTGGGGAGCTTGAACTGACAACCTTTCATTCAAACTGACTTTGCAGTCCAGTGCATTAGCCCACAGTGCCATACCAGTACTCTTATTATTAACCATGGTGGTATAGTGGTTAAGGGCTCATATGCTAGCCAAAACCCACCAACTAACCTGTGGGAGAAAGACGCGGCTGTTTGCTTTAAAAAAAAATTATAGAACAGTTCTACTCAAAGGCACTTAACAACAGCAACAAAACAATAACAATACCAAGTGAGAAGCTCATTCTGCTGTGAAGAAACAGAACCAACTGTAATGTTTGAACACAGTTTGGGTCATGGTTTGAAAGATTAAGCAACTAAAGACCATAGGAAGATAATGAGTGACATTGACCATATAGGAACATATCTATATGAATATATAAGGAGCTCTGGTAGCGTAGTGGTTACGAATCAGGCTGCAAACCTCAAGGTCAGCAGTTCGAAACTATCAGCTGCTCCGCGGGAGAAAGATGAGGCTTTCTGCTCCCATAAAGATTTACAGCCTCGGAAACCCTGTTCAGGGTCGCTATGGGTCGGAACTGACTCGACAGGACTTAACAACATATGGAGATATATATATATACTGTATGAGGGGGCTTCAAACAGGTCATTGAAATTTCCATTGTTTTAATTCCATTCTTCCATGAACTTTTGGAAGCTCTCTTGTATGTTGTCATTGTTGTTAAGTGCCTTTGAGTTGGTTCTGACTCATAATGATGCAGTGCAGGGTTGCCAAGGAATGAATGGTGGGTTTGAAATGCCAACATTATGGTTTGCAGTCCAATGCTTATCCTACAGTGTCACACCAAGGGTTGACTTGTGTGTGCATTGATATTATTGAACTAACATGAATTATCTTGAATGATGGAGTCCTAGTGTGGCCCTGTGGGTAATGTGCTGGACTGAAAAGTTGCTTTGAACCACAAGGTTGGTGTTTCAAGCTCATCAGCTGCTCCTCAGAAACTCTATACATAGTCTTTATGGGTCGGAACTGACTTAATGGCACCTAACAACAACAACAACAGCATCTTGAATCATAGTATACTGTTGTGTATACAGCTGGATACCCTTATTCTTAGAAGTGCCAAGCTAAAATATTTGAGGAGAATTGCTAAGGTGTCTGTAATTTCCAACCAGAAAGAAAAAAAAAAAAAAGTATAAACTCAGAAAGAGAAAGACTGATAGGATGATTTTCAAAAAAGACAACATGTTAACAATTATAAATCCAAGTTCTTCATTGTACTCATCTTTCAATTACAGCTTTGCAATTTTAACAGATAACAACAACAACAAAAAAAAAAATCTTGAAACTATGAGTAAACTATGGTCCACTACATTTTTTCAAGGACACATGCTAATATAAGGGAATACATCAAACACTTAAGAATATTTGTTTATGATGGCATGGGAAACCGGAATAGGGAAAGGGGATAAAAGAGAGTAAATCCATGAAACAGGAAAGAAAGGAGATTATATTTCATTGTAATTTGAAATAACAACAACTTGTGATGATTCCGTTGAGCCTGTGAGAACAAAAATAAAAATAACTGAAAGGAAAAGATGGGATCATATTTCAAGCTCAAGTCTCTAAAATTGTTTGACTCACTTTAACTCTTTATTCTCTACTCTTTTGTCTGATTCAAGCTCTATTTATAATTTCGGTATACAGTATATTGCAGGCTAGCACTCTCCTTTGTGGTGGCCAGCAGGACAAAATATTCCATGCTCAGATTCACAACCACGTGAAAAATGGCAGTTGAGTATCCATTAATTACAACAGAGCATCAACCAGGGAAAATGCACTGGGATGATCTGAAGACAGAGGAATCTTTATCAATTAGTATCATTTTTAAAAATGATAATTAATATATGTTGTTGTTGTTAAGTGCCGTCGAGTCGGTTCCGACCCATAGCAACCCTGTACAGGGTTTCCGAGGGTGTAAATCTTTACGGGAGTAGAAAGCCTCATCTTTCTCCCGCGGAGTGGCTGGTAGTTTCGAACCACTGACCTTAAGGTTCGCAGCCCGATTCGTAACCACTACGCTACCAGAGCTCGGATTTTCAAGTCTTGCTCTTACTTTCATCTTTTAAAAATGCATCTCTTTGATGACATGGAGAGATGGAGCAGCTGGGAACTCTGAACTCAGGGAGGGAGAGGAGCTGTGTGCTGACAGCTGGGTGGCAGGCTTGTGGAGTGTACCCTTTGGTCGTTTAATGACGCATGGAGGGGATTGTAATCATTACAATGAAATGAAATACAATAGGATGAATGTAAAGCTGGTGTTCTCCCATGTAAACTATCACATAATTCACAAGAAACACTTAATAAAAGAAAAAAAAATGCATCTCTTGCTAGAATAAATACAATAGCTTGATGTAGTGATCACAAGATATTTGCATACAAAAACATCTACTTAATTATATTGTGATTGCCAAGCTTGTACCACTTGAGAAGAGCAAAAGCAATTAGTACTGTGGGACATTCCCACTAGAAAGGACAAGCAGACCTGCCTGGAACAGCTAGAGTGACAGAAGATACATCTTCAATCAAAGATCAGCAGGAAAAACTAAAATAAAAATGTCAGTATGATTGGTTACTACAAGAATAAGCAAGTTGTTCTCCAGGAAGCCATCAAGGCAAGCAATCAAGTCCCTTCAGGACCAAACCCCACCCCCACCCCGCCCGACTGAAACTCAAAGGGAACACATGAGCAGACACGTAAACTTACTGGTGACCACACTGGTCTACTGGTGAGTGGAAGATGGGAAAATGCAGCAATGAAGAAATGGGCTGAGTTCAACCATTCTCTATAGACTCCTGTTGATCTGGAGGTGATAGAGAGAAGAGGAAGGGCTGATTGGTCCAAAGTGTGGTGAGACCTGGGGACACCTGAGCCCACAGACAAGGACATAGCCACAGAGGGCTAGAGCTGAGAGAAGCATCAACTGATATGAAGTGAGGGGAGATGCACAAGAACCCCCAAACTTGCAGATAGTACCCATTTGACGAAGCCTCGATGGCTTGATAATCAGTACTCGACAAAAAGAAGATTACCAAAAAAAAAAAAATTTTTTTTGATAAAGAAAAAAAAGGTAAATTGTAGCAATTTGATGAATCTGACCTATACTCATGGAAGTAGTAATTCTAAACACCAACAGAGAGAGGAGTCTTCACATCAAGTATCAACGCTATCCCCTCTGTATACAGGGTAGATAGGGATGGGCAACTTAGACATTGGCTATGTAAAATGAGGGGGCAAGAAAGGCACAAAATGATTGGCTTGCAAAGTTTCAAGAGGGAGTTTAGTTTAAGAGTGTGTGGGGGAAGAGAGAGTCCCCACTGAATAGTTTTCATCTTGTTTAGATGGGTCTGGTAAAAATAAATGGAGAGAGATGCCTGAACTCGCCTCTTGCCAGCTAGTCACACCGATCCTGCTGTGGCCATCATGGTTCGGAAACTTAAGTTCCACGAGCAGAAACTGCTGAAGCAGGTAGACTTTCTGAATTGGGAGGTCACTGATCACAACCTGCACGAGTTGCGTGTGCTGCGCCGTTATCGGCTGCAGCGGCGCGAGGACTACACGCATTACAACCAACTGAGCCGTGCTGTCCGCGAACTAGCGCGGCGCCTGCGTGACCTGCCGGAGAACGACCCGTTTCGCGTTCGTTCCTCTGCAGCGTTGCTGGATAAGTTGTATGCTTTAGGCCTGGTGCCCACGCGCGGTTCGCTCGAGCTCTGCGACTTCGTCACGGCCTCGTCTTTCTGCCGTCGCCGCCTGCCCACTGTGCTCCTCAAGCTGCGCATGGCGCAGCACCTCCAGGCCGC
>NW_006408539.1:22724010-22734242 GCF_000296735.1 Chrysochloris asiatica
CTCTAGATTCATGGGAAGAGAGGATCTGAGAGCTGGCAGCCAGGAGGCAGGCTTACAGAATGTGCCCGTTGGTGGTGTAAATTATTACATATGCCTGAGTGTTAAAAAAAAAAAAGAGCTAAAATGAATAGAGAGAAATATTGTTAACTGATAGTACATGGAAAGGATTATAATCCTTGTAATGAAACAAGGTGTATGATTTGTTGAATGTTAAATTGATGATCTGCCCTGTAAACTTTCACTCAATTCACAATAAAAACTTAAAGAAAAAAAAAAAGTAATTGGTACCAGACCATCAAAGCAAGAAGCAAATTAGCAGGAAGTCTAAAGATCAATAGTAAGAAAAATGCCAATAAGTCTTCATTTGGTAGCACTTCTTATTTCACATCTCAATGAAAATTAATTTTTTCTTCTTTATTTAAAAGAATAAAATTCAAAATGTCTGCATATGAAAATTGATTATTAAGAGAGATTTTTGTGAAAACGTGAGGTTGCCTTCACCACAGTCAGAATCTCTCAAGTTCAAGTTATAAAACTTAGGAAAGACTTTTCTGAGACAAAGGAAAGGGAATTGTTAGTCTCTGGAGTTGGTTCAGAATTATAGAGACCTTACACACAACAGAATGAAACACTGTCCCCTCTGCACCTTACAATTGTTGTTATGCTCAAGCCCAATGCTGCTGCCACGGCAATCAATCAATTTAGGGGTCTTCCTCTTTTTCGCTGACCCTCCACTTTACTAAGCATGATGTCCTTCTCCAGGGACAGGTCTCTCACGATAATATGTCCAAAGTATGAGAGACTAAGCCTCGCCATCCTGGCTTCAAAGGAGCATTCTAACTGTGTTTCTTCCAACACAAATTTGTTTGTTCTTCTGGTAGTCTATGGTACTTTTGACATTCTTCTCCAACACCATAACTCTAAAGCATCAATTCTTCTAAGGTCTGCCTTATTAATTGTCCAACTTTCACATGCATATGAGGTTATTGAAAATGCCATGATTTGGGTTAGGCACACCATAGACCTCAAACTAGTGTCCTAGTGTGCCAATGTGGGTTAATGCGCTGGACTGCAAGGTGGGTTTGGACCACAAGGTAGGTGGTTCAATTTCACCAACCTCAAATTGACATCTTTGCTCTTGAACACTTTAAAGAGGCCTTGTGCAGCAGATTTGCCCAGTACAATATGTCATTTGATTTCCAACTGTTCTTTCCATGAGTGCTGGTACTGGATCCAAACAAAAAGCATTATTTTACAACTTTAATGTTTTCCTCATTTATCATTATGTTATTCATTTCTCCATTGGTAATGATTTTTGTTTTCTTGACACTGAGGTGCAACTCATACTGAAGGCTGTGGTCTTCGAGCTTCATCGGTAAGTATTTTAAAACTTCCTCGTTTTCAGCAAGCAAGGTTGTATCATCTGCATATTGCAGGTTGTAATGAATCTTCCTCCAGTCCTGATACCATGTTCATAAAATCCAGTTTCTTAGATTATTTTCTCACTAGGTAGCTTGAATAAGAATGGTAGAAGAATACACCTTCCCTGATTTTAAGCCATTCAGAGTCACCGTGTTCTGTTCGAAGGACTGCCTATTGGTCTATGTACAGATTCCTCATAAGCACAATTAAGTGTTTCAGGATATTCGTTCTCTGCAATGTTGTCCATAGATTGCTATGATACACAATCAAAAGCCTTTGCATAGTAAATAAAGAACACACAAATATTTTTCTGGCGTTCTCTGCTGTCAGCCAAGATCCTTCTCATCTGAGTCCAGCTTGAACATTTGGCAGTTTTCTGTCAATGTACTATTGCAGCTCCTTTTGAGTTTTGCTTAACAAAATCTTATTTGCATATAATATTAATGATACTATATTTGCAATGATATTGGTTTTGCAAAATTCTATCATGTGATCTCTAGCATTGTTTCTATCACCAAGGCCATATTTTCTAACCTTTGCATTCCAATTACCAGTAATTATCAATACATTCTGATTACATGTTTGATCAATTTCATACAGGAAGTTGGTATAATTCTTCAGTTTAATCATCACTGGCTTTAGTGATTGTTGTGTAAATTTGAGTAATAGTTTTATTAACTGGTCTTCCATGTGGATAATATGTAGATAATATTGGTAGTTTTATTAACTGGTCTTCATGTGGATGTTTATTGTTGTTGGTAGGTGCCATCGAGTCGGAACCGACTCATAGTGACTCTATGCACAACAGAATGAAACACTGCCTGGTCCTGGGCCGACCTCACAATTGTTGCCACACTTGAAACCATTTATGCTGCCACTTTGCCAATCCATATCGCTGGGGTTCTTCCTCTCCTTCTCTGACCCTCCACCTTACCACTCATGATATCCTTCTCCAGAGATTGGTCCCTCTTGACAATATGTCTGAAGTATGACAGACGAAGTTTGGCCATCCTGGCCTCCAAGGATCCTGT
Source organism: Chrysochloris asiatica (assembly GCF_000296735.1). Lineage (NCBI taxonomy): Eukaryota > Metazoa > Chordata > Mammalia > Afrosoricida > Chrysochloridae > Chrysochloris > Chrysochloris asiatica. The sequence continues at coordinate 22,726,464 of NW_006408539.1, forward strand.
GGCTGCACTTCTTCCAACACACATCTGTTGGTTCTTTTGGCAGTCCATGGCACTTTCAATATTCTCCTCTAACACCATAACTCAAAAGCATCAATTATTCTGCAGTCTTGCTTATTCACTGTCCAGCTTTTGAATGCATATGAGATTATTGAAAATATCATGGCTTGGGTCAGGCATACCTTAGTCCTCAAGCTGACATCTTTGCTCTTCAACACTTTAAAAAGGTCTTGTGCAGCAGATTTGCCTAATGCAATATGTCATTTAATTTCTCAACTGCTGCTTCCATGAATGTTGATAGCTGATACAAGAAGAATGAAGTCCTTGACAACTTCAATGTTTTCTCCATTGATAAGAATGCTGTTCATTGGTTCAGTGGTGAAGATATTTGTTTTCTTTACATTGAGATGCAATCCATACTGAAGCCTGTACTCTGTGATCTTCATCAGTAAATATTTTAAGTCCTCTTCACTTTCAGCAAGCAAAGTTGTATCATCTGCATAGTGCAGGTTGTTAATGAGTTTTCCTCCAATCCTGATGCCACATTTTCTTTATATAACCCAGCTTCTGGGATTATTTGCTCAGCATACAGGTTGCTATGTATGGTGAAAGAATACAACCCCATCACACACCTTTCTTAATTTTAAACCATTCAGTGTTCCCATGTTCTGTTAAAACAATGTACAGATTCCTCATGAGCACAATTAAGTGCTCTGGAATACTAATACTTCACAATGTTTTCCATATCTTGGCATGATCCACACAATCGAAAGCCTTTGTGTGGTCAATAAAACACAGGTAAACATCTTTCTGATATTCTCTGCTTTCAGCTAATATCCATCAAACATCAGGAATGATATCTCTTGTTCCACGGCCTCTTCTGAATCCAGCTTGAACCTCTGGAAGTTCTCTGTCAATGTATGCTTGCAGCCATTTCTGTATTGCTTTAGTAAAACTTTATTTGCATGGGATATCAAAGAGATTGTCTGATGATTTCTGCATTCATTTGGGTCACATCTTTTTGGAATGGGCACAAATACGGATCTCTTCCAATCAGTTGACCAGATAATTGTCCTCCAAATTTCTTGGCATAGATGACTGAGTGCCTCCAATACCACCTCACTTTCTTGAAAGATTTCAATTTTTATTCCTTCAATTTCTGGTGCCTTTTTCTTTGCCAATTCCTTCAATGCACCTTGGACTTAAGTCTTCAGTATTATTGGCTCTTGATCATATGCTGCCTCTTGAAATGGTTGAACAACAACCATTTCCTTTTGGTACAGTGACTCAGTGTATTCCTTCAATCTTCTTTTGATGCTTTCTGCATCATTCAATAATTTGCCCTGAGAATCCTTCAATAGCAAAAGTCAAGGCTTGAATATTTTTCTTCATTCCCCCAGCTTGAGAAATGCTGAGCGTGTTCTTCCCTTTTGGTTTTCTGACTCTGATCTTTGCACATTTCATTGCAATATTTGACTTTGTCTTCTCGAGCTGATCTTTACATTTTTCTATTCAGCTCTTGTACCTCCTCATTTCTTCCATTTGCTTTAACATCTCTATGCTAAACAGCAAGTTTCGGTGTCTCTTCTGACATCCATTTTGATCTTTTCCTTCTTGTCTTCTTAATGACTTTTTGCTTTCTTCATGTATGATATTCTTGATGTCATATCACAACTCTTCTCTTCTGTCTTTAATGTTTTATGTATCAAATCTGTTTTTCAGATGATCTCTAAATTCAGGTGGGATATATTCAAGGTCCTATTTTGGCTCTCGTGGACTTGTTTCCATTTTCTTCCTCTTCAGTTTGAATTTGCATATGAGCAATTGATGGTTTGTTCAACAATCTGCCCCTGACCTTGTTTTGGCTGATATAGAACTTTTCCATCATCTCTTTCCACAGATGCAGTCAATTTGATTTCTGTGTATTCCATCTGGTGAGGTCCATGTGTATAACCAGCACTTATGCTGTCTAAAGTAGGTATTTAAAATGAACAAAGCATTGATTTTGCAGAATTCTATCATGCCATCTCCAGCATCATTTCTATCACCAAGGCCATATTTTCCAATTACTGATCCTTCTTCTTTGTTCCCAACCATTGCATTCCATCCACCAGTAATGATCAATGCATCTCGATTGCATGTTTGATCAATTTCAAATTGAATAAGTTGGTAGAATTCTTCTTCACTGGCTTAAGTGGTTGGTGTGTAACTTTGAATAATAGTGGTATTAACTGGTTTTCCCTGTAGGTGCATGGATATTATACTATCACAGACATCGTTGTACATAGAGACTGATCTGGATATGTTCTTTTTGACAATAAATGCAACACCATTCCTCTTCAATTTGTCATTCCCGGCATAGAAAACCATATGGCTGTCAGATTCAAAACGGCCAATACCAGTCCATTTCAGCTCACCAATGCCTAATATGTTGATGTTTATGTGTTCCATTTCATATTTGGACAATTTCTAATTTTCCTAGATTCATATTTCGTGCATTCCCTGTTTTGATTATTAATAGATGTTTACAGCTGTTTCTGTTTATTTTGAGTTGTGCCCCATCAGCAAATGAAGGTCCAGTGTATTGTACTCCCATGGGCCTTCCTCCATTCGCATCATCACGGTCAACTCTACTTTGAGGAGGCAGCTCTTCCCTAGTTGCATTTTGAGTGCCTTCCAACCTGAGGGGGTCATTTTCCAGCACTATATCTGACATTGTTTTTCTGCTATTTATAAGGTTTTCGGTGACCAAATATTCAGAAGTAGTTCGTTTCTCTTTCTTCCTAGTATGTCTTCATCTAGTAGCTCATCTGAAACCGGTCCACCATGGGTGACCCTACTGGTATTTAAAATACCTGTGACATTGCTTCTAGAATCACAGCAACTCACAAGCCACTACAGTATGACAAACTTACAAATGAGTGGTGGTCCATGTGGATAATATGTGTAAATTTGAGTAATAGCTTTTTTTTTTAGATAAGTTTTTATTGTGAGGTTTACATGGAAGAATATCAGTTTAACATTCATCCTATCATATTTTGTTTCATTGCAATGATTATAATACCCCCATGCATCATCAAATAACTAACGGCACACCCCACAGGCCCATCCCCCAGCCATCAGCACACAGCCCCTCTCTCTCCCTGAGTTTAGTGTCCCCAACTGCTCCATCTGTCCATGTCATTGTCTCTGTCTCCATCCCTGGTGTCTCTGCCTCTCTGGGTAGGGTCCCTCTCTCCACTCTTCTCACTTGAGGGTCCCAGGGATCTCCGCTTCTGGGCTGCAAAATCAATCTCTCCCCTCCTTTTGTCAAAAAACATATACCTACCCTCACAATTAGTCCTGATGGTAATTATTCACTGTTGTACCACAAGAGTCTTATCCCCATTTCCTTTCGCCAGTCCGGTCCCAACAGATTGGAAATCATTCAGTAGAGATTCTACATTTCCCTGCCCTGTCTGGAACTAGGCTCCCTCTTGAAAGCTTGTAAGCCAGTCACTTCTTGAAAGCTTGTAAGCCAGTCACTTCTTGCCTTTATAGCCTCCCCCACCCCCACATTTTGGATAGCCAATGTCTAAGTTGCCCATCCCTGTGAACCCTGTGTAGTGACCATAGGGTTGATCCTTTACAGTGATCCTCGCTGTAAAGATTTGTTCCCTTTTTTGAGCTATTACATCCATAAGTATAAGTGAAGTTCATCAAATTGTGGCAGGTTTCTCACTCTCTCTCTTTTTATTTTCCTCTCTTCTTTCTTCTTCTTGTCGAGTTCTGATCATCCAACCAATGAAGCCAGGTCAAGTGGGTACTATCTGCAAGTATAAGTGTTCTTGTGCATCTCCCTTCACTTCATTCATATCAGCGGGATGCTTCAGTCTCCACTCTAGTCTTCTGTGGCCTTGTCACTGCCTCTGGGCCTAAGAGTCCCTAAGTCTTGCCATACCAGGTCTCCACCTGGATTCACAGGGGTCTATTGAATGTGGTTGGACTTAGCTAGCAACTTTATTGTTTTGTCCCCCTCTTCCCCTTATCAGTGATCAACGTGGTCACCAGCCAGACCACTTGCCTGCTCATGTATTCTCCTTGAGTCTCAGTCTTGGAAGGGAGTTTACTCTGAGGGATCCCAACTACTTGCCTTGATGGTTCCCAGGTGAACAGCTTACTTGTTCTTGTAGTAATCAATCAGACTGCCATTATTGTTTTGGATTTTTCCTGCCAGTCTTTCTTTCACAAAGTATCTTGTTCTTCTAGCTGCTCCAGGCTGATTACTCATTATTTCCAGTGGAAATTTCCTACCTCAGTTGGTTCTGGGTGACATTCTGGATTCCACCTATGGTCTTGTGCAGTGTAAATGCTCCACAGGCAGCCTCTTTCACTGGGCAACTTCTAGCCCCCTTTAAGGTATTCCAATCAGTAATAGGCTGAAGACAGACTTACAAGCTTTCTGTAATGGTGTTTCTGGCTATTCCTTTCTTCCTCCCTCTAGTGTCTATTTTATAATGGTAGGCAAGTGAAACCAAGATTCAAAAGACAGTCAAGAATCTTAACATTATTCCCCTCTTTTACCCCTTCATACCATGCCTCAGTCCCTGTATCCTGAAGCCCAGTTGTTCCAAGGTTGTGCATATCTCATCATTTACATCTGTCCCACTTAGCCCATGAGAACCTGCCTAACAGTTCTCCCATCAGCCTTGTTCTTCCATTCCCCTCCCCCTTGTTGGGTATTGTATCACCCCTGCACTCCCCAAGCACCCAAGCTATCCTGTGTCTATTCCCTACCCTTTACTCTGTCTTCCCCTCCCTCCTTCCCCACTCTCATCCCTTACATCCTGGTGATCAGCAAATAGATTTTTTTTTCCCCCTTTTAAGGTGGGTTCTTTTTCTTAGTCTTTTAAAATAATGGTCCTATGCAGAATTTCTCCTTTTGTGACTGACTAATTTCACTCAGCATAATGTCCTCAAGGTTCATCCATGTTATGCGGTGGCTTGCAGCTTCCTTGTTGTTCTTCAAGGTAGCATAGTATTACATTGTGTGTATGTATCACAGTTTGTTTATCCATTCATCAATTGATGGGCACTTAGGCTGACTCCATCTTTTTGCTATTGTAAATAGTGCTGCTATGAACATTGGTGTGTATGTATCTACTTGTGTTATGGCTTGTATTTCTTGTGGGTAAATACCAAGTAGAGGAATTGCTGGATCATAAGGTATTTCTAGTTCCAACCTTCTGAGAAAGTGCTGTATTGCTTTTCAGAGTGGTTGGACCATTTTGCAATCCCACCAACAATGCAGGAGTGTCCCAGTCTCTCTGCGTCCTTGCCAGCATTTACTGTCCTCTCTTTTTTTTTTATCTTTGCTGTTATTGCTGGTGTGAGATGATATTTTGTTGTTGTTTTGATTTCCATCTCTCTAATGGCTAGGTTACGAATCGGCCTGCTAACATCAAGGTTGGCAGCTCAAAACTACGAGCCATTCTGTGGGAGAAAGATGAGGCTTTCTGCTCCCATAAAGATTTACAGCCTCAGAACCTTGTGCAGGGTCACTATGAGTCGGAGCCAACACCACTGCACTTAACAACAACAATAATGACTAGTGATTGTGTACATTTCTTCATATGTTTGTTGGCTGCCGGATAGCTTCATTGGTAAAGTATCTATTCATGTCCTGTGCCCATTATTTAATTGGGTTATTTATCTTTTTCTTGTAGAAGTGTTAAGTTTCCTATATATTTTAGAAATGAGTCCGTTGTCTGATGTGTCATTGCAAAAGATTTTTTTTCCATTCTGTGGGTTCCCTTTTTACTCTTTTGGTGAAGTCTTTTGATGCACGTAAGTTTTTAATTTTTAATATGTCCAATCATCTATTTTGTTTGTGTAATTTTCAAAATGTTTGGTAATCTGTGTATAGCCTGTATTAAAGCTCTCACATTTGTCCCTATTTTTTCATTGATGAACTTCATAATTTTGGGATTCACATTTAGGTCTTTAATCCATGCTGAGTTGATTTTTGCATAGGGCATGAGGTGAAGGTCTTGTTTCAATCTTTTGCATATCACTTTCCAGTTCTACCAGCACTGTCTGTTAAAGAGACTATCTCCTCCCCATGCAATATTCCTAGGCACTTTGTCAAAAATCAGTTGGCTGTATGTGGATGAGTTAATTTCTGGATTCTCTATTCTGTTCCATTGATCAATGTATCTTTCATTGTACCAGTACCAGGCTGTTTTGACCACTGTAGCCGTGTAGTAGATTTTGAAATCAGGGAGTGAGAGGCTTCCAATCTTGTTCTTCTTCTTAAGCAGTGCTTTGCTTATCCTGGGTCTTTTTCTATTCCATATAAACTTTGTATTTGTCTTTTCAATCTCTTTGAAGAATGTCACTGGAATCTGGGTTGGGATTGCATTATATGTGTAAATTGCTTTGGGTAGTATTTAAATTTTCACAATGTTGAGTCTTCCTGTCCAGGATCATGATATGTTCTCCCACTTTTTAAAGTCTTTTTTGATTTCTTGTAGTCGTGATTTATAATTTTCTTTGTATAGTTCCCTTATTTCTCTGGTTTCATTTATTCCCAGATATTTCATCCTTTGGGTGGTTATTGTAAATGGTATTGCTTTCCTAATGGCCTTTTCAGTGCTGTCATTGTTACTATAGAGGAATCCAACTGATTTTTGTATGTTGATCTCATACCCTGCCACTTTGCTGAATCTTCCAATGAAGTCTAGTAGTTTTTTACTGAGTCTCTGGGGTTTTCTATGTATAGGATTATACAGTCTTCAAATAGAGAAAGTTTTACTTCCTCTTTGCCAATTTGGATGCCTTTATTTTCCCTATCTTGCCATATAGTTCTGGCCATATAATCCTTCCAAAACAATATTGAATAGGAGTGGTACAAAGGGCATCCTTTTCTGGTTCCTGTTCTTAGAGGAAAGGCTTTCACTTTCTATCCATTGAGAGTAATGTAAGCTGTTGGTTTTGTATATATGTTCTTGATTGTGTTGAGGAATTCCCCTTCAATTTCTACTTTGTTGAATGTTTTTATCAGGAATGGATGTTGGATTTTGTCAAACACCTTTTCTGCATCAATCAATATAATCATGTGGTTCTTTTCCTTTTTCTTTTTTATATGGTGGATTACATTGATTGTTTTTCTCATGTTGAACTATTCTTGCATCCCTTTTATGAAACCCAGTTGGTCATAATGTATTATTTTTTTGATGTGGTGCTGCATTCTGTTGGCTAGGATTTTGTCGAGAATTTTTGTGTCTATGTTCATGAGGGATATTGGTCTACAGTTTTCTTTCTTAGTGATGTCCTTCCCTGGTTTTGGTATGAGGGTTATGCTTACTTCATAAAAAGTATTAAGAAGTTTTCTGTCCTCTTCTATGTTCTGGAATAATTTGAGTAGAATTGGTGACAGCTCTTCCCTGAATGTTTGGTTGAACTCACCAGTGAAGTCATCTGGGCCTGGACTTCATTTGTTGGGAATTTTTTGATCACCTGATCAAGTTCTTCTTTTGATATGGGTCTGTTCAGGTTTTCTACTTCACTGTGTGTAAGTTTAGGTAGGTCATGTTTTTCTAAAAATGTATCCATCTCTCCTAAGGTTTCGAATTTGTTGGAGTACAGCTCTTCATAGTATTATGTTATTATCCTTTTGAATTCATTTTGTTCCATTGTAACATTGCCCGTGTGGTTTCTAATCCAAGTTATTTTGTGTCTTTTCCTTCTTTTCTTTTGTTAGGTTTGCCAATGGTTTGTCAATTTTATTAATCCTTTCAAAGA
>NW_006408539.1:22734411-22743343 GCF_000296735.1 Chrysochloris asiatica
CTGTAGGTTCCCTCTCTTGGTCAGTTTGTAATTGTTGGAGATACTGTGTTACTGTGTTAATTTTGGTTCTTTCTTCTTTTTGGATGTGTGCATTTATCACAATAAAGTGTCTTCTCAGCACCACTTTTGCCATGTTCCAAAGATTTTGGTATGTTTTGTTTTCATTCTTGTTTGTTTCTAGGAACTTTGTGAATTCACGTTTAATTTCTTCTTTTACCCAGTCACTTTTCAGCAGAGTGTTGTTCAGTTTCCATGTATTTGACTTTATTGCCTTGGTTTTCTTATTGTTGATTTCTAGTTTTATAGCATTGTGATCTGAAAAGATGCTGTGTAGTATTTTTATGTTTGTAAATTTATGGAGGCTTGCTTTGTGACCTAACACATGGTTAATTCTGGAGAATGTTCCATGTGCGCTAGAAAAAAAATGTATATTGTGCTGTTATTGAGTTGAATGCTCTGTACACATCTACGAGGTCAAGTTGGTTGATTGTAAGGTTTAAGTCCTCTGTAATTTTGTCGAGTTTCTTTCTGGTTGTTCTGTCCCTTTTCAAAAGTGGTTTATTATAATCTCCCACTATAATTGTAGATTTACCTATTTCTTTCTTCATTTCTAGTAAGGTTTTCTTCATATATCTTGATGCTTTTTCATTGGGAGCGAAGATAATTATTAGGGTTATGTCGTCTTACTCAGCTGACAATTTGATCATGAGATAGTGTCCTTCTTTATCTCTTATGCTGGTTTTTGTCTTAAAGTTTACTTCATCAGAGATTAGTATTGCTACTCCTGCTTGTTTATTGTTGCAGTTAGCTTGGTATATTTTTTTTCCATCCTTTTGTAGTCTGTTTTTGTCTGTGTTTAACGTGTGTCTCTAACAGGCAGCATATTGAAGTGTCTTGTTTTCTTATCCATTCTGCCACTCTCTGTCTCTTCACTGGTGCATTCAATCCATTGTCATTCAATGTAATTATTGATAGGTATGAATTAATTGTTACCATTATGTTAATTTTGGTAGTGCTGTTCATTCCTTTGTTCTGCATGCTTTATTGTGCTAAGTTTATTTTTTGTCAGTTTTTTCTTAGTTTTCATGTTTGCTTGTTCTGCTTGGAAGTACATTTTCATGGTAAGTTGTGAAGCATTAACTTTCTTTGGGGTTACCCTATAGACTGTTAACTTTTCTCACCATTGTATTCTGTAATCTACCTGGCCTCCTCACCACCTGGATCTCTGTTCCTACATTTTTACCTTCTTTGATCTTGACATTATTTTGATCTTTGGTTGACCTCCCAGATCCTTTGAATTCGTTGTTGTAGTTTTGTTGTGTTCTGAACTCTGCTATTTGTTAGTCTGAGTTTCAGGTGGTATTGCTGCTCCTATCAATCTCTGGTTGTTGTCCGTTCTTGTTGGTTTTCAGTCCAAAGAACTCTCTTTAGGATATTTTGAAGTGCTGGATTGGCTTTGACAAAATCTCTTAGATTCTGTTTATCCTGGAATGTTTTGATTGCACCATTGTATTTGATTGACAGTTTTGCTGGATAGACCATTCTTGGTTGGCAATGTTTTGCTTTTAGGGCTTTGTATATGTCTCCCCATTGCCTTCTTGCCTGCATGGTTTCTGCTGAGAAGTCAGAGCTTAATCTGATTTGCTTGCCTTTGTAAGTAACACTTCTCTTTTCCCTGGCCGCTTTTAGAATTCTCTTCTTGTCTTTGATTTTGGAGAGCTTGATTATTATATGTCTTGGTGATTTTCTTTTGAGGTCTATCCTTCCTGGGGTATATTAAGCTTCTTGAATGTTTATCTTCTCGTCTTTCAAGATGTTAGGGAAATTGTCTTCCAGAAGCTCTTCAACTATCTCCTCTGTGGGCTTCTATGATTTTTCCTGTTCTGGAATTACAATAATTCTTAAGTTGTTCCTTTTCATGTTATCCAGCATGAAGCTTAGACTCTCTTCAGTGTTTTGGGTTTTTTTGTTTTTGTTTTTGTTTTATCCTTTTTTTTCAGCTTGCTCTTCTATCTTAGCAGTATTGAGAGATTTGTCTTCCCACTCACTGGTTCTGGCTTCCATCTCTTTGAGTCTACTCCTTTCCCCTTTCAGTGTATTGTCCATTTCTGATATTTTATTATTAATCATCTGGACCTCTTTTGCAGGTCTTGAATTGTTTCCAGTGCTGTATCGATCTTGTTTGATTGCTCTTGTAGTACTTTCCTGTCTTCTTCCTTGTTTTCATCCACCCCTTTTCAGAGCATTTGAATTTGTTTCCATATCAGTCTTCTGAATTCCATCTCATACAAATCCAAAACTTTCTCTTCCTCTTCTGGAAAGCCTTTGTCTATCTCCAGCTCCTCTGTCTCACTTACTCTTTTCTGTTTTTGGACATGTTTTGAGATCTTTTGTTGTATCTTATTGGTAATTTCTAGTAATTATGTGAGTTTTTAGTGCTTAAATGAGTGTTTATTGCTGTGTTATTGAGCTTACTGGGTTTCTCCTGGTGGATATGATCAGGAGGTGTTGTTGTTGTTATGTGCCATGGAGTTGGTTCTGACTCTTAGCAACCCTGTATAGGGTTTCCAAGGCTGTAAATCTTTATGGAACCAGAAAGCCTCATCTTTCTCCTGCAGAACAGCTGGTAGTTTCAAACTGATGACCCTGAGGTTAGCAGCTCAATTTGTAACCACTATAGGCTTCCCTTTTCACATGTAATGCTTAGAAGCTGTTATTGGCTCTTCTTGTCTGAATGGCAGAATATTATGGGGTATACTTGTAGCTTGGCTATATAGCCACGATTGCTATCTCTTCTTGAGTAATGTAGGGAGAAAAAGCTCCCACCTCCAGGAAAAGTGTGATCAAAAGGACCAAAAACAGAAGCAATATAAAAGCCGAGACAAATACCACCACTTTGAAACAAAAATAAAACTGTGGATGACTGGCCAGTCGCCTTGCTACACAGGCAGTGTGTGTGCACCCTAGAGACCTCCAGCAATGGGGGGGGTGGTGTCCACTCGCTCAGGCCCCTCCTCTAGTCACCACCATAGAGATTCATAGATAGATATTGAGAAGTTAATGGGAGAAAGATTGTCTACTATTTTTGTCTCTGAAGGTCAGTTAGGTATCTGCCTGTGCACCGCGTATTTCTAGAGATAGTTGCACCTTTTTATGTTGGGGTTTTACAGATCGTTCATATGGTTTGTCTGTCAGGCCTGACAAGTCTGCTTTTTTCTTGCCAGATATGCTGGAGTAAAGGCTCCCGCACAAGTTAATTTTAGGGCTGTGACTCAAAGGCTAACGTCATAAGCAGCTGCCAAAGAATTTGCCCTTAGGTCCGGTAGGGCTTTTTCTCTCTGGGCTCAACACTGGACCCCTTTTCTGGGGGGTGCGCACCCACTCGCCTGAAGGGCTGGGCAAAGATGGTGCGACAGAAAAGAGGAGGAAATGATGTGTAGAATCCCCCCCCACTACCCCACCTCCGCACCTCCTTTTGCAAATATCACTGCACTGCTTTTAGCGCTGGTTTCCCTGTGCCGGTCTGGCTGTAGCCCCACCCTCTGAACTCCACTCGGGCGGGGTGTCCACAGGGGGAGTCCCACACCTAGAGCAATTCCTAAATCACATTATTTTCCTTCATACTGTGATTTTTTTCACTGGCATGTACGGGAAACTGACACCCTGCCCCTTATGCTAGATCCAGAGCTCTGGTGCTGTTCCATGATAGCAACTTCCTTGGGTTTTCAGTCCCTTCCCCACAGAGCCGGTCCTACCTGACTCTGCCTCAGCAGCCACCAGAACCAGAAGTCTGAGTAACAGTTTTATTAACTGGTCTTCCATATGGATGCTATCCTATCATAGACAACATTACACTTCAAGATTGATCTTGACATGTTCTTTTTGATGCTGAGTGTGACGCCATTCACTTCAATTTGTAATTCACTGCATAGGAAGCTGTATGACTGTCAGATTCAAAATGGCTAATATCGATACCTTTCAGCTGACTAACGCCTAGGATTTCGATCTTTATGTATTCCATTTCATTTTTGCCACCTTACCATATTCCTAGGTTCATACTTCACATACTCCATGTTCTCATTATTACCAGATTTACAGCTGTTTTTCCTGATTTTGAGTTGTGCCCCACCAGCAAATAAAGGTTGTGAAAGCTTTACTCCATTTGTGTCATCAGAGTCACGTTTTTTGAGGAGGCAACACTTTCCTAGACGTATTTTAAGTGCCTTCCAACCTGAAGGGCTCATCATCTGGTACTATATCTGACCATATTCTGGTGCTCTTTGTCAGGCTCCAGTACTCAATATTCCGGTGCTCTCTGACTGACAGTGCTCCACTGCTGTTCATCATGTTTTCAGTGGCTAACCATTCAGAAGCAGTCTGCCTCTTCATCTTCCTACTCTTAGGCTGGAAGCTCAGATGAAACCTGTCCACCATGGGTGTACCCTGTTGGTATTTAAAACACTGGTGGAAGCATGTCCAGCACCACAACAGCACACAAGCCACCACAGTACAACAGACTATGAGTGGTGGGAGAAAGGGAGAGTGAGGTGGAAATCCAGGAACTGCCAGAGCCCGACTCAATGTTTAGGTCTCTTTGCTTTATAGGTCTCCTTCATTGAAGTTTTTCAAAGCCCCAAATAAGAGATTCAGGGTTCATAAAAAAGGAAGACCCTAACCAAATTGTGGTCTGCAACTCAGTTAGCTGCATAATTGCCCCAGATTGTTCTCAAACAGGGTGGGCCATATTTTGCATCTGAAAACCAAAGACCAGGAAGAATAACACCCTTCAGTTACCTGTGCTCTATCTGAGTCCTGTCTGTAATTTTGAATTAAAATATTACCTGTGCTCTATCTGAGTCCTGTCTGTAATTTTGAATTAAAATATTACCTGTGCTCTATCTGAGTCCTGTCTGTAATTTTGCATTAAAATATTTGGATCAGTTTTCTTAAAGGAAACTTCCAAATTGTATTAACTTTGCTGTTGTTGCTGTTAAGTGTTGTCAAGCACGTTCTGACTCATAACAACCCTGTCAAGGGTATTCAAGGTAAAGTAGAAGGTCACTGAAGAAGAGGAAGACGCTCAGCTCAGTGGATAGAAAGTATGTTCAAACAACAACAACTGTGAGGATAGCAACGGAACAGCCATTCCTCATTCGGCTGTACATCGCATCTCTACAAGTCCGAACTGACTCAAAGGTACATAACACCAATCTTAATACTAATGATATCTTTATTGTACCACTCCCTTTAAGGAGTTGTGGTGTAGAGCTGTGTGTTAATGCACTGGATTGCAAGGTCCGTTTGAACCGCAAGGTCCATGGTTCAAGCTCACCAGCTGCTCCTTGGAAATCCTATACAGGGGTGCTATGTATGGTCGGAACCAATTTGTCGGCACTTAACAACAACAATAACAACTCTCTTTAAGGGAGTGTGGTGGCTCCATACGGTGAGCACTGGGCTGTGAACCACAAGGTCAGAGGTTCGAGCCTGCCAGCTTGATGGGGGAAAGTTGAGGCTTTCTGCTCCCATGAAGATTTTAAAAAGCCTCGGAAACCCTGCACAGAATCACTACAAGTTGGCACCTTCTCAAAGGCATTTAACAACTCTCTTTAAGGAGGTGATCTTATTACAGAACAAGTAAGTTTACTATGGGTCTCATATGTCTATCTGATCAAATATATGAGACATAAATACATAAACGTTAAGTACAGCAATTTTAGTCCGGGTGTTAGTTAATACTTTGCACTGGGTGATTTAATACACTGTTGTAGTCACAAGTCTGTGAGGTAAGTACCAATACCCCTGTGAGGTGGGTACTAATAATACCCCATTTGGAGATGGAATAAATGAAATTTAATGCATGACTCAATATAAAATAAATGTAAAGAAGGGATTTGAATTCTGAAGCTTGTACTGTTTCCAACATGTCTTATCGACTAATGCTTTAAAACAACATTTATGGTTTTTTAAATTTTAAATTATAAAGAAATTAGAGAAAAATTAATCACTTGAAAATATGATTTCTATAAATCATTATTTGTCTTTAATGAAAAGTACAAAGAAAAATATAAATGTCTCTTGCTATAAAACAGAGAATGTTTCTTATCATGGATTTATTCTTTTCTCTCTCTTTTTTTTTTTTTTTTTTTGGAAAGTGTTAGAAACATGGTATAGTTCTATACAGAAAATAAACTGAATCCCCCATATCTTTAATTTAATCTTGAAACCTGACATATTATATTGAATTTCATTTGCTTCTAAGTAATGCTCAGTTGGAGCTTGGCTCATCGAGTTATGAAATTCATTTTTTTTTCCAGATAATGGAAGATTTTTAAATAAATGACATTTTAATCTACTATATTACACTTGGTGCTGTGTTACAGATAAGTGTGGAAGAATGCAAAAACCTAAAGCATTTACATTTTTAAAGTAACTGGGCTTTTCATCACTGTAAATTCCAAGGGTTTCTTTTGGCTAAAAAACAATGATTAAACTGGGGCTGCACACACATTAAGTTAGCTATTTTAAGACAATTAGCATTTCACATGTGAGACATTTAGCATAACTAAAAACCAGCACTTTACAAAATGGACTGAGGTGTTTGCCACCCAATTCAAATGTATTACATTAAATTAAATGGCAAACATGGAGAGCTAATTACCTCATAGCAGAAGAGTGTGAGCTAAACCAGCCGATTCCCACCAGGTCTTTCTTCCTACCTACCCAGGAATCAGCTAATTTGTGAACTTTCACAATTCTTTGAAACATCCCCCCTTCCCCCATTTATCTTGCGAGTACCCCTGTGTACCTTGGTACATTACCCATCCTTCTTTTAATCAATTCTTCCATTCTGACTGATGTCATTCCATGGTCTACCATCCACTCATAATGTTTCAAACCCTCCCACAAAATGAGAGAGATCTTGGGTTCATTAAGCAACTCCAGTTCTAAAATTTCATAAAGGTTGCCTTGGATTTGTCAACCTAAATTTAGTACGTCTCACTTTTTAAAATCCTGGAAGTATTGTTGCTGGACGCCACTGGGTTCATTTCAACTTCTTGGAAGTCTCCCGTTTCCAAACCCATTGCTTTCAAGTTCTTTTGAACCCATGGTGATCCTGTGTGACAGAATTGAACTGCCTCATCGGCTTTCCTAGGCTGTCATCTTTACAGTGGTAGATCAGGATTTTCTCCCAAAGAGTCATCACAAACCTTTTGCTTATCAGCTGAGCATTTAACGATTACCAGGTTTCCTTCTTGGAAGTATCCCGTTTCCAAACCCACTGCCAACTAGCTGCACTGCCCTGTTGATTTTCTAAGTCTGTAACCTTTACAGACTTAGAAAAGGAGCTCTGGTAGTGTAGTGGTTGCGAATCGGGCTGCAAATCACAAGGACAGCAGTTTAAAACTACCAGCTGCTCTTCAGGAGAAAGATGAGGCTCTCTGCTCCTGTAAAGATTTGCAGCCTCGGACACCCTGTTCAGGGTCGCTATGGGTTGGAACCAACTCGATGGCACTTAACAATAACAACAACAGTCCATACAGAAGCTAATTGCCACATCATTCTTCTTCAGAGTGGCTGCTGAATTCCAATCACTGACCCTTCAGTTAGCATCCAAGACTTTACCACTGCACTGCCAGGAAACAGAGTTAGGCAAAAAGGTATTATTCTGAGGGCAAACAGACAACCGTTATAGTCTGTCACCATCCAAGAGGTCTCCTCCAACAGGAAGGGAGGGACTCCTCCACTAGCCTACTGCAGGTCCTCTTTATCCCCTGCACACATCTGCTGTACTTCTTCCAAAACAGATTTGTTTGTTTTTTGTTTGGCAGTTTGTGGTACTTTTAATGTTCTTCTCCTATACCATACTTCAAATGCATGAATTCTTCTAAGGTTTTCCTTTGCATTGTAATCTTTTTACACGCTTGTAATGTTGTTGTTGTTGTTGTTGAGTGCCATAGAGTCAGTTGCGACCCATAGCAACCCAGTATAGGTTTACAAGGAGCGACCAAAGAGCTTGAACCACCGACCTTGTGCTTAAAATGACTTTGCAGTCCAGCACATTAACCCACAGCACCACACCAGGACTCTACATGCATATGAGGTGATTGAAAATACCAAAGCTTACTTCAACAATTTCTTGTCATATAGGCTGAGGGGTTCATCTTCTGGCACTACATTAAACTATGTTCTGTTACTATTCAAATGATTTTCTGTGGCTAACCCTTCATGTTTGCTCAGCATACAAGTTGAATAAGTATGGTGAAAAAATACATCCCTGTCACACAGCTTTCTTAATTTTAAACCATTCAGTGTTCCCATGTTCTGTTCAAACAACTATCCAGGTACAGATTCCTCATGAGCACAATTAAGTGTTCCGGAATACTCATATTTTGCAATGTTGTCCATAGCTTGTCCTGATCCACACAATTGAAAGTCTTTGCATAGTCAATAAAGCTCAGGTAAACATCTTTCTGATAATCTCTGCTTTCAGCCAAGATCCATTGGACATCAGAAATGATATCCCTCATTCCACGTCTTCTTCTGAATCCTGCTTGAACCTCTGAAAGTTCTGTCAATGTATGCTTGCAGCCGTTTCTATATTATCTTTAGTAAAACTTTACTTGCATGGGATATCAAAGATATTGTCCAATGATATTGTCCCAGAAGCTGGGTTAAATGAAGAAAAATGTGGCATAAGGTTGGAAAAAGACTCATTAACAACCTGCGATATGCTGATATACAAACTTGCTTGCTGAAAGTGAAAAGGACTTAAAATACTTATTGATGAAGATCAAAGAACACAGCCTTTGGTATGGATTGCATCTCAACGTAAAGAAAACGAATATCTTCACCACCGGACCAATAAACAACATTCTTATCAACTAGAAAAGATTGAAGTTGTCAAGGACTTCATTCTTCTTGGATCAAG
>NW_006408539.1:22743527-22770405 GCF_000296735.1 Chrysochloris asiatica
CATAGAAGAATTGATGCTTTTGAGTTATGGTGTTGGAGGAAGATATTGAAAGTGCCATGGACTGCCAAAAGAACCAACAGATCTGTGTTGGAAGAAGTGCAGCCAGAGTGCTCCTTGGAGGCCAAGATGGCCAACCTTCATCTGTAATACTTCAGACATATTGTCTGGAGGGACCAGTCTCTGGAGAAGGATATCACGTTTGGTAAGGTGGAGGGTCAGAGAAGAAGGAGAAGAAGACCCCCAGCGAGATGGATTGGCAAAGTGGCAGCATCAATGGGCTCAAGCGTGGCAACAATTGTGAGGTTGTCCCAGAACTGGGCAGTGTTTTGTTCTGTTGTGCGTAGGGTCGCTATGACTCAGTACCAACTCGATGGAACCTAACAACCCCCCTTCATAAGTGGTTTGCCTCTCCTTCTTCCTTGTCTGTTTTAGTCAGGAAACTCCACTGAAACCTGTCCACCATGATTGACCCTGCGACTATTTAAAAATACTGGTTACATCGCTTCCTGCATGACAGGAACACACAAGTCACCACAGTATGACAAATTGACAGACAAGTGGTGGGAGCGCCAAAAGAAGAAGAAAATAAATAAGGTATTTGCCATTGGCAAAACTGGAAATGTTATTAAAGAAACTGAAAACATCACTAGGAACAAATACTTCACAAATGAGTTTTTTCTAACTTTCAAGGAACAGATAACCCAGTATTACTTTAAATGCTTCTGACAATGAATACAGCACACCCAAAATCTAATAAATAGATAAACCCAATTTCATTCATGAGTAAATTTGTAGATATAGCAAGTCAATATTAGCACAAATGATCCAAGAGAATACAACAGTATATTAGGTAGTTTTCACACCAGGAGTAAGGAGTCCTGGTGAGATACTGTAGGAGAAGCATTGGATTGCAATGGTTCAAATCCACCAGTCATTCCTTGGAAGGCCTATACAAGGTCACTATGGGTCAGACCTACTGGAGGGCACTTAACAACAACAGTGATGCCATGGCACCCTGGTGGTACAGAGGGTTAATCATTGAGCTGTTAATGGCAAAGTCAGAAATTCAAATCCACCATCCACTCTACAGGAGAAAGATGAGACTGTCTGTTCCTGTAAAGTTTTACAGTCTCAGAAACCAAATGGGGCTGCTCTACTCTGTCTTATGTAATCCTGGTGTAGCTTTGTATGATAAGCACTTGACTGCTAACCACAAGGTCGGCAGTTCAAACACACCAGTCACTCATTGGAAACACTATGCGGGGTCGCCATGAGTCAGAACCAACTCGATGACAGTGAACAACAGCACTCTCTTATAGGCTCACAATGACTCAGAATCAACTTGATGGCAGACAGTTGGGTTTTGTTTGTTTGTTAAGTCAGGAATGCATGATTTGTTCAGTGTTAGAAAACCGTTACCATATTTTACCATAGTAACAGATTAATAGGGAAAACCCATATGATGATATCAATAGATTCTGAAAAGTACTTGGTAAAATTTCATGGCTATTAATAGAAACTCCATGTCAGACAGAAATTATTTCCTTGGGAAATTAATAGAATTCTCACAATATGTTGTTGCTACAGAGATGAGCATTTCATTAGATGAAAAAAAAAATGTTGCTCCTGGAGCTGACACTTGATTACAAAAGACCCCTGGAGCTTCTGACTTTGCTTCAACATCACCTTAAAATATTAAAGATGGTGCATTAATTAAATATGGAATGGGAAGATTTAATATTAACTTGCAGACAACCATGAGGTGTGCTTAAAGGAAAATGAGAACCAACATCTTGGGACTCCTTGTAGGAGTTTAAGACATGCTCTACATTCTGGTTAAAGACAGAATCTTCCCTAACGAAGTTCAATGAGTTACTGCAGTTGATTTGAAAATATGTACAAGAGGTAAAAGATTTTCAATAAAAAAATATGTATGTAGTTCTGAACTTCCCTTCCCCCACTTCCATTTTAATGTATTGTATATAACTCTGGACGGAGTTCTGGTAGCATAGTGGTTACGAATTGGGCCGCTAATCTCACGGTCAGCAGTTTGAAACCACCAGCTGTTCCGTGGGAGAAAGATGAGGCTTTCTGCTCCTGTAAAGATTTGCAGCCTCAGAAACCCTATACAGGGTCACTATGAGTTGGAACCGACTCCACGGTACTTAACATAAACAACATACAACTCTGGCGCTGTGAGTCAATGCTCTGGACTGCAAGGTCCGTTTGAACCACAAGGTCAGTAGTTCAAGCTCACCAGCCCCACCTCAGAAATCCTACAAAGTGTCGCTATGAGTTGGAACTGACTCAACGGTACTTAACAATAGCTACAACATGCAACTAGATCTAAGGTGGAGTAAGCACAGTGGTGGCCATATTTCAGCAGAGAACATTCCCCCAAGTCGAACTAGAGACAATTATTGTTTGAATACTCATATAAACCATGAAATAAAGGTTTTTGTTTTGTTTTTTTTAAATGTTTATAGAAGTTTTGCTCCAGGATTTTTTCCTTTTTTAAAAGGGGAGAGTTATTTTGCTAATTAAAGAAAATTGTGCACACTATTTCTCTAAAAATGATGTGTGCAAGATACATTTTTGGAAACTATACAACCCCATGCATGATTTTCATAAGCATGCTATACTCACATTTTTTATGTATTGCTGACTTAATTTCAATTATTTTTTCTGTCTAATGAATTTAATGTTACCAAGATAAAACTGATCTCATGGAAACTTTATTTAAGGTAGGTATTTCCATAAACCAAGTAACATCAATAGTGAACTGAATGGACTTGTGATGGAAATGAGATGGCATGCGGAAACCAAAGAGTATATGAATGTACAAAGAGCTAGTAATTAGTAAGACATGATCCTAGACCTAAAACTGCACGAATAAGATGTTATTTATATTTTATTGCCTTCATAAAACTTAAACTAAAACATAGTTTTTGATATTCATTGTCTTTGAAATCAACAAATAAATGTCACCAAAAGAAATTATGTTTTCATCTTTAAAAAGGCTATGTTAGTTTATTGGTTCATTGTAATCCTTGGTAGGTATTCAATTAATGGTAAATTATCATCCAACTCATGAAACCCGTAAAAGTCCAATCCCTCATCCCTGTCATCACTGAAATATATCAGAGCTGCATGGCGTGCTCTCCTAGGACTGCTGCCTTCAGCATCTTCAGCATCTTCATTATTGGTATTTTGCTGGCACACAATCACAGTCTTTTGAAAGTCATTGTGAATTGAAAAACAGACCAAAA
Source organism: Chrysochloris asiatica (assembly GCF_000296735.1). Lineage (NCBI taxonomy): Eukaryota > Metazoa > Chordata > Mammalia > Afrosoricida > Chrysochloridae > Chrysochloris > Chrysochloris asiatica. The sequence goes on from NW_006408539.1 coordinate 22,746,797, forward strand.
TGTATGTCAGAATTTCTGAAACTTGCTGCTGAACGTAGAAAAGCTAAAGTAACTGGAAGAAATGATAAAATTAAAGAGCTGAATAGAAAATTTCACAGGAGAGCTGGAGGAAACATAGTAAAATATTATAATAAACTGTGCAAAGACAAAGTTGTATTATTTCTTGAGCTGAAATAACTAACAAAAAAAAAAACCCTAACATTCAGGTTGCAATATTGAAGGATTCTATGGATAAAATATTGAATGTTGCAGAATGCATTAAAAGAAGAAGGGAGGAATATACAGAGTCATTGTACCAGAAATGAAATGATAGATATTCAGTCATTTCAAGAGGTACCTTATGATGAAGAACTTATAGTATTGAAGGAAGAAGTCTAAACCAATACTGAAGACACTAGCAATAAGTGAGGCTGCAAGAATTGGCACCATGCTAACTGAAGCATCTCAGTATAGTGGTGCAGCCCTGGCAGTGCTTACTCGTCCAGGCCAATAAATTTGGAAGACAATTATCTGGAAAACATTAATGTTGGCACACATTTCAAAGAAAAGTGAGCCAATAGCATGCAAAAATTACAAAAAAATATCACTAATACCAGATGTAAGTAAAAAGTTACTGAAGGTAATTAAAACACAGTTGCAGAAGAACATCAATAGAGAGCTGTTGGAAGTTCAAACTCATATTGAGAAGAAGACATGGAACAAGGAATAGCATTGCTGGCATCAGATGGCTCTTGGCTGAAATCACAGAATACCAGAAAAATGTTTACTTGTGCTTTGTTGACTATGCAAAAGCATTCCATTGTGTGGACCATAACAAACTATAACAAAACGTTGCAAAGAATGTGTATTCCAGAACATTCAATTTTGCTCATGAAGAACCTGTACATAGACCAAGAGGCAGTCATTGGAACTGAACAAGGGCATACTGAAGGGTGTGTAGCAGGGTTGCAACCTTTCATCATACTATTTCAGTCTGTATGCTCAGCAAATAATCCAAGAGGCTGAATTATATGAAGAAGAGCATGGCATCAGTATTGAAAGAAGACTCATTAACAACCTGAGATAGACAGATGACACAACCTTACTTGCTGGGAGCCAAGAGAACTTGAAATACCTACTAATGAAAATCAAAGACTACACAGCCTTCAGTATAGATTATATCTTTAGGTATAAAAAATAAAAATCTTCATCACTGGACCAATAAATAACATCATGATAAACAGAGAATAGAAACAAGTTGTCAAATACTTCATTTTGCTTGAATCCACAGTCAACACTCATGGAAGCAACAGTGAAGAAATCAAAGGAAGTATTGCATTGTTGTTGTTGTTAAGTGCCGTCAAGTCGGTTCCGACCCATAGCGACCCTGTACAGGGTTTCCAAGGGTGTAAATCTTTACGGGAGTAGAAAGCCTCATCTTTCTCCCGCAGAGCAGCTGGTAGTTTCGAACCGCTGACCTTAAGGTTCGCAGCCCGATTCGTAACCACTTTTGTACAAGATCTCTTTAAAATGTCCAAGAGCAAAGAGATCATTTTGAGAAGTAAGGTGCAGCTCACCTAAGTCATGGTATTTTCAATTGCCTCATATGTATGTGAAGGTTGGACAGTGAAGGGAAGACAGTAGAAGAATCGATTCATTTGAATTATGGTGTTTGTGAAGCATATTGAAAGTACTATGGACTTACTGAAGAACAAACAAATTTCTTGGAAGAAGTACAGCCAGAGTGCTCCTTAGAAGGAAGATTGGTGAGACTTTCTCTCGTACTTTGTATATGTCATCAGGAGGGACCAGACCTAGAGAAGGACATCATGTTTGGAAAAGGGAAGGGTCATCAAAACAGAGGAAGAGTGCCAATGCATTGACATAGTGGCAGCAACAATGGGCTCAAACATAAGGGTGATTATGAGGATGGCACAGGGTGGGGCTTCCTTCTGTTGTGCACAGGGTCACTCTGAGTCTGGAACCAACTCACTGGCACCTAGCAACAACAGGTAGCATATGACGTATGAACATTGATGAACGACTCTGATGACAGTCAGACAAAACTAGACTATGAAATAAGCAGACCAAATATAGCTTAACTGACTCCACTTAAGACGTTCTGGTAAGATTCTCACATTCAGCTGTCGAGTCAAGAATATTGTGAATTAATTTAGCTTTGTTTACTCCTCCGATTAAAAGCCAGAGTCAAAAGACAATTATGATAATTATGTCAATGCAGATTGGCTCAAGATTTCTATTGGTGTCATTTATGTCAGTGTGAGCTTTACTCTGACTACATTTCCAGTTGATAGCACATGATTTATGGACAGGCTTCAGTAAATTCAAAGTTGCAATTGATAACTCAAAAGCAAGGGGATATAATATTCAACTGGTTGGTGTTAGATACTGCTGAGTAGAAATAAATGCACAATTTCAATTGTTTATTTTCCAAACACTTGGGTATTGCCAAACTTTACCCACGACTTCTTGACCATACTTATACATTTTTTATACAAACAATTTCAAAAGTAATATATACAGAGTATTGAATGAGGGTAAATGACACCAAAATTCACTTCCGGAAATGTCATGTGTGCAGTATGTGCATAGACTCACTATGCTAGGATTGTTACCATGTTTCACCATTTCCAAGCTTATACGTGTGCACACGTTATTTACATGAGTGTGCCATTTGTGGAAAATTACAGTATTGCTTTATACATGCCTTGGTTCATTCAAGTCTCAAATATTTATGGAAAATGCTAAGACAGCAATACCACTTTAGCATAAAGAAAATAAGCCACGGTGAACATTGTTGATTGAACTTAATTTGATATCATTGATTATACTCAGTTTATATGCATTGATTATATGCAGACTTTTGCATTTATTTGTTGCAATATCTTTTTTAGCAGCAATTGTTTCAAGACTAGTGCTCCACAATGGGGATAAAGGTGGAAATGCTGTCGTTTCTCTATGGAAACATATTCTTTAAAGGAGGAAACAAGTGTGTGCATCACAATCATCCTGACATCAGAGTGTGAGTGCTGGGAAGGTATACAGTAAGGACACTCCGTTCTTCTGTGAGAGGTCATTTGGAGTGAGAACTAAAACAGAGAAAATAGAATTAAACCAAAAACAAAATCCATTGGTGTCAGGTTGACTCCAACTCATTGCAAACTCTATAGAACAGAGTAGAACCGTCCTCTGTAGAGTTTCCCAGGATTCCTGGTGGGATGCTATAAACTAAGCACTAGACCACAAGGTCAATTTGAACCACAAGGTCAGAGATTCATACTTCCTAGCCGCTCCTCAGAAACCCTATACAGTGTCACTTTGAGTTGGAAACAACTTGATGGCACTTAACAACAACAGTCTTTCAGAAGCAGACTGCCTCATCTGTTTCTCTCACAGCACCTGATGTATTCACACTGCTGGCTATTCCGTTAGCATCCAGAAACCTGACCTCCACTGAAAAGTACATTTCATATAAGGAGAAGGTCTTGCTTTTTGAAGGCTAGCTAATAAGAGGGTGTGACTATTTAAATAATGATTTTGAGATGATGGTAGTATTAAAAGAAAGGGATATGAAGCCCAAGTTAAGTCAGTGACAGCTGACTCTATAGCTCCTTTAAAGACATCATGTAGATCTGATGAATGCCTTTTCTTTCTTTTAAGGATCTTTTCCTGAAGATTCAATTCCTCCATTCATTTGGCAGATAACTACCAATAAATCTCAAATGCTCTGTTGTGGACTTGGGAGGTTAGAGATGAGTATAATGAAGTACAATGAGGGCTTTCTTGAAGAGTTTATCATTTAAGTAGGAGGCACTCAAGAAACATCTAGAAAATAATTTTGGAAAAGTAAGTGAACAAGTGTTGGCATTATTTCAGAATTTTGGTTGAATGCCCTCTCCTTCCCCCCAAATCATCAGACATCTTTACAAATGAAAAATGATTGATTACAATGGACATATTTTAATGCACCTGCGTGGTGTATCATTAGAGTTTGACCAGGTTAAAGAATGCATTCAGTTCTGCTCTGCACATGGCAATTTTTAACAGTTTTGAGATGACATCTGCCTCAGGCAATGTGTAAAAACCCAGTCCTCCTATGCATGTACTTTTGCTGTATTAGGGTGTTCTCCAGAGACCCAAGAGCAGAAAGTGTGATTGTAGCCTCCTATTTCATTTACATAGGAGCAGGGATTTCTGAAATACAATTTTTCCTTATTATGCTTAAGCATATTTAAGAGTTATGATAAAAATATTCATGACTGAATTTCTAAATATTTCTACTTCAAGCAAATAAAATTAAATAAATCTTTTTACTGTATCTGTCACCTGTTCGGAGTCCTGGTGTGGTGCTGTGGGTTAATGTGTCAGACTGCAAAGCTGTTTAAAATGCACGGTTGGTAGTTCAAGCTCATCAGCCACTCCTTGGAAACCCTACACAGGGTCACTATGGGTCGGAACCGACTCAACGGCACTTACCAACAATGACAATATCAGCTGTTCATTTTTCTTCTCACACAGTTAAATAGGAATATGGGAAAGGAAACTGATACAGTAAAATATATATGTAATATATTTATTATATGTGCTTGTTAATATGTGGAGATGAATAAAACCTTTTCATCATCTATACTCCAAGGACTCATTTAACTTTGAAATTAGCCAGACAAAATATAGTCAGGTGAAATTAAATGTCACTGGTCTAGTTGATGTTGTTATTAGGTACTCCCAAGTTGGATCCAGCTCATAGGGACCTCATGCACAAGAGAATGAAACAATGTCCAGCCCTGCTGCATATTCAACAATACTTGTTAAGCTAGATTCCATTATTGCTGCCACTGGGCCAATCTAGCTTCCTAGGAATCTTCCTCTTTTTGGCTGATCCTCCATTTAACCAAGCATTATTTCCTTCTCCAGGGACTGGTCCCTCCTGGTAATGTGTCTGAAGTATGAGAGACAAAGTCTGGCCATCTTGGTCTCAAAGGAACATTCTGGTTGTACTTACAGCACAGAGGTGCTTGGTCTTCTAGCAGCTCATGGTATTTTTAATATTCTTCTCAAACACCATGACTCAAATGCTTGAAATCTTCTACAGTTTCATTTATTCATTGTTCAACAATCATATGCATATGAAGCTAGTGAAAATACCATGACTAGGATCAGGGATACCTTAGTCCTCAAGCTGACAGCTTTGTTCTTGAGCACTTTAAAGAGGTCTTGTGCAGCACATTTGCCTGATAAAAACATGTCATTAGATTTCTTAACTGCTGCTTTCATGAGTGTTGATAGTAGACCCAAGCAAACTGGAGTCTTTGATAACTTCAATCTTTCTCCATGTATCATGATGTTATTTACTTGTCCAATGATGAGGATTTTTGTTTTCTTTACATTGTGGTGCAACTCATACTGAAGGCATGATCTTCATCAAAAAATATTTTAAGTCCTCTTCACTGTCAGCAAGCAAGGTTGTATAATTTCCATGTCACAGGTTGTTAATGAGTCTTCCTCCAATCCTGATGCTATAGTCTTCTTCATAGAATCCAGTTTCTCGGATTATTTGCTCAGCACACATATTGAATAAATATGCTGAAATAATACAACTCTGAAACACAGCTTTCTTAATTTTAAATCATTCAATATCCCATTGTGCTGTTCGAACAACTTCCTGTTAGTCTATGTACAGATTCGTCATGAGCGCAATCAAGTGTTCTGGAATGCTCATTCTCCACAATGCTGTCCATAGCTAATCATGAGCCCCACAGTTGAAAGCCTTTGCATAATCAATATAGCACAGGTAAACATCTTTCTGGTATTCTCTGCTTTCAGCTAAAATCCATCTGACATCGGCAATGATATCCTTCTTTCGATATCCTCATCTGAGTCTGGCCAGAGGGCAGTTCCCTGTCAATGTACTTATTGAAGCCATTTTCAAATTATTTCTAGAAAAACTTTACTTGCATGTCATATCAATTATATTGTCCAATGAGTTCCATATTCTGTTAGGTTACGTCTCTTTGGAATGGACACAAATGTGGGTCTCTTCCAATCAGTTCGCCAGGTAACTGCCTCCCAAATTTCTAGGCATAGATAAGTGAGTGTTCAAGTTGTAGTCCATCAGTTCCCGGAGGCTTGTTCCTTGCCAATACCTTCAATACCTTTTGCTCTTAATCATATGTTGTCTTAAAAATTTTTAACATCAATAATTTCTGTTTGGTTTAGTTACTCTGTGTATGCCTTCCATCTTCTTTTAAAGCTTTCTGCATCACTCAATGTTTTGCCCATAGAATCTGTTAATATTATAATTCAAGGTTTGAATTTTTTCTTCAGTCCTTCAGCTTGAGAAATGATAAATGTGTTCTTCTCTTTTGGTTTTCTAACTCCAGGTGTTTGTACATTTCATTATAATACTTGAGTCTGTCTTCCCAAACTGCTCTTTGAAATTTTCTGTCCAGTACTTTTACTTTCTCATTTCTTCCATTTCTTTAGCACCTTTATGCTGGAGAACAAGTTTCTGACATCCATTTTGGTCTTTTCCTTCTTTCTTGTCTTCTTAATTACCTTTTGCTTTCTTCCTATATGATGTGCTTGATGTCATCCTACAACTCTTATGGTCTTCAGTTTTTGGTGTCTAATGCATCCAACCTGTTCTTCAGATGATCTCTCAATTCAGAAATAGGTTCAATGTCAAGTTTTGGCACTCTTGAACTTGTTTTAATTTTCTTCAACTTCACCCTGAACTTGCATAGGAGCTACTGATGGTCTGTATCACAGTCAGTTCCTTGTTCAGCTTTGGCTGATGATATGAAACTTTCCACTGTCTCTTTCACACATGTAGTCAGACTGATTTCTGTGTATTCAATCTGGTGAGGTCCATGTGTCTAATCATCTTTTATGCTGTTTAAAAAAGGTGTTTGCAATGAGCAAGTCATTGGACTTGCCAAAATTCTATCATGTGATCTCCAGCACCCTTTCTCTCAATAAGGCCAGATTTTCCAACTATTGGTCCTTCTTCCTTGTTTTCAACCTTTACATTCCAATTACCAGTAATTATCAATACTTCTTGATTGTATGTTTGCTCAATTTCAGACTGAAGCTGTTGGTAGAATTCTTCAATTTCATCATCACTAGTTTTAGAGGTTGGTGCATAATTTAAATAATAGTGATATTAACTGATCTTCTTGTAGTTGTATGAATATTATCCTATCACAGCAGAACTATACTTCAAGATAGATATTGAAATGCCCTTTTTAGGCAATGATTGCAACACTGTTCCTTTTTAAATTTTCATTACAGACATAGTAAACGATATAATTGTCAGATTCAAATTGGTTGATTCCAGCCCATTTTAGCTCACTAATTCCCAGGATATCAATCTTTACGCATTCCATTTCATTTTTTTACAACTTCCAATTTTCTTAGAATTATACTTTGTACATTCCATGTTCTGATTATTAATGGATGTTTGCAGCTGGTTCTCCTCAGTTTGAGTTGTGTCCCATCAGCAAGTGAAGATCCTAAAAGTTTACTCATTTGCATCATCGCGGTCAACTCACTTTGAGAAGATAGCTCTTCCCTAGTTGTAATTTGAGTGTCTTCCAACCTGAGGGCTTCATCTTCTGGCACTATATCTGACAATATTCTGATGCTCTTCATCATGTGTCAGTGTTCAATATTCCGGTGCTATCTGACAGTGTTGTAGTGCTATTCATAAGGTTTTCAGTGGCTAAACATACAGAAGTAATTTGTATCTCCTTCTTCCTAGTCTGTGTTTATCTGGAAGCTCAGCTGAAACCTGTCCATCGTTGATGTACACTGCTAGTATTTGAAATACCAGTGGCATAGCTTTCAGCATCATAGCAACATGTAAGTCACCACAGTATGACAAACAAGTGGTGGTGACTGTTCTTAATGAGCCACCAGAAATCTGTACATTAAACAATGACTTGTAGAATAATAAAACTATATAAAAAATGTAATTTGGAGATGATAGTCTGAAATCTAAGTTAATTTAAGTTCTAATAGTGGTACTTTCTTCAAGGTAGTGACCAGCACTGCAAATAGTCTTCCTTATTTCAGAGTAAGATCAATTTCTACTAAGGAAACATGTAAGTACTAAGAGTCTAGTTCATAAAACTTCATTTCACTTATTAGGAAAAATACCACATTGGTTTTAGGAATTTTAAATGGTCAAATACTTTGAATAATATTTTTACCATGAAGTTCCCTGGTTGGTTCCCAGTGAGAGAAGGTTCTTCCCTGTAGAGTCAGTGGAAGCGTATTGATTGCTGTGGATTCCTGGTGGCATACTGGGTTATGCACTGAGCTGCTAATTGCAATGTCAGTGGCTGGAACCCACAAGCCAGTCCATGGAAGAAAGATGGGGCTGTCCAGTCCTGGAAATAGTTACCATCTCCAAAACCCAAAGAAGCTGTTCTTATCTGTCCCATGTTCTTAAGTGTCGTCGAGGGTTTCTGAGGAGCAAGTTGGGGAGCTTGAACCACCGACCTTGCAGCTCAAATGGCTCCACACCTATAGGGATCCTCTAGAACAGAGGAGAACAGCCCATAGGGCTTCCAAAGCTGTTCTCTTTATGGAAGAGACAGCTATGATTTATTTATGAAAGGATCCCGTCAAAAATAAAAGTATCTTATCTTGCACAAAAGGATTATTAAAGTTTTCAAATCCTAATGAGCATTCCCAAAAGTAAGACTAATAACCTTATTATCATTTCCTTTGCTTTATTTCTCTATTTACATGAACTGAATGGCATCGTGTTTTATCCCCTTCTATAAGTATCTAATTGTCACTTAACAACAATTATCATATGTTCCTGTGTTATATGAGACAAAAAAGTCACAAAAGTGATTTACATTAAGAAGACTCTGAAAATCTCTTTGTTACAAAAACTTTCTGTACTTAACCCCTGACATAGACTCATTTAATTTAGTATTTTGCCTGCAGCACTAGCTAATAACTCAGTAGTGGTCCTAGAGAGGAGATGAAAAGCTCCCAGCAGTGCTGTAAGCTTGTGCAATAACATCTAGAGATGGGTGTGCAGAATTGCTTCCTAATTCTGATGGTGAATACGTATATACAACCAAAGATCATATATCCTTAGGCCATAAAACTCCCAAATATTGGCAAAGTTGCATAATTGTAAAATGCAATTAAAGGGTAAGTGGTATACCTTCCTAATAATTATAGTAAATTATGCTGGTTTATTATTTTTTTTCTTAAATGCAGATCTATCCCATAATTGTCTTTAAATTAACTTCCCTAGTATTTTGGAGAATGCATTTTAGAGACAAAATTGATCATGCAAGTATTTTAATCAACCAAATGCATCATATCTTAATGACTTTAAAACTTCTTTTAAGCATCCCTTAGAGGTTTCCTTAAGCAACCCATCAGCGATATTTTAGTGTTTTCTATGCATTTGTGTCACTTTACAATAGAAACTCAAGTTCAAAGGGGGCCTGCTTTAAAGTCAGAAGTATAGGTCAATATACTTCTGGTCAGCATGCTTCTGGTATACAGCCTGGTGGGACGCTGTGGACCTCAATGTCAGTGGTTCAAATTCACCAGCTACTCCTCAGAAACCCTAGACATGGCTGCTATGCATCAGAACTTGCTCAACAGCACTAAACTATAACACATAGGTCAATATTAACATTAAAAATATGTTCAACATCCTGGCATCAATAGCTAAGATAGATTGTTCATTTAAAATAATCTGGATAAGTAACACACACATGCTGAAGTGTATATTCTCAGTAGTGTATTCATACAACAGATTATTACACATTTTAAAGGTTTTAAATGTTAATGCCATAGAAATGTAATGCAATCTATAGAAAATCTCACTATTCATGACAAATATAATACTCAGTTATAAAGGAGATAATAGCAATTTTACAGTAGAGAAGCCTGTAAAATAGCCTCTAAAAAAATTGCCCCTCTGCAATAGGACCACGGAAATGAGAGCCACTTTGTATGGTGCATGAGGAGAATACAGCGTTCCTTCCCTGCACATCTGCCCAAGTACACACACTAGATTACCTCATAATAAAACACCAGGTCAGGCCAAATACAGGGACTCTCAAAGCACCAAATAAGAGGGGCACTCTTGATTTTTACATGGTGGAATTTTCACAAGAGAATTGGATTCAATTTCCAAACAAATCACTTTCTACATAGCCACCACCTGATGGCCATTTGAAACATAGACGTTGCTATGATGGTGAACAGGTTTCAGTGTCACTTACAGGCAAACGTAGACTAAAGAGAAAGACCTGGTGGTCAGCTTCCAAAACTCAGCCAGTGAAAACCTCGTAGGTCACAATGGGTCCATCTACAATGGGCTGTGACTTGGGGTTGACTCTAATGTTATAGACAGTCACTACAACAATACTCTGACTGGTCTACAATCTTTATCAGAGTCCAGGAATGATTCAGAAGTGCTTACTATTTGAAGGCAACTAAAGAGATAGGAAATCTGTATGCAACACAAGATTCTAAGCATGGTTCCATTGGTTTTTATAAAGAACATTTTGGGGACTATTGCCAAAGTGTGACTGGTGTCTGAGCACTGTTGTTGTTGTTGTTAAGTGCCATCGAGTGGGTTCAGACTCAGAGTGATCCTGTATAGGGTTTTCAAGGAGGAACTGGTGGGTTTGAACAGCTGACCTTGTGGTTGGTTCCCAGTCCAGTGCTGAGCCTCCAGCGCCACAGCAAGGGTCCTGAGCACGAGGTAGCAGCAATTTCTGCGGTGATTTCCAGATTTTGATGGCTGAATTGTGGTTATATAGGAGAGTGCCCTTGTTCGTAGAAAATTACATTGTTTGGAGGGAAGATGGAGGTAAACTACTGAAATTTGCACAGAAATGGTCCTCGGGAAACTAAGTTCTCTTTTACTCTTCTTGCAATTTTCTGTAAGTTTGAGATTGTTAAATAAGAAAGAAGCAAAATTGCTAATCACATTCTACCCAGTAGCCTAAATGAATAAGAAGCAAAATCTGGCCTCATTTCTGTAAGGACATATACGAGTGGATTCTCAATTAGATACCAGCTGCACATGCAGCACTTATTTCCCAGGCCCTGAACACTCAGACTTATAAGAGCAAAGCTGTATTGCATTGGGCAGGTCTGCTGTACAAGACCTCAGATAAAAGTGTTGACGAGCCAAGATGTCAGTTTGAGGACTAAAGTGCACCTCACTCATGCCATGGGATTTTCAATCACCTCATATGCATGTGCAAGTTGAGCAAGGAATAAGGAAGGCCATAGAAAAATTGATGCATTTGTATGATGATGATGTTGGTGAGGAACACTGAAAATATCATAGACTGCCAGAAGAACAAACCAATCTGTCTTGGAATAAATACAGCCAGAATGCTCCTTAGACATGAGGATGGCAAGACTTTGTCGCTTGTACTTTGGACATGTTGTCAGAAAGGACCAGTTTGAGGAGAAGGACATTATGTTTGGAAAAGTAGAGGGTCTACAAAAAAGAGGAAATCCCCAATGAAGTGAATGACACAGTGGCAGCCATAATGGGCTCAAACATAACAGCAAGTGTGAGAATGTCACATGACCAGGCGGTACATAGGGTCGCTATGAGTGGAAACTGACCCAATGGCACCTAAAAACAACATATTCCAACATGAAACATGTCAGTACTTTATCCTCAATATCACACTATTTTTAATACTGTAGCCTGATGTGTATCCTAATTTAAAATATCCTAAAAATGAATGAGAAGTAGAACCATAAAAAGCTACCATCCAATCACCTCAACTGTTCTAAGATATTTATAAAATTCAAATGGCAATTTCTGTACAGCCTTGATTGATGTGTAAAACACAGGTAGGAAAGCATCCATGTGAAACACAAAACAAAAACAAAATTAAATGTAGGGATCATAAAGTGAGGGAAAAGTACGTCATTTTAAAGGTAGATGCAGCTGTGGAAACAAAAAGCGAACCATTGAGTGATAAGACCAAATGCAGTAGATTCTCCCAGGGCAAGCAGATGTATTTTTCCTGGAAACTTCGAGGGACTCTTACCATTTCACTTTAGAAAACAAAAGTGTTTGGTGACTGTCTGCATCCAAAAAAGAACTCCATTTTATGTCATTTCTAAACAGAGAGCTAAAATTAAATGATGCAAATAGATATTTACTTCAGGAGTTTCCCTTAAATGTGTTATTAATTTCAGATGTGATTCAGATGTTGGGAGTCATCCAACAGAAGGCACGAGAGTCGTGTACATTTCTCTCGTAAAAGAGTATGATTTAACAAACCTGAAAAAGCAATTTTTCGATGCTGTGTGAGCACAAACAGATTTCTTTGCATTCTGCCCTTTGAAACTAGTCCTCGTATGTACATATTTTTATGCCATGCAGCTTAAGGGCTGGTGATTATATCATTTAAAGGAGTTGCTAACCATTTCATGAGATTGTTGAATATAATATCTGAAAATGATTTCAGAGTGTGAAAACACTGTATACACTTTGCAAATCAAATGCATTTGGCTGGAAAGAACTAGCTTATGCTGCTGGCTCCATTTTGCATTAAAAAAAAAAAAAAAGCTGAAGAGTTAGATGGCTTCATTTGTGGTTCCTTTGATCAGATGCAGGTGCAATTACATTGACACACCTCAGTAGATGTCTTTCCTTAACTTGATGTGAGTTTTTGACTTTGCTTCATGACACCACTCTCCCTGCCTGGTAGCAGAACCATAAACAAACTAATGGGTCTTTTTCCTACTTCCAGTTAGTTTTCCTACTTCCAGTCATGCCTCACATTGCCTCAGATTAGATCCCAAATGAAAAGGAAACAATAAAACAGCAAGCAAAAATCTCTAGCAAATTTGGACTTTAAGCCAGTTTTACAGTGAAACATATAAAACTACCCTCGTTAACCTGCACTAATTAGTTCGTTTTGCTGACAAGAGAAAACCCAGAAAGGGAAAACAGAAGGCATGTCTACCCACTTGGATGGGTCACTGCTTCAGTGCACAAGCCCCGCGTGACTTAGTGACCTTCATCGCATCTTTGTGAGATGTGAACTAGGGTCTGTATCCAACTGCTCTGCAAATCACACACTGAAAAAAAAAAAAAAAATGCCCAGCATCGCAATGTATTGGAACATGTCGGGGTTTTCCCTCGACATAGTTGTCACAAGTGTTTGGTTCATGAGGAGGGGAGATCCAGTGACGATAGGGATAGCGAAAGAATACACAGACAAACAGAAGAAGGGAGACAATGAGGCACCCCAAAGCCAGGGTGGATACATCACTGGTGGACAGGCTTGGGACTACAGGCATCACTGCCCTGCAATCTTTACTGCATGCCTTCCAACCCGTAATGCACTGCTATCTTTACTCCATGCCTTCCAACCAGTAATGCACACCTGGGGAGGCTCGGGCCTCTGCTTTATTCAGGGGAGGAGCTTCACACCAAGCGGGGAGGGATCTTTACAGAAGAAGAATGGTATTATTCAGATAAGACAATCTTTAAGTTAAGCCAGTAAACCTTACTTAAACCAATATTCCTTTCTTCCTTACTGGGTTTAACCTTCACTTGGATCAAACTGATTGAACCCAGGGTGGTCCGAGGGCGTTGCCCCCATTGTCCTTAATCCCGTATTCCCAGAATTTACCACTCCACCCCAAGTGAATATACCCAGGGCAGTTCCTCTCCAGAGCCTCCCTGCTTAATCCCAGCAAACCTGTCCTTGTTCGTCCTCTGAGGAAGTTTTACTGCCTTGGTTCTACAGGGAAAATCTTGAACTTAGAAACTTAGGGGAATATTGCATTTCTCTGTGGACATCCAGGGCTCATGTTTGGAATTAAATAAATATGACTAAACAATTTGATGAAAAACAATCTGCTATTAACTGCCAAGTGGCTTCATTTGTTACACTCGGGCCTATAGGGCCTTGAACCTCTGACCAGTCTTACACGGTCCGCAACAGGAACACAGGAAATGCATTTTAAAGATTGGGACTGGGTGCAGGGGTCGTGTTCTTTGTGGGAATTTGAATGATGGCATGTATGTTTAGGCCGAGGTTCCTGTCCATTTTACATCGTAGGACTCAACCCTAACAGCATTCAGAAAGGAAGGGAATGTTTCTTATTTTGGAATCATTTTTTGCACGTTCCAACATCCTCCTTTCTAATCTATTAAAAAACAAAACCTCTTAATCAAAAATATACACAAGGTTTCCACATCGTTAGTTATAGTTAATGCTCAATGAGTAAGGAAGGGATAAGAGCATAATTTTACTTTAACTCCTGTGTGATATTTATTTCTGCATGTAATGTGTTTAAGGCACTAGGGATGCAAGCATAAGGTCCATGTTCTTGGGAGATCTACCATTATTAACTTGTTCCCTCTCTCTTTTTATTTTCTGTGACATATTTTATTTTGCAAACTTTCTTTCCTTTATAAACAAACTAGCTTTCCTATTGCATATTTTTTTCAAACTGTTAATTTCATTGAGCAAGAAAGTATGCATTAAGCACCAATTATGTACAAGAAGGGTCAGAGAAAAAGAGGAAGACCCCCAGCAAGATGGATTGGCAGAGTGGCAGCATCAATGGGCTCAAGTGTGGCAACAAGAGTGAGGTTGGCCCGGGATCAGGCAGTGTTTCATTCTGTTGTGCATAGGGTCACTATGAGTCAATACTGAATCCATGGCACCTAACAAAAACAAATGTACAAGGCAGTCCTGGTGTGGCACGTTAGGATAATGCACCGGACCACAAGGTCAGTTTGAACCACAAGATCAGCAGTTCAAACCTCACTAGATACTCCTTGGAAACTCTGTACAGGGTAGCTATGAACTGACTTGAGGACACATAACAACAACAGTAATGTACAAGGTTGTAAACTAGGCATTTGAAGCCTACAAAAGCAAATGCAACTGCATCTTTGTCCTCAAGTAGAAAATAATTTTGTGGGAAGAGAACTATACACATAGTATCTAAAATGTAATATGAATGGTAAGCCTTCTCCCTACTCACCTGAAGGTAAAATGAAATACAAAGCCTGCATGGATTATCTGTCCAAAAGTTTGAGAAGGGACTCCTGAGCAGGATTTTAATAACGGGGTAATAAAGGGTTAGGCCATTTCAGGGAAGGGGAAGTAAAGGATTAATGGAACCACTTTATTTGGTCACTGTGTAATTCTTGACATGTTGCTCTTGCTCTTGTTGGGTAACATCATGTTTTCTGATTCATAAGTGACCCCAGGTACAACCGAACAGAAAACTGTTGTGTATCAGACAATGTTCCACTGCTATCCATAAGAGACCCCAGGTACAACCGAAAAGGAGACTGTTGTGTATCAGACAATGTTCTACTGCTATTCATAAGGACTTCACTGGACAACTTTTTCCAGAAATAGATTATGAGGCCCTTTGTCTTGGTCTTAGTCTGAAATTCCTACTGAAACCTATCTCGCATGTGTGCCCCTGCTGGTATTTGAAATATTGGTGCATAGCATCCGGTATCCCAGCAACACTCAAACACCACAGTATCAGTATGACACACGGCAGACAAGTTTTGCAATACATGACTGAATTTACAATCCTTGTTCAGAAATGGGAATGACCTGTGGGGCTTTTTGTTTGTTTTGTTCTGTATGTGTGTGTGTGACGTTTCAACAACCTTCACATCGATAGTTAAGGGACATGATCTATGTTCATGTCGTACAACCATCATCTTGATTTGGTCCCAAATAGCATCATCACAGTATCAGAAGTTCAGTGTCCTCTGAGCTCGGAGTCTTCCTTACCCCTCTCTCGCCCCCACCCCTGGAAGATGCTAATAACCCTTGGTCTCTCCACACTTACCTATTCTAGATAGTTCATAGCAGTGAGGTCATACAACATTT
This sequence comes from Chrysochloris asiatica, assembly GCF_000296735.1. Classification (NCBI taxonomy): domain Eukaryota; kingdom Metazoa; phylum Chordata; class Mammalia; order Afrosoricida; family Chrysochloridae; genus Chrysochloris; species Chrysochloris asiatica. The sequence continues at coordinate 22,762,693 of NW_006408539.1, forward strand.
GTTCTTTTGTGACTACAGTTTCATTCAGCATGATGCTTTCAAGGTTTATACATGTTGAAGCATGTATCAAGCCTTCGTTTTTCCTTATGGCTGAGTGTATTCACCACATTTTGTTTATCCGTTCATCTGTTGAAAGACAAGTTGGTTGTATTTTTTTTTTGCTAATTTTGTTCTCAGTTTAATCTGAGAGACAATTGAGAGTGCATATATTAAACTCAGTTGCCCTCTTGCAGATTCTACAACATGGCAATACCATACCTGTCAGAGTAGAACTGCATTCCATGAAGTTTTCAATGGCTGGTTTTTTGGAAAGAGACCAACGGGCCATTCTTTGAGGTGTGTCTGGGTATGTTATAACTGCTACGCTTTCGGTTAGCAGCCAAGAGAGTCAACCGTTTTCTCCACCCAAGAATCTTTGTATATTGTTGTTGTCGGGTGTGGTGAAGTTGTTCAAGACTCCTCACAACCTCTCCTGTGACTGATTAGAATCGTCATATAGGCTTTTCTTCACTGGAATCTTTGCAGAAGTAGAGCTCCTGGTCTTTCTCCCATGGAGAGGCTGAGTGGATTCCAACCACCAATCTTTTGAACTTTATATTATTCAGCTATTTCCTGACTTACAATGTTTTCTGGTTATGATGAACTGAGCCTACTACTGTGGGGGGTTTTGTGTGTATGTGTTTGGTACATCTTATCCTAGTGTGAATTTGTATAATGAGCACTGGAATGCTAGCCACAAGGTCAGCAGTTCAAACCCACCAACTGCTCCTTGAAGCCCTGTACAGGGTTGCTATGAGTTGGAACCAACTCGATGGCACTGACCAACAACAACTATATTTCATATAATGTTACAGTCATAATACCTGTAAGTTAGTATAACCCCAAAATATAAAGATGGCAGAAGCGCTAATGATATTGATAATAAAATACAATAATAATGAAAACTTTTTAACTTACATCAAACTAAATTGCAACAATGTCATGGGAATGGAACCCCATCCTACATAAGGGACTATTTGTACAGTAAAACCCGTGACTCCCAGAAGCTGCATGAGACAGAAACCTGTCAGAGAAGCAAATGCAAATATTCCCCACTAATAGAGAACACTCGGAAAAGGATTAGACTACACCATCTAACCTGGGGAGAAACCTGGGGAGACCCCGAAAACAAGGACAACCCATCAAGTTCTGGCTCCCACAGACCACACCCTCTACTCTGTGAGACTGCCTGGATTTGCCGGGGTTTACAAGTTTTCTGTCTTTGAACAAGTGCCATTTAACACTTTTCTATCACTTCCTTGAGTGGAAACAATTTGAGTTTTCTTGCTCTGACAGGTTTTTGCCTTACCCAGGTTACAGCTCTGACAGGTTTTATTATATTGGACTGAGGAAATAGCTACCTTTTCTGGAAAGGTATATAATATTGGAATTAATTTTGCTTGAAACTTTGATAGAGTTTTCCTATTAAGTCAACCAAGGAAAAGTTCGTAATTACAGATCAGACTTTTAATATTCTAAAAGTATTTTTCTGGTCTTTTTATGACTTAAACTTTGATTTAATAATAATAATAATAATATGTTGTTAAGTGTCCTCATGTCAGTTCCGACTCATAGCCACCATGTATATATAGGGTTTCCAGGGAGGGGCTGGTGAGTTTGAACTGCTGACCTTGAGGTTCAAACCAGCACTGCACCAGGGCTCGGAGATCATAATATAGTGGCCATAATGTACACACATTTCATAGCACTGGTACCATGCAATATTTGTTCTTTTGTTACTGACTTATTTCACTCAGCATAATGCTTTAGAGATGCATCCATGTTAAAGCATGTATCAAGACTGCATTGCTCTTTATGGCTGAGTTATAGTGTAATAAATGCGGTTGTCATTGTCATTGTTCAGTGCCGCTGTGTGGTTCCGACTCATAGCAACCAAGGAGGGGCTGGTGAATTTGAACTAACCACCTTGAGGTTCAAACTGACCTTGCAGTCCATGCTTGTCCTAAAAGTGAAAACCCCACAGTTTATTAGTATTTACCAGGAATGGGCAGGAGGGAGAAAGGGGAATTCATTGCTTCAGGGACACAGAGCTTCCAATAAGACTGATGATGTTATTTGTAAACATAGGGTCACTGTATTGCACACGTGAAGATTGTTGAGACTTCAGAGGCTTTCACACTTTCTTGTTGCAGTTTGGTGGTGGTGGTGGTGCTTTAGAGTCAGCTGTGACTCATTGCTACCCTGGACAGGGTTTCTGAGGAGCAGCTTGTGGGAATGAACCACCAACCTTGTGGTTTGCAGCCCAGTGCTTATCCTACAGCACCAGACCAGAAGTCCTGTTGGAGTTTAGACCCTAATGCTGGTGTGACGCTGTAGGATAAGCACTCAACCATAAGGTCGGTTTCAACCGAAAGATGGGTAGTTCAAACTCACCTCAGAAACCCTATGTTGTTGTTAAGTGCTGTTGAGTTGGTTCTGACTCATCGCTCCCCTGTATAGGATTTCTGTGGTGTGGCTGGTGAGTTTGAACCACCAACCTTGCGGTTCAAACTGACCTTGCGGTCCAGTGCATTACCCTGCAGGGCAACACCAGGACTCTAAGAAACCCCATGCAGAGTCGCTATGAGTTAGAACCGATTCAAAGGCACTAAAAACAACGGCAACAACAATATGAACCTGGTGTAGCAATGTAGGATAAACACTGCACTGCTAACCCCAAGATCAGTGGTTGAAACTCACCAGGCATTCCTTGTAAACCCTATACAGGGGCCCTATGAGTTGGAAACTGTCTCACGGTGCTTTAATAACAACATGAAACAGCTTTCTAAATCTCCTTTTAGTGATTTTAATGTCAAATTGTGAAATAATTATCAAAGCTATTTCTCTATTTTTATTGTTTGCCTGGGATCATTTTTCTTTCTTTTCTCTCTTTCTCATATGTACACTCTTTACTTTCTCTCTCACTCTTCCTGTCTTTTTTGCTTTTCTTAAAGTAATAAAACCTGTGGCAATAATCAAGTTACGCTAACAGGGAAAGTGGAAGATGAATTAGTTTACATTCTTTTAATTAATCAAAATGTATTTTCAATGTTAAATGCATTTAAAATGTTCTTCCAGAAATCTGGGTCATGAATCCACATCATAATATTTTATCCAAGCTTTATGATTTTAGAAGAGCAATAGCTGTAATGCAAAGCCTTCTTTAAAAATAAAAGTAATTTTACTGAAAATGGTCTATCGTATACTCACACTTTTTCTATACTGATCAAAGTTCAAACTTCAAATTTGTCAATCTTCTCACCTCAGCAGAAAACAGGGATGTTATTTTTCACATTGCACATTTGAAGCTAAGTGTGCTTGGCAAGGGATAAAGGTTATGGTTTCTTTAAAATCTTGACGTTATTTTTAAAAATTAGAAGAGGAGAAGGAGTATGTCAGGTAACGAGAAAGGTCTACGAGGTGCTAACAGAAAACGAGGCTGCTCTTGGAAGTAGGTTTCCTCTCTCAAGAGGGTTTGCCGCCCCCTGTCGGTCTTTGCAGAGATAAACTGCAAAAAACTAGAGGTACCAAAGAGGATTAGCTCTGAGATATTTCAAACGACAATTTATGGACTGTATAAAAGAAGCTTCCCAGTGGGTTCCAAAACACATGAAGGTTTGTTCCAACCTCAGCTCCCCTACGGAGAAAGACGACTCAGAGGCTCCTACTGTGTGAGTCATCAGACATTGTGTGATCCCATTGCACCAACTGCCTGCTGGCTAGACACAGCCGCCAGCTACAGTGTGGACAAATGAGGGGTCAGTTACCCACATACAATCCCAGACAACACCACACAGTAAGGGCACTTCATGTTGAAAGATGATTAAATAACTTGGAAGGACCCACAAAGAACAGAGACGGGAAATAAGAGAAGCAGCGGGTAAAAGTTGAAGTTAATAAAGTTAAAAGTAATGATTGACATAAAAAGAAATAGGAACCAAGAGACAAAACGGAATTTAAAGAGAGAGTTCACTAGAATAAAAAGCCGCAGATACCCAGCTCTGAGCGGGAACCTCACTGGGCCACGAGGGCTATTGTTACATCCCGAGGCACATGGGGCCCGGGTGTGGGCTCAGCACCGCTGAGATCATAAACCCTGTATTTTTCACTTCCCAATTTATCCTGGCAATCAACACAGATTGTATGAATACAGATTTTTTTGTTCCAGGTGAATCTACAAGAGCCTACCACAATTTTCTTTATTATTTTATATAATCCAATTTAAATATACAAAGATATTACTGACCAGTATAGGTAGCTTATTGTTGTGAAGGGCCATCGAGTCAGTTCTAACTCATAGAGTGGACCCAGTATGGTGGTGGTGGTGGTGTGTGCCCTGGATAGGGTTGCCCAAATTGACCTTGCGATTCAGTATTTATTCTACTGCATGACACTAGACGGAGTCCTGGGGGGCACTGTGGGTTAATGCGCCAGACTGCAAAGCCTTTGAACCTCAAGGTCGGCGGTTCAAGCTCACCAGCCGCTCTTCGAAAACCCTATACAGGGTCTCTATGGGTCGGAACAGACTCGACGGAACTTAATAACAACAACAACACACTAGAACTCAGTATAGGTTGTTGTTGTTAAGTGCCATCGAGTGAATTCCAACCCATAACGACCCTGTATAGGGTTTCCGATGAGTGACTGATGAGCTTGAACTGCCCACCTTGCAGTTCAAACGGCTTTAGAAAGACCCTAAAAATGATCATGAGAAAAAAAAAAGTTCAGAAATTCCAATTCTTAGAGGGTAGAGGAGTCCTGGTGTGGCACTGTGGGTCAATGCACCAGACTGCAATGCCGTTTGAACTTCAAGGTCGGCGGTTTGAGCTTATCAGCTGTTCCTCGGAAACCCTATACAGGGTCACTATGGATCAGAACCAACTCGTCAGCACTTCACAACCACAGAGGGTAGAACTCTATAATTTAGGCAGATTATTACACATATTTTATTAATATATGTCCTGGTGTGACGCCATGGGTTAATGAGCTGGACTGCAAAGTCTCTTTGAACCACAAGGTCGATGGTTCAAGCTCACCAGCTGCTCCTCAGAAACCCTATACAGGGTCTCTACGGGTCGGAACCAACTGGACAGCACTTGAGAACAACAACAATAAATATAAAACACACAAGATAAAAAGCAAGAGAATCATTAATAGAGGATTTAGGATGATACAATTGATGAGGGTGTGAGGAAGGGGGTATAGAATGCTGAGTCCCTATAGTTGGATCCAGGTTATAGTCAAAATACTGACTTTTGTTTCAGGAGGGCATTACATCAGTGCTTATTACATGATTAAAATTAACAAGATATTAACTAAAATTTAAGTGGCCATTCTTGGAGTGATAATGAGAGTGCTCTGGAACTACTAATTATGGTTAATCCAATTCAGTGTTCTCTTATCTGAGGCCCAGAAGAAGAAAACAGGGTGCGGTGGACTGCCAGATCTTGAATGCTTACTCCTTGGCATTCCCTAAATGGCAAGATACATGAGTATCCCAGTCAGCCACACACCAGCTCTCCTTTCTGAAGTAGATACAATGAGCCCCAGGAGATCTGGGAAACTATCATGGATACTGTTTCTAAAATGGGACTTTTCCCATGTCTTTCTGTTCGTTTATTCAAAATATCTTACTTAGGAATACGTGGCACATATAAAACCAACTTAAAAGGACAGGAAGTGAATTGTTTTAAATTCCATCAAGCCAGTTCCAACTCATAGTGACCCTATATGGGGTTTCCAAGGAACGACTGGTGATTTTGAACTGATAACCTTGTAGTTCAAACCGCCCTTGCAGTCCAGTGCTTTATTTCCTAGTGCCCCACCAGGACTCCAATAAGAAGTGAATAGTAAACATAAAATTTATATAATGGTTTCTCCAGGAAAACAGAAGAAGAGGTGCGTTCAAGAGGGCCATATCTGGGTGGTTGTTTCTGGTTATTTTGTTTTGTTTTGTTTTGTTTAATTTTTGGCCTTTTTCAAAGCTATTAATTGTCAGTGTTAACTATTTTGTGGAAAATAACCAACTTAATTGTTGTTGTTGTTGTTGTTGTTGTTGTTATGTGACTCAAATTAAACCTGTAGGTTTCCAAGAAGTGGCTGGTGGGTTTAAACTGCTGACCTTACAATTAACCGTCCAGTGCTTATCCTCTAATGCCACACAAGAACCAAATTAATTAATCAGTAATAAAACCGTTGCTTAAGGATCAAGATGAAGACCTATTGAGGATTGTGCTCATTCTAATTCTGTTCCTGTCATCAAAAAAATAGAGAAAATAGTGTATTTTTGGAACAGAAGAGTCCCTATAGACCTATGTTGTTGTATGACACCAAGAGAATTCTGACTCATAGAAACCCTATATAGGGTGTGTGAGGTTGTGACTCTTTCTGGGAACAGAAATCCTCACCTTTCTCCTGCATAGATATATAAGGAGACTTCAAACACTTTGTGGAAAAATTCCATTATTTTTCAATTCCATTTTTCCACAAATTTTTAAACACCTCATGTAATTGGAGGTCTGGTGTGGCGCTGTGCGTTAATGAGCCAGACTGCAAAGCCTTTGAACTGCAAGGTCGGCGGTTCAAGCTCACCAGCTGCTCCTTGGAAACCCTATACAGGGTCACTGTGGGTCGGAATCAACTCGACAGCACTTAACAACAACAACAACAGAGATTAATATATGTTAAGTGGAAGAGAAAAATATCTTTAGACATATAATAGGAAAAAGAAACTTTTCTGAAATAAAAACACTTTGAATTTTTAGATTAAAAGAAAGAAAATTCAGAATGAATCACTAATTTCAGAAGAAATACATAATTCTTCCAAGCAGGAAAATCAAGCTTGTCTAGAGTTTTACAGTAGACTTCCAACGTTGACGACTTGAGGGGAGAAGAAGGGTGAAAAGAAAACTGTATTCCTTTTTTTTTTTTTTTTAATATTAAGTAAACTGCATATGGGTCTTCGGAACCAGGACCGGTGAGCCCTTTTGTGGGGAAAAAAAATTTGAAAGTGACATCTGGTCAACCTAGACCAGGAAGATGACAAAGAACCGAGGGAAGGAATCTATGATACGGGCTTGGTGATGAGCATTGAATCGATTTACACATGAAACCACCTGGGAGAGGAACCATGGCTCCTAACAGAATGGAAAACATACAAGCATTATTCAAAACAAAACTGCAACAAATTCCATCAGTAGTCCAGGAGAATGGGTGTGGGAGGACGTGTAAGTAAATTGATTTTGTCATGATTCATAATAAAGAAATCAATGGTGGTGCTGGTTGAGTGACGTGGAGTTGGTTCCGACTCATAGCAACCCTGTACAGGATTTCTGAGACTGTACGTCTTTACAGGAGCAGAAAACCTCATCTTTCTCCTGTGGAACAGCTGGTAGTTTCAAACTGCTAACTTTGAGGTTAGCAGGCCAATTTGCAACCACTGTGCTACCAGAGCTCCCAAAAGGAATCAGTTGTTGTTGTTGTTGTTGTTGTTGTTGTTGTTGTTGTTAGGTGCCATCAAGTCAGTACCAACTCATAGTGATTGTATGTTCAACAGAATGAACCACTGCCCGGTCCTGGGCCAACCTCACTGTTGTTGCCACGCTTGAGTCTATGGATGCTGCCATGTTGCCAATCCATCTAACTGGGGATCTTCCTCTTTTTCTCTGACCCTCC
>NW_006408539.1:22771929-22772614 GCF_000296735.1 Chrysochloris asiatica
AAGTCCTCTTCACTTTCAGCAAGCAAGGTTGTATCATCTGCATATCACCAACTGTTAATGAGTCTTCCTCCAATCCTGATGCCATGTTTTTCTTCGTAGAACCCATCTCCTCAGAAGATTTGCTCAACATACAAGTTGAATAAGTATGGTGAAAGAATACAACCTTGTCGCACACCTTTCTTAATTTCAAACCATTCAGTGTTCCCATGTTCTGTTCTAACAACTGCTTTTTGGTCCAGGTACAGATTCCTCATGAGCACAACTAAGTGTTCTGGAATACTCATACTTCGCAATGTTGTCCATAGCTTGTCATGATCCACACAATCAAAAACCTTTGCTTAATCAATAAACACAGGTAAAAATCTTTTTGATAGTCTCTGCTTTCATCCAGGATCCATCGGACATCACCAATGACATCCCTCATTCCATGGCCTCTCCTGAATCCAGCTTGAAGCTATGGAAGTTCTCTGTCAGTGTATGATTGTAGTCATTTCTGTATTATCTTTAGCAAAACTTTACTCGCATGGGATATCAAAGAGATTGCCTGATGATTTCCACATTCCATTGGGTCACCTCTCTTTGGAATGAGCGCAAATATGGATCTCTTCCAATCAGTTGGCCAGATAGTTGTCTTCCAAATTTCTTGGAAGAGATGAATGAGTGCCTCCTGTGCCACCTCACTTTC
>NW_006408539.1:22773234-22793747 GCF_000296735.1 Chrysochloris asiatica
TTGGTCTTTAGTGTTTAATGTATCAAATCTGTTCTTCAGATGATCTCTAAATTCAGGTGGGATATATTCAAGGTCATATTTTGGCTCTCATCGACTTGTTTTCATTTTCTTCATCTTCAGCTTTAATTTGCATATGACTGTTCCACAGTCTGCCCCTGGTCTTGTTTTCACTGATGATATGGAACTTTTCCATTGTCTCTTTCTGCAAATGTAGTCAATTTAATTCTATGTATTCCATCTGGTGAAGTCCATGTGTATAGTCATCTCTTATGCTGTCTAAAGAAGGTATTTGAAATGAACAAATCATTGTTTTTGCAGAATTCTCTCATGCATTCTCCAGCATCATTTCTATCTATTTTCCAACTACTGATCCTTCCTATTTGCTCCTAACCTTTGCATTCCAATCACCAGTAACGATCAATACATCTTGATTGCATGTTTGATCAATTTCAGATTGAAGACATTGGTAGAATTCTTCTATTTAATCCTCACTGGCTTTAGTGGTTGGTGCATAAATTTGAATAATAGTGTAGTGGTAGTGAGTCAGGCTGCTAACCTCAAGGTCAGCTGTTGAAAACTACTAGTTGTTCCGTAGGAGAAAGATGAGGCTTTCTGCTCCCGTAAAGATTTGCAGCCTTGGAAACCCTGTGCAAGGTCACTGTGAGTCGGAACCGACTCCACTGTACTTAATAACAACAACATGGGCAGCTACCGGAGAAATTCAAACCTCCCTCAAATTTCTTTGATGCTTTCAATTTTATCTTTAGCTCTTATCATTATCATTGTATTTTATTTATTATCTCATTATTATTTACTTCACCAGCACACATATCCCATGATAGAAAGATATAAGTTTTTGTTCTAGACTAAGTTCCCTGAGCCTAGAAATGTGAGAAGGGTCATGCTGTAGTTGTTGTTGTTGTTATGTGCCATCAAGTCAGAACTGACTCATAGCGACCCTATTTATAGCAGAACGAAACAATGTCCAATCCTGGGCCAACCTCACTACTGTTGCCACACTTGAGTCCATCAATGCTGCCGCCTAATCAATCCATCTCGTTGGGGGTCTTCCTCTTTTTCTCTGACCCTCCATCTTACCAAGCATGATAGCCTTCTCTAGTGACTGTTCCCTCCTGACAATATGTCTAAAGTATGAGAGACGAAGTTTGGTCATCTTGGCCTCTAAGGAGAGCTCTGGCTGCACTTCTTCCAAAACGGATCTATTGGTTCTTTTGGCAGTCCATGGCACTTTTAGTATTCCCCTCCAACACCACAATTCAAAGACATCAATTCTTCTATGATCTTCCTTATTCACTGTCCAGCTTTCACATCCAGATGAGATTATTGAAGATACCATGGGTTGGGTCAGGCACACCTTAGTCCTGAAGCTGACATCTTTGCTCTTCAATACTTAAAAAGTTCCTGTGCAGCAGATTTGCCACTCCTTTCTCTGTCGTGCTGTGGTGGCTTGAGTTGCTGTGATTCTGAACACTACGCCATCAGTATTTTAAATAACCAGGAGGGTCACCCCATGGTGGACAGGTTTCAGATGAGCGTCCAGACAAAGATAGACTAGGAAGAAAGAGTGACGAACTACTTCCAAATCGTTAGTCACTGAAAATCTTATGAATAGCAGAGAAACACTGTCTGATACAGTGCCGGAAAAAAACAACAAAAAAAATTGCTGTAGTTGGAGCTCATTAAACCTTTGTCAAGTAAATGAACTACTGCTTGTTTAATTGCATAGATATGAATTTTCTAACATAAAATTACTTATTATAGAAGAAAACCATTATTCCCAGAACAATACCAATTTAGGTTAGCCATGGATATGCTGAAGTTTTTCAGATAAACACATTGGCTACACGTGAAAGCTCTGATGCCTTACTTGAGTCTGATATCAAAATAACTACAAAGAACTATGATTTATTGCGGGGGTTCCTGCCCTCCACGGGGGTCATGGGACATGAGCGAATACATGGAAAGGTCGGGTGAAGAAATGAATACAATTCGTGAGGCTTTTCAGCTTGTAAGGCTCTCTGGCTATTCTCTCCAGCTTCTGCCCTTACTTCTGCTTCCTGTTCTCTTTGCTGTCTGCCCTCTGCTCTCTGCTGTCTGCTCTCTCTGCTGTCTGCTCTCTGCTGTCTGCTCTCTGCTGTCTGCTGTCTGCTCTCTCTGCTGTCTGCTCTCTCTGCTGTCTGCCCTCTGCCGTCTCCCTCCTGCTCTCTTCTTCTTCCTTCTAGCTCTGCCTTCCCTGGCTCTGCCCGCTCCTTCTGCTTCCTTCTCCTTTCTTTCTTCTTCCTTCTGCTAGCCCAGCTCAGCCAGTCTTTATTTTTTATACTTAAAATTACACAGTACATGCATTGACACTTTGATCATTTCTTGAATTATTACACAGTTAGTCACAACATTCTTGCACCTGGTCCTTAGACAACCTTGACAAAAATACTTCTATGATGTTCAGACTGACCTTCATCTTCTTGCCCAGCATGAGATAAAACTGTTTCTTCTTGTTCCTACTAAAAGATTATAAACTTTCTATCCTACATAATGTGCTATTATTTTTATAATAAAGGTATTCATTAAATCACTTGGAAGCTATGTGGCATAAAGCTCAACTTGGCTACTTGCTGCAACAAGTGTAGATTATTAAATCAAAACTATCCTTCACTTAAGTTCATTATTGTCTGCTTATTTATGCAGGTGCTTGTATATAGAAGTTTGAGAATTCTAGCTAGTGACTGAATGTGGTGAGGCCTATGGGGGTAGGTCAGCTTGACTCTAATATGCTATCTGCTTTTGTGGCCTCACAAATGCAGTTACTTAGGTTTTCTAATGAAAGGGAGTAATTTACACAATTTCTCTTTGTATTCAATCCACCAAGACTGAAAGCAATTGCTGCTAAGCTAGTTTTTCCTAAGGTTTGTAAAACTCATAGTGAAAGCTGAGAATATTGCCAAATTATATATTTTTACAAGTAAATTCAGGGCTAACTTGAAGGGAAGATAAGGGTCAGCTTTTGAGAATCATATGCCGTGCATAATGTCTCTCCTCTTAGTGCGGCCTTGCCAAGCACCCAGAGTTAAGCGCTTCCCGCAATTTATACCAAGATACATACTATATAGTTAACCAAAGCAATATTCTTAATAGAAAGTAACTTAAAACCTTGGAGAAATGCCATTTGTTCTGACAGGATCATTCTAGTGGTAGGATTTAGTTGTTTTAATCTCAAAATATAAAACAAGTATTGTTAAGCGGCATTTAAAAATCTACTTTAGAAATTAAAAAAAAAAAAAAAAATTCCACCCATAACCATATTTGTCTGTAATTCATTAAGTATTCAGATTTTCATTACAGACAGACTTCTGTTCAGATTCCAACACTATAATTTACTGGCTCTTTGTGATACTGTTTTTTAAGTGCCATCGAGTCGGTTCCAACTTACAGTGCGCCTGCAGAGGCTTTCAAAGGAGCAGCTGGTGAGTTTGAACTGCCAACCTTGTAGTTAGCAATCCAGTGCTTTTGTCTGCTTCCATTAAAACTCATTTCTAAAATTATAAAATAGTGTGGACACTTGTAAGACTCCCCCATACTGATGCTTGTCTTACTGATAGATAATTGTATTCTTCTGTCCCTCTTCCCCACATTAAGCATAATGGTGGGGCCATATAACTGGTTCCTATCAACAGGCAATGAACAAATTGCTTTGACAATCAAAGAGGCCTCCTGCTTCTGAGCGTGCAGCACAGGATCTGGGACGCTCCACTGGTCTGAACTGCCTTACAGTGAACACTGTGGGAGGCAGACCTGGAAGGAAGGCACTGCCTTCTTTTCCTGGGTCTTGGAGGATTTCAAGCGCTGGCAAGGTGTACCCTCACCAATCTTGTATTGCTCTCCAGTAGTGAAACTATTTCCAATTTCCTTCTCTGGCAGAGTCTCACCTTACACAGATTCTGGCTTTCACAGGTTTTACTTGAATTCTGTTTAGCAGAGCCGTCTACCCACTGACCCCAACTGGATATGTGCTACAAGTAAGAGAAAAACCTATGTGTTTTAAGCCAGGGGAATTCAGATTTTATTTGTTACTGAGACATAATCTCCTCTTTACTGAATAATACATATTGATAATAATACCAGCCTCATAAGATTATTGAGTAAATACTTATGTATTTAAGATAATTAGCTCAACGCCTGCATAGCATATTAGAATGTTTGTGGTTTATTATAATTATTACCATTATTGTTATGATAGTAACAGAAATTTTCCCTTTTATTCTCTTAATCCTTTTAAGGTGGAATTTTTACATACAGACACACACAAGAGTTAGTCAAAAAATACTGCTAATAGGCTTCTTGCTCATACATACACAGGTGCATTTCAAACAAAATGTGTTTAAACAAGTCTCTGTAGTCAGTGGATACCTGCAGACAAGTTCTCTCAGTAATAAACTTCTCTTGGTCTCATTGGGGTGCCTTCAAATAAAAAGTCCAACCTAAGCAGTGGCTTCTAAGGGGAGCTGCTGGAGCACTTAAATTTAAGGTAGAGATGTCAGCTCAAAAGGGTATGACGACTATTTTCTGGGATTCCCAAAGGGTAATCTTAATAGATTTTCTCAAAGAACACGGGACAATCATGAAGGCTTATTATAAAGATGTTTTAAGAGACCTGAATACTACATTGGTAAGAAAAGGGTCAGGAGAGTTGTGCTGAGGAATTCTTTCCCATTATGACAATACACCTGGTCATTCTTTGAGGGTAGTAAGCCCTTGCCTATGAAAATTTAGTTGGGAAACCTTCTTCATCCACCCTACAATCCCTTTCAGACTTCTTATTGTTATCAGGAAAGGCCATTCTTGGAGAAGAACATCATTCTTCATATCTGTACAGGGTCAAGAAAAATAGAAAGACTTTCAACGAGATGGAATTATACAGTCGCTAAAATACCAGTGACTATGAGTGTTGCATAGGGCCAATCAATGTTTTGTTCCATTGTATGTAGGCTCAATATGGGTCAGAACCAATTCAATGGCTCCTAAGAACAAATTAGAATGGTGGGCCTCAACCCACTGTTCCAAAATGAGATCTGGTTGGCTTGCTATTCACAACACGTGCACTATACGGGGTCCTTCAAATTTTGAGCATCGTATCCAATTTGATGGAGCAGTGACTCTAAAATGTCTATTTCAATTGGGGTTAGGGGTCAGAATGGTGTTTGGAGGCATAGGTCAAGCTGATGGTGTAGCTAAGGAATTTAGCAAGACTTTTTTTGGCAAAACAGGCACAGTGATTTGGGAGTGGGGATGGATATCCTGATAAAGTAAAAATACCATGAGCTTTTCCCTGGTGTCAAATTAACACTGAAAAAGAAACTGCCCTTTCTCTTCAATCTGCGCTGTTGTTGTGTGCTGTTGAATCCTATCCAGTTTATGGTTATACTGTCTCTGAGAGAGGTTTGAATTGCCAACCTTGTGGTTACCAGTCCAATGCTTATCTACAGTGCCACACCAGGGTTCTGCCATTTGTAGTGCCCCACATTGTTTGGTTTGGGGACATGAAGTTCAGTTTTCAGTTGTTGTTATGTGTCATCTAGTCTATTCCAACCCATACGACAGAGTAGAACTGCCTCCGTGGGGTTTCTTAGGCTGACATCTTTATGGAAGAAGATCACTTGGTGTTTCTTTCGCGGAGCAGTTTCGTGGGTTCCAACCAAAGACCTTTTGATTAGCAGTGCAGTGTTTAACTCTTGCACCACGGGGGCTCCTTTTGTAGTTGTTACTCATATTTCTATGTTTCTAATATGGTCATTGTGTCATTCTTTGAACAAAGTTCCGAGCTGAATCTAGTGAATTCTGCTAGCCTCTTATGTTCCCAACACCCCCTGCTATTGTGTTTTCTTTTAGATCATTTAGGAAGATGCAGAGGAAAATAAAACTCTGAAGATGCTGCCTTCTCTCCCTCTTTGTGATCCTCCACTATGCTGTTGACCCAATGGGTGGAGGGTTGGTTGGTTTGGATTTTAATCCCTGGACAGATCACGTGAGAAAGGAGCCTTGTCCAAAGTTGAGTTTTCTTTGTCGCTTGATTTTCCTTTTGGTCTCTTTAGAATATTGTGAGCTGGCTGAAATACAAGGGGGATGAGCAGAGGAGGACAGTCTCTGGTTTGCTCATCCCTAACAGAAGAATTCACAAACTCGAATGGAGCTTGTTACCCATGTATTGGCACGCTCTAGCTGAACGTCATTCGTCTGATTCTTCAGACTTCTCTTCCAAGAGGCTCTGTACAGAGCTACCATTTAATTTTGGACATACTGTTCAGCATGGCTTCGAGATAACAGACTTCACTGAAGAGCCTTAGGGGCTGACTTATCCCTGGAAACCTGCTCTTTACAGGTTCTGCAGTGTTATATCGGAGAGCCCCAAAGTTTGTTCCTCCAGATATAAGCTTTCTCTAAATAACCACCCAGTAATGTGTGGTTAGAGATGAGTGGCAGGAAGTAATGAGAAAATTTGTTTGCTCAACCACTGGAATTTTTTTTTTTTTATCCTAAGGAAGAAATAAAAATATAAAGCTAAATCATTCATATAACATTACTGACTCCCACACTATTGATTATAGTACTCATCATCAATTTGCTGCCCCTCAAGCCATCCCAACAGGTAATTACTTACAGATTGTGGTATTATTTGTTGCCAGGATTCCTTTTTTTAAAAAGTACAAACAATATGAGGAAATTTTTATCATACCAGAGAGTTCTTTCTCTCTTGAAAATCACATAAGCTGCATCTCTGATTTTTAATTAATCGGATGCAAAGAGCTGATCCAAAAATTTCAAGTAGGATCAAAATGAGTGGCAAACAGTAAGGCTGGAATAATTGCCTAGGGTGAGGGCAGACATTTATTAGAATACATTTTTTTATGATTCAAAACCAATGCCAGAGTGTTCAAATATTGATGATTTTTATTGACCAAAGACTAAAAATTCAGTAACTTTTTTATTCATTAAAATATAATAAAACAATGTATTTTGTTATTAGATACCTCTCGTAGGTATAGAGAGAAAAATATGGAAAACTGAAAAAATAAAAAATAATTGCTTATCACATACCAACAACTAGGGGATTTTTAGTTAAATACTAAAGTTAAATATTGTAGACATTTCTCTTCCTCTTTGAGAGCTCAGAAAACTCTGTTTATTTCAGGAGTGAGGATAATGACAAGCTATCCCATGTGTCAGTGTACCCTCTCAAGAAGGTACTGCTAGGAAGCAGAACACAATGAAAGATAGTCTCTATCCACTGATCTGTAAGCTCGCTATGTCTTTGTCTTTGTTGTTATTGTTGTGAAGTGCCGTCGAGTCGATTCTGACCCATATCAACCCTGTATAATAGGGTTTCTGAGGAGCAGCTGGTGAGATTGAACCACCAACCTTGCAGTTCAAACCACTTTGTAGTCCGGCACATTAACCCACAGTGCCACACTAAGTCTTTGTCTTTAAGGTGTGTATATTGTCAGAGTCCTGCTGTGATGCTTTGGGTTAATGTGCTGGACTGCAAAGTTGGTTTGAACCACAAGGTTGGTGGTTCAAGCTCACCAGTTGCTTCCCAGAAACCGTATACAGAGTCACTATGGGTCGGAACCCACCTGATGGCATTTAACAACAGGAACAACCTATTGTAGGAAGTATATTGTAGATCATCATGGTTTTTTATCAACTTACCACTCTCTGTCTCTTGATTGGACAGTTAATCCATATCCATTGAGTGTGATTACGGATATCTATGAATTTACTGCTGCCATTTTGTTTGTTTCTTTGTGTGTAGTAATGGTGGCTTCTTTGTTCCACTTTGTTTTCGGTACTGAGCTCTTCTTCTTCTGTATTTTCTTTTCATTGCCCTCATGCTGACTTTGTGTTTACTGAATTTTTTCTTGCTTACTTTTTGTTTTGGTGGAGGGATATTCTTTGTTTTCATGACTAGATTTACTAATTTTCTTTATAGTTATGCTGAAAGTTACCTTTATTTTGCTAAAGTAAAACAGTCTGTTACATTTTTATATCTCCTTGTCTTCCTCTCCATGTGGAAGCCTGTAGTTTCGAAGTTGGCATTATTTACAGTGAACATCGTCTGTTTTGTAACTTTATTTTGTTGTTGGGAAGTCCTTATCTAGTTTGGTATCTGGGTAATGCTATTTTAACTTAATCTCAGGTTGTTGTCTAATGTTGTTGGTTCTCTGTCTGCAGGACCCCCTATATCATTTATTCCAAGAATCATCTGGTTTTCTCTTCATTTCTCTTTATATACAAAAGGGTCTGTTCTGTTTCCTGTAAAATCATCTTCTTTATGTTATGTGGTAACTAGAGGTTAACATTTTGTCACTCCTGGTTTTCTTGGTACCAAGTAACATGCTTTATAAACGTAAGCTACTCACAATTTATTCTAATACTTGTGAATAAGTATTAGAATTTTAAATCCAAAATGACCATGAAGGTAGCATTCCAGCAATCCCAACTAGCAATAACTTAGGAATTTAAAGACAGACTTAAAATAGCTTGCTGTCACATAGATATTTCTTTTTAAAAAAAGCAAAATGCTCAAGGCAGATGATAAACTATTTTTTGGTTCAACGAAGACTTCAGCAGATGGTTTGGCTTAAGTTTTAAAGTTTAAAGATTATCTCACAGCCCCACTTTGGGGTGGTTCACGCAGCCTCAGTGGTTCCAGAAAATATCTAGATCTCTTTGAAATTTAGAAATTCTGTTTTACAATTTCTCCCTTTTGATCCAAGATTCTTTTAGAGAATTCGTTTAGAGAGTCTTTCTTCAAAATATCACACAATAGGAGGTGGACCTCATCCAACTCAGCTCTTAAGGCACAGGAGGCCGTTGTTCGTGGAGGGAATCAGACATTTCTCTAGGTGATATCGATTTTTTTTTTTAACCTGTGCAGTTTTCAATTATGTGAAATCAAATTGACAGCAGCAGCTCAAAAGTTTTCATGGAAAGTTCTGGAAGGCAGAGAGTTTAAAATAATGGTGCTGAAATCATTTGAAAAAGACACCTAGAAGTTTGGCACAATTGAAGAATTCCGCCAGTGTCCCTGAATTGCGCATGTAGAAATAGCTGAGATACAGTAACTTTGGGTGTGTATACTTCCACCAAGAAATTAAAATAAAATAAAATGGACACTAACAGCAATGTCTGGTGCTGTAGGATAAGCACTAGACTTCTAGTGCTTCAAACCCACCAGTCATACCTTGGAAACACTATATAGGGTTAGTATGTGTCAGAATCAACTCAATGGCACTTAACAACAGCATCCCAAACAACAATGAACCCCAAGGTATTATCCTTCCCCAGATCTTGTTCTGTAAAGGTAAGCATTCTGTGCTTTCATAGATGAAGAATTGTTTTGCAGTACCTGCAGAGTTGAATTGTACTCTCCAAACATATGTATTAATCTCCACTTCCTTTTATGGCAATCTTGTTTTGAAATAAGGTCTTTGAAGATGTCACCAGTTAATGTGAGGACACACATTAGGGAGAATCCTAATGCCCTTTGAGTGGCATCCTTATAAAAAAAGAGAAGAGACACACAGAGAAAGAATGACCAGGTGATGCCGTTACACTGCAGCTACAGAGGATGGCTCCTAGGAGTCAAGGAGACAAGAAAAGATTTTCTAGAGCCTTCAGAGGGAACATCACCCAGCTGACATCCTGAATTGGGATGCCCAGACTCCAGAACACTGAAACAATACATTCATTGTCTCCTTTCACTTATTTTGTTTCTGCCAATGTACCGTCTTAGGAGCTCTGGTGGCGTAGTGGTTACGAATCGGACTGTGAGCCGCAAGGTCAGCAGTTGGAAACTACCAGCCGCTCCGTGGGAGAAAGATGAGGCGGTCTGCTCCCATTAAGATTTACAGCCTCGGAAACCCTGTGTAGGGTCTCTACGAGACGGAACCGACTCCAAGGCACATAACAACAACAACAATGCACCATGTTAACCACATTCTATTGTACTTCGCCAATGAATATGTTACATACAAAGACTGAGAGGGATTCACAATGTATACATCTTCTTGTTTATTTTTTAAAAATTCTCGTTCCCAAACACTGTATCTGATGAGAAAGCATGGCTACTTGACTTGAATTCGATTGAAATTATCCACCTGACATCATTCAGAAAGGAGCTGTGGTACAATGGCTAAGCACTGCACTACAAGCTGCAAGGTCAGTTCTTGAAAGCCAACAGCAGCTCCGTCACCAGAAGAAAGACCTGGCGATCTGCTCACATAAGTGTTACCACTTAGGAAACGCTGGGAGGCAATTCAACTTTGCCAGAGTCGAATTTGTTGTATGTTGCTCTAAGTTACATACAACATATGATTCAGAAAAAAATTTAAAGTAATGAAAATTGTTTATTTGTATTACTTTTTTGTATATCATCACAGGCATCTCAAAAAAGAAAGAAAGACAGAAACCCAGCCCCCACTTCCACCCACCCTCGTACCACTTTGAATTTTACTACTTTAACTGTTTGGTTTGCTCTTGAAGAGGAAGATGTATTCTGAATTGCTTAATATTTTGGTCACCCACCTATTATTTAGCATCCATTCGCAAAATCCAAACCAATCCTACTTGCCTCAAATCAACTGTGACTCATGGACAGTAGAGAACTAGAACGGATCCATAGGTTTCTCAGGCTGTCATCTAGCCTCATCTTTCTGCCATGGGGTAGTTAGTGAGTTCCAACTGTCGACTTCTGGTTGGCAGCCTCACACTAAATGCACTGTGCCACACGGCTCCTTAGCATTCACACAGCACTTCTAATCTGCCTGGTGCTTTAAAATAGTTTGTATTCTTTGGGCTGTCCTCCTCTGGATGAGCAATCATATTTCAAATGTGTCTTGTTACCATCCAGCTGCACCCAGACGAAAGAGGAAAAATTCAGAACAAGAGGTATCCGTGCACAGTTTTGGTTTGAGTGTTCTATTCAGAGTTGTAATATTTCAACCAACGGAAAACTTTGGAATAAATGTTTAACATGAACTAATCACCAACACTTTCCTATAATCTGGGCTCATTATTACTCATGTGAAACTCATGAGTGTTCTCCAAGGCACTCGGCTTCCTCATGCGAACTTTCTGCTGAATCAGACTTGTCAGGGATCACTGAGACACGGATGATTTTGCAGGTTCTAGGCCATTTTTTCCCTTATTTTATATCACATTATGAACTCAGGGCCCCTTGAGATAATAATGTTTAATCTTCAACTAGAGAACAGAGGGGGGGGGGAATAATAAAAACCTTAGGCTATATGGGCTGTACACTTAGAATGTATTGAGCTTTATACTGACCTGTGGTTAAATTACCTCTAAGTACATTCTTTCAGTAATGTATTTGTAATAGATCAACATGCCTTTGACATTTTTCAACACCATTTGTTAAAATTGCATATCAGTAAAGCTTAGGAATTCAGAGGCAGTGAAGAAAACATTACAAACTGAAATTGCAAACTGACCACTGGTTATTGAGAGCTGTTTGTACAACACAGTATTATTCAACATTACTGTCAATCATAAACCCATCCATATCAGGTTGAGTAATTCACTTGCTATTACTACTCATTGATTTACCACCAGCCTGAATTCTACTCTACTCACTTGGATTTCTTCCCCTACTTCCTTTTCCTCCCAATTCTCATTTAAATCCTATCACTCACTTAAAATCCAACTAAGAGCTGCGGATTTCATCAACCTGCCTCAGCTGTTATCACCTCATAGATTTCATCAGGAGGCTGCAGTGAAAAACAATAAGGAGGAGAATTGGATTCTAATTTTGGCTTGACTGTTTACAGCTTCCATAACACCGGACAAATCACTTATCTCACTTAGCTTAGACTTCCACATTTGTAAAGGTAGGTGATAATTATTGTATATGTATTTCTGAAGTATAAAATAATTATTGTATATATACTCCTCAAGTATACACTAAGTCAAGGAGAAGCCACTGGAAAAGATTGCTCATGAACTGTCTAAAACTGAGGTGCTTGACACAATGAAAATGGTTGACAGAGGTCTGAATTGACCTCCATTTTTCCTTAGGCCTTTCTGTGTTTTTCAGTACATGATCTATGGCCACACACTTGGCCAAGATAGGTTGTTCGGCAACATTCTGAGATGATTCATCTAGAATATTTCAAGAAACAGAAGGAACCAGATCCTCAGGAAACTATGGCCAACGCTGATCACCGCAGCCTATAAATGTGTCTTACAGAGTATGTTGAATGTCAGACCATCAAATGCATACCTGTAGTCTTGGTGTGGCACCGTAGGATAAGGACTCAACCACATGGCTGGTGGTTCAAACTCACCAGCCGTTCCTCTGAAACCCTATGCAGGGTCATTATGTGTTAGAATTGACTTGACAGCACTTAACAAAAACAGTCTTCCCAACTCTGTACAAAGTTCAAATCGTGTACAAAGATGTGTGCGTCGGCTCAATCTTCGGGGCATTTTGAACTTTCATCTTGGTGCTTCCCCATTTGCAAATCTTAAATATGAATAAAACTCTTATGTTATAGAAACTCAGTGTTGTTTTTAACAAATGTGAATTTTAAGCACTGTAAATTGCTTTTATTTTTTAAGATTAAAAAAGCATGGTACATATGAATATTACCTAAGAGTTCAATAACACATTATACGCTGTTTGTTTTAACTCCCAGAATAAATTTCAAGCTTTGTGGGGCTGAAAACCTTGCGCAGTAGTTTTATTACGTTCTGCACAGCATACTGCACAGTGCGTACCTGACTCCCTCAAATTTGACTATAGATGGATTCATTCTTTCCCTTACTCATTCAGTGAGACGACTACATAGATAAATAAATGAACTCAGTTGGTGGATCTCATTAGACATTTCTCTATCGCTTTTCTTTAAAAATGATTAAGGCATTTGTGTTATCTGTCAAAATAGTTTTATCTGGAACAAAACTTAGGAGGAAATGGCAAACAATCATACTTCTTAATTATAGAAATAAAACCTTTCAATTAGCAGTCTAAACTTTAGGATAAAGCAGTAACAAAAATTATTGAAAAGATCACACACAAAAAGTGAGATTCCACTACATACTTACTTTAATGACTAAAATCCAAAATACTGACAAAACCAAATGCTGGCAAGGATGTGGACAACAGAAAATGCTCATTGTTTTCTGAAGGGGATACAAAATGATCAAAAATGAAAAAGTAACTATATTTCAAACTTGCTTTACTAACATCTGGTCACTCCACACATCACTTCAAATAAATAAAATAGGCTTTGGAGAAAAAAACCCAAACACTTAGGAATACAATTTGGCAGTTTCTTACTAAACTATGCACAGTCTCCCCATATGATACAACAATCACACACCTAGATACTTACCCAGAGGAGTTTAAACTTGTGTCCACACAAGAACTGGTATGCAAATGTTTATAACAGCTGTTGATAGTTGCCCAAACGTGGACGAAACCAAAGTGCACTTCAATAGATGAATGAATAGACAAGGTGTGATCTCTCCATACAATGTAATATTATTCAGCAATAACAGTGGTGGTGTGCCGTGGAGTTGGTTCTGACTCATAGCGACCCTACACAGGGTTTCCAAGGCTGTAAATCTTTACAGGAGCAGAAAGTCTCATTTCTCTTATGGAACAGCTGGTAGTTTCAGACTGCTAATCTTGAGGTTCGCAGCCCGATTCGCAACCACTATGCTACCAGAGCTCCTTAAAAGTGTAAAGGAGCCAAAAGCCTCATCTTTCATTCACAGTCCCTCTAGTGGTTTTGAACTGCTGACACTGAGATTCACAGTCTAACTCGCAACCACTGTGCTACAAGAGCTTCTCTAAAAGCAGATAGCAAAGTGAAATAAGCCAGAATGAAAAGGCTACATACTGTATGAGTCCAGCTCTCTGACATGCTGGAAAAGACAAAACTATAGGGACAGTAAAAAAATCAGTGACAACCAGGGGTCCAAGGGGAGAGGGAAGGGTGTGCCTGTAGAATCTAGGCATTTTTAGGGTGTTGAAATGATTCTGCTTGATGCTGTAATGGTGGAGGCATGCCATGGTACACCTGCCAAAGCCCACAGGACTATGTAACACAGAGTGCCTGCTATGTGAACAACAGTGGACTTTAGTTAATCATAAGGTATCAGTGATGGCTTGTCAATTATAACAAATGTCCCACAGGAATGCAAGACGCTGATACCAGGACAAATCTTGAGCAATGGGGAGACCAGTATATGGGAACTCTCTCTACTTTCTCCACAATTGTTCTGATAAAAATGTCCTAAAAGAATCAAATCTACATATTAAACTCAAAAAAACTAAAATGAGACCAAAAAAAAACAAACCAAACCCAGTGTCGTCAACTCAATTCCTATTCACAGTGACCCTGACTAGGGTTTCTGAGACTATAAATCTTTACGGGAGCAGAAAGCTTCATCTATCTTCCTTGGAGCAGTTGGTGGGATTGGACTACCAGCCCTGCAATTAATAGTTCAGTTCTTCAACAACAGCATCAGGGAGCCTCAAAAATGATCACATGCAGGAAGGAAAACTGAAACTGAGTGGAAGTTAGCCCTGAAAGGAAATCAAGGAGTTGGAAATGGTCTGCCCAAGACAGCTCCAAGCTGCTGCCACTCTGAGAGGGGTGGGGAAACGGGAGGAAGTGTGGTCACCTTGGGGTCACCACATTCAGCTCTGATATGTGCTAATGTTTAAAACCCTTATATGCAAAGTTTTATACATTAGCACATTGCCAGAAGAACAAACAAATCTGTGTTGGAAGAAGTACAGCCAGAATGCTCCTTAGAAGTCAGGATAGCCAGACTTCATCTCTCATACTTTGGCCATATTATCAGGAAGGACCAGTCCCTGGAGTAGGACATCATGCTTGGTCAACAAAATTCTTGGGAGAATCAGCAAAAAAAAAAAACCAGAAAGTCTCCCAAGGAGATGGATTGACACAGTGGCTGCACAAATGAGGTCAAGCATAGCAATGATTGTGACATTGGTGCAGGACCTCACAGTATTTCATTCTGCTGTGCGTAAAGTCACTTATGTGTCGGTACTGACTCGAGGGCACCTAACAACAACAAAAACAACACGCACTTTGTCGTACTGTGGTGACTGCATGATGCTGGAAGCTATGCTTATAAATACCAACAGGGTTACCCAAGGTAAACAGGTTTTAACAGAGCTTTCAGATGAAGACAGACTAGGAAGAAAGAGAGGCCGACTATTTCTGAATGGTTAGCCACTGAAAACCTTATGAAAAGTAGCAGAGCATTATCAGAGAGAGTGCTGGAAAATGAACCCCTCAGGTTGGAAGGCACTCCAATTACTGCAGGGGAAGAGCTGCCTCCTCAGAGTACAGTTGACCATGATGACATGAATGGAGAAAAGCTTTCAGGACCTTCGTTTGCTGATGGGTCACTACTCAAAATGAGGAGAAACTGTTGCAAACATCCATCCATTAATAATCAGGACATGGAAATACGAAGTATGAATTTAGGAACATTGGAAGTTGTCAAAAATTGAATGGAACACATAAAGATCAACATCCTAAGCATTTGGTGGTTGTTGTTAGGTGCCATCGAGTCGGTACCGACTTATAGCAACCCTATGCACAACAGAATGAAACACTGCCTGGTCCTAGGCCAACCTCACAATTGTTGTCACGCTTGAGACCATTGATGCTGCCACTTTGCCAATCCATTTTGCTGGGGGGTCTTCCTCTTTTTCTCTGATCCTCTCCTTACCAAACATGATATCCTTCTCCAGCGACTGGTCCCTTCTGACAATATGTCCCAAGTACGAGAGGCGATATCTGGCCATTTTGGCCTCCAAGGAGCACTTTGGCTGCACTTCATCCAACACAAATCTGTTGGTTCTTTTGGCAGCCCACGGCACTTTCAATATTTGCGCTGAAACCAAGATATATGGATGATCTGGAAAAGCTTGCTCTCTCTGGATGCCACATCCAACTCATCATCCTTTAACTTCTGGTTTTTGGGATGTGAGCCAGCAGCCTGCCGTCTGACCTGCAGATTTTGGAATCCACCAGCTTCCACAGACTCATGAGCCAGCAGCCTGCCACTACCAGAGTAGTACAACTACAAGAGTCTGATCCAGGGAGTTAAGACTTGCACCTCCACAACCACGTGTTGTTTCCTTGCAATACACAAACACACACACATACCCAAAATGCTTCACTGGTTTTGTTCTTCTAGCGAACTCAGCCTGAGACATTGAGTTTTGTTCTAATTAGCAGTTACATCACTGAAAGACCACCTTGATGACATGGAAGATTGGATCTAGTCTTGGTTGGGATATTTTGGTTTTGTCCTTAGTCTAATGGCATAAATATTATTAGTCTTGGGATAGGTCCTTACTCCAAAACTCCAACTTCATAATTAGAACTTAATTTTCTCTTTTTAAGAAATTGTTGTTGTTGTGTGCCATCAAGTCAGTTCCAACTCATAACTACCCTGTATAGGGCTTCTGAGGATCAGCTAATGAGTTTGAACTACTTACCTTGCAGCTGAAACTGACCTTGAGGTCGAATGCTTATCCTATGGTGCTACACCAGAATTCCTTTTGAAACTAAAAACATATAGTATTGATTCCACACGATAACTACTAGACTACAAACCACAAGGTTGGTGGTTTGAATCCATCAACTTCTCCTGGAGGAGAATGATGAGACTATCTGTTCCTGAAAATTAACGTCTCAGAAATCCTACAGTAGGTTGCTAAGAATTGGAAGTGACTTCACAGCAGGTAACAACAACAGTGCTCACTAAAAGAACGACTAGGGTCAGAACCAGGCTACCCTTTGACAAATGTCATTGCCTCACTGGGATCTGAAATTTTAAGGTCTTAATTTCTTCACTTTCTACAATCTAATGTTATCTACAAGATCAGCAGTTCAAACCCTACACAGGGTCCTTATGAGTGGGAACTGACTCAAAGACACTTAGCAACAACACAAAGTTATCTAATACAGCTTCCTGGAAAAGAAGCTGCATTGGACCACAAAAATCCAGTATCTAGAAATGAACTTTCCTAAGAGTAAGCATTATGGCAAGCCTCCCCCCAATCCCCTGTGCTTTAGATGTTCCAAAATGGATTCTGGGTAACATTTTATAGCTGGGGCCAGTTGCTGATGCTACAAAAATTTTAGACACCTATAGAAGGAAGACAAAGAGCTCTGGTAGCGTAGTGGTTACGAATCGGGCTGCGAACCTTAAGGTCAGCAGTTCGAAACTACCAGCCGCTCCGCGGGAGAAAGATGAGGCATTCTACTCCCGTAAAGATTTACACCCTCGGAAACCCTGTACAGGGTCGCTATGGGTCGGAACCGACTCGACGGCACTTAACAACAACAACATAGAAGGAAGAAGGAGTCCTGGTGTGATGCTGTGGGGTAATACACCAGACTACAGAGCTGTCTGAAATGCAAGGTCAGTAGTTCAAGCTCACTAATTGCTCCTCCGAAACCCTATACAGGGTCGCTATGGATCTGAACCCACCCTACGGCACTTAACAACAACAACAAAAGAAAGAAGCAAAGCTGTGGGTGTATTTTTGTATTTTACATTTCACTTTATATACAAACGACTCTCGAGCATGTGACCAGGGTGTAAAGCTCAGATGAACAATCCCTCACTACACAGCACATCTCCACAGTAAAGCCAGAACTGGTTATCTTGGAGTTCAGCCTGAGTTATGGTGACCCCATGTGTGTAAAAGTAGAACTGCACTCCAGACATTTTCCCATGGCTGCTTTTTCAGAAGCTGATCACTGGGCCTTCTTCCAATGCACCAGGGTGGAATTTAATCACCAACCTTTTGGTTACCAGTCAAATGCTAACTGTTTATACCATGCAGGGATTTCCTTCACAACAAATGTTGGATTAAGTTGATTGAGTCATCTCTTAAGAAAGGATGGCAGAATATGAGAGGTAAATAATCCCTGGCTGGACATAACCTACTTTATTGTTCACCAGAATCAAAATCCCGTTCCTGAGTGGCTGCTGTTGTGAGGGTAGATTGCCTTGCTTTAGGCTGACGCTGAGGTGTCAAGAAGGGATCACTCAAGCACACCGTGTTCTTGTACTGCTTGACCTCTGAGTGTTCACAAAGAAATAATAAAGAAAAAAAAAAAAATACAGTCTCTCTCAGAGGCGTTGACACATTTGCCCTCTTCCTCATCGTTTAACACGTTGGTCCACAACTCGGAGTACACATCAAAACCAACAGGGAAGAATTGATTTTGTTTTGTTTTCTCATTCATTCTGGCTTCAAGCAGTTCTTCCAAGGTGCATCGAGTAGATTTTCTAGGGATAGTGTGCATTTTAATAAATAGCCTGAGATAATGTCGGAATAGTTGTGATAAGTCCCTGACTTAACAATATAGCAATGAATACCACCTGTGGGTTAATGCGCTGGACTGTAGAGTCAGCTCGAATCACAAGGTTGGCAGTTCAAGCTCACCAGTTGCTCCTAGGAAACCCTATATGGGTCAGAACCAACTCTACAACACTTAACAACAACAAAAAATGAATACCACACTGCTGACATCTGTAGAAGAGCTAATCCTTTTCCCCCCCTTAGATATGAAGGATAGTTATTTGGCTACCTTTATAGCATCTCTCACTTGTCTTTCTTCAGTATGTGCTTAGATACTTTATTCTTCTGAAGATCTAAGACCTAACAATTTAGTCACTGGAGATACACTTGTACCTTTCTTCCATGAGGTTCTGTTTCTAACAGGAACCAAGGCTCTGCCTGCCAACTTACCCATCACATCAGCAACTTCTTTGCCCGTGACCATGAAATACTGGTCAAGATGATTAGGCACGTAGTTGGCCCCTGCATGTAGTCTGTGTGATGGTGGAGGAACGTAAAAGAAACACCATGTGCTGAAGAGGTCATAGAGGTGTGGGTAGAGGCTGCAAGATGAGGCTGTCTTCAGCCTTCTAACCAATCTTACTCCTGTCTTCTTCCCTCTCTTCCTTAGATTGTTCCTGGGTAAAGAATTTGGTTTTAGGAAGAAAGGAAAAGGGTTGTAATTTGATATTGCTGCCTCTAGGCAGAAGGCAAGCTTTATGCTCTCTTCCCAGTCTTTCCTGCAAGAACTTCCCTGGAGTTAACAGGAAGTAGACCACACACCATGACATATTTTTACCAAGTCCCATAGAACTCCAGACTTTGTATGTACAATATACTCGAAACAACATCAACTTTTAGAGTTGATGACACCCAGGTTCTCTGCTGAGAAAGAAATGGGGGACCAGACCGTGTTCACCATCCAGTTTTGACTGAACCAATGAGGTAATACACAAGAGGGAATTAACATCACTGAGTGATTCTATTCAGATCCGAATGTTAGTTTGGCTCCAGTGGCTTCTGAACTATACTTCCTATGGAAGAACTAAACCTCAACAGATTTCCCCCACAGTTCCTAGGGAATTCAGGAGCTGTGGAAATCTACACCAGTGGACACCCAGGGTGACAATTTCTATGAGCGAAGAGGACAGAACGTGCTCTGGCCCTGTCCTGCGCTGCCCGCCTACAGGTTGTTTGGCCCCTGTGAAAACGCTGCTACATCACACACGGATACTCCAATGGTCTCTACATATCTGGAAGGACCCCAGAGAAAGTCATTGGTCATTGCTGTTAGGTGGTGGTGTTAGGTTGGGCTGTTGTTAGATGCCGCGTTATTAGTCAGCTCCAACCAACAGTGAAACACTGCCCAGTCCTGGACCACCCTCATAACTGTTACGTTTGAGTCACTGTTACTGCCAGTGTGCCAATCCATCCCACTGGGGGTCTTCCTCTTTTTCGCTGACCCACCAGTTTACCAAGCATGTCTTTCTCCAGGGACTGGTTCCTCTTGAAGACATGTCTGAAGGACCAATTCAGAATTCAGAATTTGAGATTATGCTAACAACAACTTTAAAGAATAGAATTTACAAAGTATAGATATTTGTTGTTGTTAAGTGCTGTTGAGTTGGTTCCGACCCATAGTAACCCTGTATAGGGTTTCTAAGGAGCAGCTGGCGAGATTGAACTGCTGACCTTGTGGTTCAAAGCAAATTTACAGTCCAGTGCATTAACCCACAGCACCATATCAGGACTCCAAAGTATAAAGCATGAGAAATAAAATCGCAAACATTCAAATTACCTTCAAATGTCATTATGGATCTAGATGTATTTAAGTAATCAATGTCAATTCCATGACGATAGTATTTATATAGACTTAATGGGTCCAATACTCCAAAAAAAAAAAAAAAAAAACTGTTAATAATCCATCTATAATAGATGGATCAGCCAGATGGCATCATTGATGGACTCAAGTGTGGCAGCGGTAGTGAGGTTGGCCCAGGATCGGACATTGTTTCGTTCTGCTGTGCATGAGGTCGCTATGAGTTGGTTCCGACTCGATGGCACCTGACAACAACAA
>NW_006408539.1:22793847-22823414 GCF_000296735.1 Chrysochloris asiatica
GTAGTGAGGTTGGCCCAGGATCGGACATTGTTTCGTTCTGCTGTGCATGGGGTCACTATGAGTCGGTTCTGACTCGATGGCACCTGACAACAACAAAAACAATATTTTATTTTATAACCCACCATAATTTTATATTCTAGAATTCAGGATCTATATAAAATTTATAAATTCTTCTTGCAAAATCAGTGAACATTCTATTGCAATTGTATCTCCAAATCACTGGTCTTCAAAAAAGTGCTTTCATGTACAAAATACTATATATCATTGTTAATTTTCCTTTAATACCAATTTAATGCTCATATATTATGCATAGAATTTAATAGAAATTCTATCCTTTTAAAGATCTGGTTATATCTGACAGTTCAGGTAGTTTGGGGGAAAGAGATTAATATAATCATAGAAACAAAGTTAGCAAATTGGTATCTGTGGGGTAGTGAATCATCCAATGTCTCTTCTAGCCATAGCCTGTAACTCCCACCAAGTGTTTCTGCCCCGCTGGGTCGGATAAGAGAAGGTGGGAGAACATACTGATAGGATGACAGGATTCAGCTGTGGATGTGAGTAGATTTCATTTTAATTGTAAAAACGTGACACTCTAGCATGGGTTTAAACTGAAGCATCTCAGAAGCAGAAGGGTTGTAATCTATCTCACTGCCATCAAAGAAGAGCCAGGAGTGGAGCATGGTTTTGGACCCCAAGACCCCTGTGCATTGAACCGTCTCGACCCAGGGACAGAAAGCTGCTACAACAGAGGAGCAGAGGAGCAGAATCAAAATCCAAAGCTATGGACTTCACAGCCCATAGAGCAAGTGATGCTGAATGACTTTGGGCAGGAAGCTGCCTCGTAGAGTGGGGGACCTCCAAGCACTTAAATCAGGGCCAGTGTTTCTAGCAACATGGGTTTCCCGGTCCATGTTGCTAGAGACAAGTGGCCTTCAGGCTGAGACTTAGGGTGGAGTGGTGTATCTTATGGGCATTTATCAGCAGTTGACTGATGTCAAGAATTGTGTCTTGAACATTTCTGACCCTGAATTGCGAACTATTAACTTTCCTAATAAACTCCCTAACTCTGAGTATAGTGTGTGAGTTCTGTATGATAACTGCAATGGCTTACTGAACCCGGTTGAATAGAGATGGCTGTGGGAAAATGGTTTGGAACATCGTATTTTTTCCAGTATTTAATGAAAAATGAGAGTCAAATACATGGTGAGTTTTATGAATGTCTTTAGTCTTTGCAAAATTATCCCTTGGGAAAAAAAGGGTGACATCTTTTACTTAAATCCTTACAAAAATCTTTCCGAGTTTGCAAGTCTCTCGATTATTATTAAATTATATTTTGAGAAGTCATGTAAACTTAAAGCATCAATAATGTTGATTAATGATTTGCAATGCCCCTGATGCCCAGGTTAAGAATTAAGAGGAGGCGAATACATTTAACACAGAAGACAGAGATTAGTCCTACAAGTACAATGTCAACCATTTTACCTATTGAATGTTCTTCAGGAACACCATGACAATCTAACCATGCACTAGTTTTAAAAGGGTTATGTTTTGGGGTAACATTTCCAAAGATCGCATGAAACACGTATTTACAATTTTAATGGCACAAACCACTGTTACACAAATCAATGTGTGATCACAGTTAAGTGATTAAACATTCACATGAAAGATTTGCACGTGTACAATTTCTACTATACGCACATATTTTTCCAGGTTCATCTACATAATTGTTTCATCTATATAGTTAAAATTGAGTATATTAAAATTGGCTGAAACTTGGCTTTTTCTAGCAGAAAGAAGGGACTGTTCCAAGCATGGGCGTAGTGGGGGCCTTCAGTGCTTACTTCCAAACTGTCTTGGTCTCTGAAAGAAACTGGGCGCCAAAACTTGTCTGGTTTGTGTTGGAGTATTTTCAGTGTGAGCGCTGAACCTCCCAGGACAGCCCACCGTGCCTCTGATCCTCCTTCCTTCGTTTCAGTTCTGAGCTGTCTTCACTGTCTACCCTCCCACCCGCGTGACACACACACACATAAACACACACACACACCACCACCACCACCCACTCCCACCTACCCCCACCCCCTCCACCAGTGCAGATGCGGAGAGTAAACCTGACCTCTTCTGCTTCCTTCTCACCTCTTCCCAAAGACCTGACAACCAGCAATAATCCTACACTGAACAATACATTCTGAGAAGCAAAATGGTAGAAACCAGAAAAATTGGAAGCTTGGAATGAAGTTAAGTTAAAATGATTGATGTACAGAAAACTAATCAACCACCCCGCTGGGGCTGAGGCCATCACTCTCCCTGCACTGTCCTCAGACGTAGGTAGGAGACACTAGGCAGACGTCTGGGTGGAGTCATTGGTGAATTAGCTTTTACACGAGTTGTTCACAAGACCATTTCGGCTTACAGAGCATGAGAGAGAAGCTAAGGGCCTAGGAAGGCAGTCACAAAGGTATGCAGGATAAAACTCAGAACTTTTCTAGTGTCCCTTAAGTCTACATGTGTCTAACTCACACGTGTTATCCATCAAACTATTCACACACACATCCATCAATAATCCTACTCAATACTTAAACCCTTTCATGCTTAAGGAAACCTGATGGTACTATGGGTTAGGTGCTGGGCTAACTGCAAGGTTGGTAGTTCAAATCCACTGCTTCCATAAAAGATTTACAGCCTCAGAAATCCTCTATAACATGGCTATAACTTGGAATTGACTCGATGGCAGTGTTTTTTCATGCTTACATATTTTCACTAAAAGCACAAAACCCAAGGGATTTTCAGATATTTGGGAACCTAATCATAAGTTTAATTTCAAACTAATAGTCCCTTTTCATTTCTCTCTAAAGTGTTAGGGCTTCCATTGTTAGGAAACAGCCAAGCAAATGACAACATTAGGATTTGATTCCTGATGGTTTAACCTTTCTCTGAAGTATTGTTGTTGTTAAGTGCCGTCATGTCAGTTCTGATCCACAGCGACCCTGTATAGGGTTTCCGAGCTGCTGGTGAGCCTGATCCACCCACCTTGCAGTTCAAACTGGCTTTGCAGTGCAGCGCATTAACTCACAGCACCACACCAGGACTTCGCTGTAGTACACGAGTAAATTTGTACTGGAAATGGAAGAAAGTGAACCAGGTTAAGTGACAACAGTTGGTTAGCACCTGATCTCTTGGTGCCAGTCACTGTTGTATATTGGCCTCATGCCTCACTCAATCCTCACAGCCCAGTGAGACAGATGCGTTCTTCCCCAAAGCACAGGTAAGGCCACTTGAGAGCTGAGAGGTTCTGTGAATTAGCCTGCGCTGCGCAGGGCTAAGTGATGAGGAAAGAAATCGAACCCAGGTAGGTGGTCGTCCCCCAGTTCACCGATAAAACGGAGCCCATCCTCAGCAGCTTGCACATGAGACCATTTTAGGGCATGGCCATCTGTTATTCTGAGCTAGAGAGCACTCAGTGCATGCCCACGGCATAAA
The DNA here is from genome assembly GCF_000296735.1 of Chrysochloris asiatica. Taxonomy (NCBI): domain Eukaryota; kingdom Metazoa; phylum Chordata; class Mammalia; order Afrosoricida; family Chrysochloridae; genus Chrysochloris; species Chrysochloris asiatica. The sequence goes on from NW_006408539.1 coordinate 22,797,328, forward strand.
ATATGTAACAACGTTGAAACCAGGTTATTTGTATAAACCACTGCTTTTTCGTAATACACTTTCCCCAAACGGTGCTTAGACACAAAGGCAGCGAGCGCGGGAGGTGTCAGTCTGTTCTTATGGACAAGGGCGGGGGACCAGGCAGAGTGTCCCAGGTCACTGTGCTGTAGTGGATGAACGACACAAACCCAGTTCTCCCACCTCTGCAAAAGGAGGGTGCACGGTGGTGTCAGACCTCAGGGGACGTCACAAGGGGGAGGAGACTCTCGATCAGCATCAGCCCTAGGCGGAGGTCGGGCTCACTCCTTCTCTCTGGCCCTTCTACCAGCCCTTGCTCACACAGCACTCTCCACATCTCTACGGGGTTCCATGACCCGTTACAGTGGCCACACAGAACCCTCAGACCTACCTCAGTTATGTTTATCAAGGAAGATACAGGTTACTCCTCAGGATCCAGAATGACTCAGGACAGCTTCCTGGCCATGCCTACAGGCAGGCCTTTCCCTCGCTGCAGTGCGAGGGAAAAATGAAAACCTCAGGCTTTATACGTCACTTCTAAAACATGTCCAGCCTATGAACCTTAGGTTTTTGATGTGTTAAATGGATCAGATCAGGTTCAAATGTCTAAAAAACCCATTTAAATTCACAAATGCTGTTTTTATTGCTATGAATGAAGTACATTTTACTCAAAGGGAAAAAACACTTTGTAGTCTTAACTGTCCTCTCTGCACAGAATACTATTTCACAAAAAAAACAAAAAGGAGTCAAAATAAAATAAGACACATTTTCAGTGAATTTATTTTACAAAAGCAAAGGTTTACAATTGGTACCATCGGCAGGACATCATGAACGCAACAAGTAATACACATTCAAAACCCTTGATGGAGTCCAAAATTAAAAAAAGGGGGAAAACAAAGAACTGCCCACTCTTGAGACTCAGACACATTAAGAAGCAAATATACAAACATAAATAAAATGGCAAATCTTAATCCTACCAATCAAATGATAGTCCTAATGGTTCACACTGATCTGAACAATTTCTGCATAACAAAAACAGGACAAATTTTCCGTCCCACCTCCCTTGTCATATGAAGCCATGATGAAAACAATTCAGTTATTTTTTTTGCAAAAGCAAAACCAGACCCCCAAACCCAAGAGTCCGCTTAAATACATCTCAAGACAACAGAAGTCCACTAAACTAAAAAAACGTGTAGCTAGCCCCCTACTCGTGTAGATCCACAATACATACCCATTCTTCAACCTCAGAAATTAGGCAGATGCCAGGGAGAAGCATACGTGAGGAAGAAAAGGGTAATTATGGACCCAAAATGCCTCAGACAAGATCCAGATAAGATCAGCCAGAGAAATGCTAAAGCCTGCAATGCACTAAGGTCACAAGGAAGGCGAGCCCTGAGGGTGAACAGGGTACTTCAGAAAAACAAGCAATTCCCCTCTCTAAAATAGGGCCTAAGGAGCTGGACTCTGAGGTCCAGATTCAGCAGCAAGCATCCGGAACTCGGAACTGTAGAAGAAACAGAACTTTTGCAAATGAAAGGGCAGGTGAAACACCACCTCACTGAAGGTCAGGCATTACTGTGCCTGAGATGCAATAAGAATACTAATTTATTAGTGAATTACAGCAGCTACGTTCCCCCACTGGATTCAGTGACTAGAGGTCTGATGTTGGCTGCAGGTGTGAGTTCTGAAGAGAGCTGCGGCTGTAGGAAGCTCTGAGGGCGGACTGCCAGGAAAAGCAGACACGTAAACAGTTGAAACTGCTAAGCAGCCCGTGGTCTACACACAAAGAGGAAGAAATGAAAATATTCACTTACAAACTACCTACATGTGTTTTTTTTCCCAAGGATCACACTTTAAAAGGACTCGCACATTTAGACCCAACAGCAGAGGCTTGTGAAGAGAGTATCAGGGAACCAAGGCATTCCTACAGACAGAGAAAGTCTCCAAGACCACAAGAAGCTCCCCGGAGTTTGTCTTTTGTCCATCTGAGCTTTAGTCTCCCCGTCCCTTGGACTCCCATTTAGAGGTGATGCTTGAGTGCTTCCATCCACAGACAAAATCACACAGATGACACACATTCAGAGTGGGAAACACGAAGGGAGAAAGCAGGGGATTCTCCGAGCACTGAAGACCCCTCTCACTGATCCCTTGCTGCCATTGCCTCCGCTCACAGGAATGAGCGTAGCAGTGTGAGCATCAGGAACATGGTACCCACCTTCTAGGATTCCAGCTGACAAACTAAGAACGTGTGTCTCCAGTCTCCACTTGGGAACACTCACCCTATTTCTTGAATTTCTGTGACTCATTATTAAAATAACGGGGTCCCCAACAATAAGCATGACTACTGAGCTATAAACACTAACCCTCAGACCACATGGGTGCAATAAAACAATAACTGAATAATTCCTTAGTGCTTCAGGTACGGGAGTTTCAGCTTAGTCATGATCAGCAAGGCATCAGAAATATCAAAAGTCCGAAAAGACTTCAGTATCAGTAGCATCAATGACCTATTCTTAAATAAGTAAACATTTTTAAATGTTTAATGGAATCGTTTACATTGATAAGTCAATTATCCAAGGAATAATAACCACCGAATAAAGTCACCTAAGCAAATTCTAAACTCAGCTACAACAAAAGCCTAAGAACAAACAAAAAAAATCAATCTACAGTAAACACACCATAAGGTCACAGGAAAAACTAGCCCCCTGTACACGCTACTTGGGGTGGAATTCCTAACATATTACACTGGTTGACGTGAGTGATGGAGCTGGGGGGTGGACAGAGGAGATACCTGGCAAATCTCTTTCCACTGGGCATGACTTTCATTGGTGGACATGCTGACAATGTGATCTATTTACTCCTATGAACACAGATACAGCAGTACTACCTAGCAGGCTATGGTCAGTGAGGCTTCTATATACATACAGATATATATACACATACATACACTCACAAACACACACACTGAAATATAAGTTACCATAAAGAGGATGATATATATTACTTTTGAAAAAGCAGAAGCAGCTTTTTATCAAAGAAAATTTTAGAAGAAATCCCAATATATAAAACAGACACAACACAGAGCTGTCTTGGCCGGAGCTGGTGGGAGGGCCTGTCACACCCCTCACCCAACGCCCCCCGTCACCCTCCCCCCAACACACACACACACACTGCGGTGTCTACAAAGGGAGCCCGGGGGTATGTGTGAAGCACTCTTCCAAGTCCATCAACTTACAGCACAATCAAGCATAAGACTCTCATCCACTCTACAGGCCATCTGAAAACTTTGTCACAATGCAACTTAATATAAAATTAAAAAGTAACATTTTCTCTCGTTTAGAAAATAACCAGAAAATAAAGATGGTTATGCTATACAAAACCAAACTGATTAACTTCAGAACTTTCATTTGAGATGTGAAAATATTATCAGTTCTTAAAGTGCCTAATTTTTTTTTTAAAGACTTAATTTCTGTCCATATAAATCTTATCCAAAATATATGAGCAGGGGGTAGAGGTTTTCTTTTCCTATGTTGAACATGTATCGTCTACCTGATTGGCCAATTTCAATATTTTACCCAAGAATCTTCACGTTGACACGAATATTCAGATAGAGAAACATGCAAATCTGACTGACGTGTGAAGTGACACCTACAAACTCTGGTCCCGTCTCATTTCCACCTGCATGTTTGAGTCCTGCCCCCCATCTTTCTGCTCCAAACATCCCCCACCCCCAGCCCCGCCCCATTTATGGTGGAAGTCCTTTAATCCATGCAGTCGGTATTAGCAACACGCACGTCAGGATCATGATTAAATGTCTCAACTCAATAAATAGACTTTTGAATAACGAGAACCCCTATCCGATGTTGTCTTCCACGATGGTTCAATCCTTCTTCTTTTCTGATGCATCTTTGGGTTCGTGCATCGTCTGCATGGCTGAGGCTTCCCCACTCGGTTCCTGCTGTTCTTGGTTCTCTTCCGTCAACTCTTGGCTTTCCATTTCACTTTTCGAGAGTTCATACTGCTCCTCTATGTAGCCCCCGTCTGTGTCAGCCGAGTAGATGCCATAGCACATGATACTGATGACACCCAATGGCAGGCCAAAGAGGAAGCAGCCCATCAGCGGCGAGCTCTTGAAGATTGACTGTGGACAGAGAATGGAAACGTGGTTCTCCTCAGTTAGATTCCCACACACAAAGGCACGAATGGATTTTAAACCATGACATCAATCTCTTACCGCCATTCCTGGGCTCTTTTCATTTCTAGTATATCTCTAAGTCACAGTGATATATAGAAAAACCCGGGGAAGCAAAAGACTGCAAGCAAGTACTTAGTTAAACTGTTCTCAAAACAAAATATGAAAATAATAAAAGATGGCTTTTAGTTCCAATGAATTATGGTTACTATTGCTTATTAACTACAGAGCCTGTAGGAGATACATGTGTGTGTGTGTGTGTGTGCATGTGTGTGTGCATGTGCATGTGTGTGTGACCAGGCACTAGTAGTGTAACTACAGACCCTGTAGGAGAACATACATGTTGTGTGTGTGTGTGACCAGGTACTGGTAGTGTAACTACAAGCCCTACAGGAGACATACATGTTGTGTGTGTACACATGTGTGTGTTCAGTTGCTGGCAGCTGAGACATGAGCCACTCTAGGACTTTCTTTCCACATCCCTACATGTTTAAAACATTGAGAATTGTTGGTGGATCTCTCGTCATCTTAGCGTCCACGTAATTAATGCACGTTTAATATAAGTACTGCCTAGGAAGTATTCTGCAAGCTGAAGAGGCCGTCTTTCCTGCCCTATAATCTTCCTGTCCATCCTGATTCTATGACTACTCACCACCACAGTAGTTCTGGCATCAAACACGATTCTTTTCAATCTCTGCAAGATGCTATCACCTCCTTGTGCCTTGAATTTAACAACAAAAAAACCCATGTTACTGAAGTACAATTCCTTGTTCATTCCACGTTCTAGTTCAACAAGTGCAGGTGGGAGTTGAGTCCCGCTCCTGCCTGGCTGTGGACACACAGCTGTGAGGGAGCACTACCGAGTGAGGGGCAGAGAGGGGCGCTCCTGCTGCAAACCCACCATCCCAATGGCGTTCCTTCATCTCTCAGCCATGCAGCCAACGTGGCCTGATGTGTGAGCCTGTGAATCACAAACTCCACCATTCAGCGGCAGGTTGAGTGCCACTCACCTCCCATTTCTTGGCCTTGACCCAAAGTAGCAGGACTTGTTGCGGCGTGAGTGAGTCAGTCACAAGAAGTTTGTGTGAAACCAAACGTCACAGTATAATCATCAAACTCTACCCAAGCCACCAAGTCTCATCTTTTCCATTCAGTCTCCTGTCACCCACTCATGGAATTGCATGACCCTCTAATACGGAGTAGGGAAGCTGCTACAGAACCATATTTGGAAAAGGACACAGTAACGCTGACAGGGAAACCAAAGGAAGCCGTGTAGGCATTAGTTCTGAGACATCTCTTACAGACAGCATGTGACACTTTCCACGGAGGCCGCACTTCTCAGTGAACTTACCTTAGAAGCAGCTGCGACCTGACACCACAGTCCAGTGGTCTATGCTGACCAGCAGGCTGCTCCAGGCAGGAAAAGGCAGCGTGCTGCGGGCTCCCCGGGCCTGAGGCCTGAGCACCAGGAACTCCTTCAATCACCCTCCACCTGGCCCCCCACACCTCCATCAGCTCCTGACAGACAGGACCCTCCCTCGATCTCCATGCTGGCCCTAGCTGACGGCGCAGAATCACGAGGAGACACATGGAGTCGTTTTCTACCGCTCCCCATCGTCCCTGTGAGTAAGAAATGGATGACTTACTTCCACGGTGCCGTTCAAAATGCTGTCGATGAACCGGACCATGTCCTTAGCACTCTGAATCTGTCTGTCCAGTAAAAAGTATTGCTGATTTGAAGTGTTCAGAACAACTACAGTTGGGACCATCAATTCACTGAAAATAACAAACGCACATAAATCAAAATATGCTTTAAATACAAACACCAAATATTCTGCTAATTCACACTACAGCTCAGCCACTATGACAAAGGGAGCCACTAAAGCTTGGCCTACCTGAAGAGATTTTCAAAGTTCACATCAATTTAAAAAGCACTTCAATTATTATTATACTAAAAACCTTCTGATACGCTCCACAATGCAGACAGCTGAATACCCCCTGCTAAAAGTGAGGATCAGTTCCTGGGTGGCATCGTTCCTCACCACAAACGGACTTGAAGCACTTTCAGTGCCAGTCACACAGAACCATATCACAGGAGAGGGGTCCTCAGGCACCATCTCCCTGCAGTCCTACAAGATGGGCTCAAATCACCAACTGGCAGGCAAGTAACTTGGCTTTTGAAAATTATGAAGTCTGGAAGAAGGGAGTGGGCAATAGTACCTACTCTTGCTATACAAATTAAACGAGAAAATGCAAGTTAAACATTTGGCACACAACTCTTTATGCAATATATTTTCAACACTCTGGCATATGTTCTAACTCCCACTAGACACCCCATCCCTTTCCTCCAGGTGCCCCATGACATGCATGATTCTGCTTGGAGACTGAACAATGGCATGCCATGGCCAGTATGTACCATTTCATTGTTGCAAATGTCCCTTCAGGGGTAGAGCTTCGTGTAATGATAAAAGGAGCTTAATTCCGCCTATGGCTATTTATATGTCCATATTCAAAGTATAAAAGTTGATGGCCTGAATAAATGACCCCACAGTGACCGTCTTCCTGCTGTGTGCCTTGGAGGGGGGTCGATCTGGTGCCCGGCATGCTGGGCTGCAATCTGACCGAGCAGACTGCCAAGGCTTGTTCCCACAGATGTAGGTGGATTTGAACTGCCAACCCTCTAGTTAGCAGCCAAGCATTAAACCACTGAGCCAGCAGGGCTCCTCAAACCCTCTACTATCACCGCCTAAGATACTGAGGAAGGGCTGCTCACTACTGTTCTGAGGATCAGTACCCCTCCCTCTGCCCACAGCCTTGTCCCAGTGACGTCACAGGTGGACCCGTCAGAGCCCGGATGCTGGGCTCCCAGGTGCCTCAAGTGCTCGTGTGGCTGGGCTTCCTGTTTCCACCAGGGCCAAGGACCACGGAGGGCTTGTGGCAGTCTGGAGCCACACCTACATGTGCCCTGTCAAAACCAGCTGGGCCAACACACAAGAGATAGTCACTGTAGACTGGAAAATCACTAGGATCAGTGTGGTACGTTCTACAATGTTATCAGGGAAGAACAGCTGACTGTAGAATTAAAAAATACAAATACAAACAAACACTCAGTGCTAGTCTTGCCTCCAAAACCAGTAGCTATACGCAGCTGTTCAGTTATCAGTTATTGTAATGCATGAGTCACAAACAGATAAAAATATATCTTCCTTTGTTGTGGAATAGATAAGAACCTAGAATTCACACAAAAACACCTTTCCTGAAAAAACACAAGAATCCAAAAGGAATAATGAGGGGAAGTAACATCTCATTGCATCCTATTAAATAGATTCACAGAAAACAAACACAAAATAATTTAATAGAACAAAGATTTATTATCTCAAGATCTACTGTCTGGAGAAAAACGTAAACTACAAACAGTTCAATGCTGTTATTTTAACTTGTAAGAATACCAGGCATACAGTCCAAACTAAAACCATGTTTGGTATCAACACCTCTTCAACGTGACTGCCCTTACTCACCACTAGCAATGTTACTCTAGTTCAGAGACCTGGACTTCCTCATCTCACTTGCTCTAAGGCATCCTTGGGCACATTAGCCAACATCCTTGAGTTTCGTCTAAGAAACGCCAATGTCCTCATCTATATCAACTGGAAACAGTAATAGCTAGGACTTGCACCTGGAGGGTGACTGTCAAATTCGGATGAGATAATGCACACGGACTGCTGGTCTGGTGGAGGGCCCAGGCTCAGAGCTCAATAAGGACCTCCCACTAGTATTACAACAAACATCAGTTTGGGCTGGGCTGGACGGTCCAGAAGGGAACTGCCCTGGATGTTCCACTGGCGTTGGTGTCAAAGCTCCGTCCACGTCTCCTTCCCTTGGGCTCTGTAAGTTACTGCATTTAAAACCCAACCAAACCCACTACCAGGGAGTAGATTCCGACTCACAGTGAGTGCTCTCCTAGGACAGAGCAGGCCTGGCCCCTAGGGGTCCTGAGGTTGTTGAACCTTAGGGAAGTGGACTGCCTTATCTTTCTCCACTGGAGTGGCTGGTGGGTTTGATTAGCAGGCATCTGGTGAGCCGCACAGCAGCCCAGCAGTGAACCCACTGGGCCCCCAAGGCTCCTTAGCTACTGTATAATGATGGACAATAAACTAGATCTCTTTAAAGACAGTCAGATTCCTTTCAAATGCATGGGACAGAAGAAAGCAGAATTGTCTCTGTTCTCCCAGAGACAGAAATGTCCACTCACTAATTCCAAAGTGAAATCATTCCTATGGTTCTAACATTATGATAGCACTTGATATGCTTGTGAAGTCTTGCATTTTCTTTTAGTTAAATAATCTTTGAAATGTTCACCCTTCAAGAGAACAAGTTAAAAAAACATATTTAATGTATTACTTTTCTACTGTGGTTATAACAAATGATTACAATATCCGTTTATTATCTATTAGGTTTTTCTTATCAGAACTTCAGTGGACTCAGCAGGATCCTTTGCTGAAAAGCCTCAAGAGGTGGAAGTCACGGTCAGAAAGAAGGTTGGGAGAGGTCCAGTCTGCGTGTCCCCATTCCCTTGTAAATTTCTCTCTTGATGGAATTTATGTTGCTTCCATCTTTTGGCAGCTGTGAATGTTGTGGTTTGAAAGGAAACACTGCCCGGTCCTGTTGTTGTTGTTAGGTGCCATCAAGTTAGTACCCGCTCATAGCAACCTTATGCACAGCAGAACGAAACCCTGCCCGATCCTGGGCCAACCTCACTACTGTTGCCACGCTTGAGTCCATCGATGCTGCCACTTTGCCAGTCCATCTTACTGGGGGGTCTTCCTCTTTTTCTCTGACCCTCCACCTTACCAAACATGGCATCCTTCTCCAGCGACTGCTCCCTTCTGCCATCAACATAATTGTTATAGTTGTAGCTCGTTGTTGCAGCCACTTCGTCAATCCATCTCACTGAACGCTTTGTCTGTTGACTGTTTTACCAAGCCTGATGTCCTTCTCAAGGGACTGGTCCCTGCTGACAACATGCTCAAAGTACATGACACGAAGTCTCACCACCCTTCAAGGAACATTCTGGCAGTACTTTTTCCAAAACAGATTTGTTTGTTTTTCTGGCAGTCCATGGTACTTTTAATACTTCTCACCAACACCATCATACAAACATATCACTTCTTCGGTCTTACTGTCTAGCTTTCACATACATGAAGCAGCTGAAAATATCAGGGCTTGTGTTAGGTGTACCTCAGCCCTTAAAGCAATTTCTTTGATGCTCCTGAAGTCACCCAATGGTCTTCTGGCCTTCAGTCACATTGTATCAAATCTGTTCTTGAGATGGTCTCTAAATTCAGGTTAAATGAAACTCATAGTTTGGCTCTCATAGACTTGTTTTAATTTTCTTCAGCTTCAGCCTCAACTTTCATCTGAGCAGTTGACAGTCTGTTACCCAGTCTGCCCCTGGTCTAGTTTTGGTTGATAGTATTGAGCGTCTCGATTGTCTCTTCCCACAGATGTAGTCTATCTGACTCTTGTAGAACCTATCTGGTAAACTCAGATGTGCACAGTCACCATTTATGTTAATGACAAATTTTATTTCAAATGACTAAGTTGTTGGTTTAGCAAATTTCTTACCATGAGCTCCCCGGAGTTGTTTCTAGCACGAAGGGCGTATTTCCTAACCACTGTTCCTTATTCGGTTTTCAACTATTAGATTCCAATCACCAGCCATTATCATTCTATCTTGACCACATAGTTGATCAATTTCAGGTTGCACGATTTCTGAAAACCCTTCAATGTATTCACATGTAGGACGAATGGTTAGTGCGCAAATCTGAGTAACAGCTGTATTAACTGGTCTAGTCGTTGTCAGATGCTGTGGACTCGGATCCAACTCACAATGACCCTGTATTGGATTTCCGAGGCTGTAAATCTTTACAGAAGCAGAAAGCCTCATCATTCTCCTGCAAAGTGGCTGGCAGTTTGAACTGCCAACCATGTGGTTAGCAGTCCAGTGCTTATCCTACAGTGCCACCAAGGGCTCCTAGTTACCATGAGGCTGATGAAATTAGGACAAAACCAGCTAACTAAAACTCTGCTTAAGAATACAAGTGAAAGAAGAAAAACAAGTCAATCTTATTCTATAGCAGCCACCAAAACCTTCTTATTAGAGCCCATAAGTCAGTCTTGGGATAACTATCCCACTGAAATGATTTAGCTCCTTTACTTAAGAGAGAGCACTGGGGTGGTGCTACAGGGTAAGGACGAACTGCTAACCACAGGGTAGGTGGTTCATATCCACCAGCTGTTCCTTGGAAACCCTATTTAAGGTCGCTGAGTCAGAACTGACTCGATGGCACTTAACAATAATGCTATGCAATCAGCACTATTGTTTATTGTGTTACTTTTCTTCCCAATTATTCACCTTTTATTCTCATCTCAATGATGATATTTTTGAGATAACTGATCTAAAGTGCTAATTACATACATCTTACATATAATTTATATAAAATTTCTAAATGTTCATGCTAAGCCTGAAATGATTAACATTGGTGGTTGTTTTTGTTAGGTACCATTGAGTTGGTACCGACTCATAGCGACCCTATGTACAACAGAACGAAACACTGCCCGGTCCTGGGCCAACCTCACTACTGTTGCCATGCTTGAGCCCACTGATGCTGCCACTTGGCCAATCCATCTCGCTGGGGGTCTTTCTTTTTTTCTCTGACCCCTCCACCTTATCAAACATGATATCCTTCTCCAGTGACTGGTCCCTCCTGACAATATGAGTAACACATAATCCACACTGAACACATTACCCACATCTCACAGGTGTATGTATGGATATTAACCTATCACTAACAGAATTGTAAGGCACTCTGGTAGCATACTGGTTACGAATTAGGCTGCGAACAGTTCTCAAGGTCAGCAGTTCGAAACTACCAGCTATTCCATGGGAGAAAGATGAGCCTGTCTGCTCCCGTAAAGATTTACAGCCTCAGAAACCCTGTGCAGGGTCACTGTGAGTCAGAACCAACTCCACCGCATATACCACCACCAACAGAATTGTAGTTTAGTATAGATCTTGACTTGTTCTCTTTTTGATAATGAACGTGATACCATCCCTCAATTTGTCATTATGACACAGTAGAGCACATGACTGTCCAATTCATAATGGCCAATATCAGTTCACTTCAGTTGATTAAAGCCTAGGATGTCAAACTTTATGTGTTCCATTTCATTCTGGACAACTTCCAAGTTTCTTAGGTTCAGTTTGTACCGTCTACCATCTGATTATTAACAGATGTCTGAAGCTGTTTCTTTCCATTTTGAGTTGTGAAACATCACCAAAGAAGGTCTCCAAAGCCTTGCTCCATCCAAGTCATTGAGGTCAACTGTCCTCTGAGAAGGCAGCTCTTTCCCAGTCTTATTCTAAGTGCCTTCCACCCTGAGGGGCTCATCTTCTAGCACTACATCTGACAGTGTTCCACTGCTACTCCTAAGGGTTTTCACTGGCCAAGTTTCTTACAAGTGGTACAGTGGGTACTGGTAATTGGTTACTACAGTGGGTTACTGCTATACAATAAACATTGGTGTACAAGGATCTGTTTGAATTCTTGCTTTTGATTCTCATTTTAGTACTTTGTGTTTGGAAACTTTGTTGGTGCCAAAAAGTAATATCTGAATTATCAGAAATTAAAACAAAGTCAGGTCAACATACATGTGACAGAGTGGTGCCACTTGAAGATCATGGCAGTGTGAAAAAAAATAAAGGATTGGTGGAAACAATTACAAAAAGGACTCGAAGAAATGAATCATACTCCACAAAAAAAAATTAAGCTCTACAGAGGGTACGGATTAAGAGTCTTCATTATATTCTCACTAAAATCAGCAATTTTGTCTCAGTAATACTAAGTCATATATCACATTAACTATAAATGAATTTGATGCTACTGATCACACAGACAAGGGTCTGTATTTAATTTGCAAACTGTTTTTATCGCTCTACACCATCTAAGAAATTAAAATAGTTACTTGCATAAATTAAAATACTATTCACGTAATTTACAACAGCATTGGGAACCTGCAACAACCGTTTTTCTCTTCTTAAGAGGGTTCAATAAAATACACGGACTTCAGCCACACCAGTTGTTGAAGTGACAGTACTTATTAATCTCCACATCACATCTATGCTTCTTGTCGTTAACTGCCGCCGAATCAGCTACAACATGGCGACCCTGCACAAGGTTTCCGAGCAGCAGCTGGTAGGTTTGAAATGCCAATCTTATGGTTCACAGTCTAGGGCTTATCCCGTAACACCACACCAGGAGTCCAGGCTAAGAAAAATGGCTTGTTTTTCATTAGTAACTATACGCTCAGTCTCATCTAGTTATAAACATGTGCCTACAAAGAGGGTTCACGGACACTTTCCATTACTCAAGAATTTCTTCTGTGCACCACCTGCCTACACTGAACAGCGAGTTGGCTCTTTAACTCTGGTGGCTATCTGAACCAGAGAGAATTGTTTAAATTATCAACTACTGGGACTCCCTCACAGAATTTCTGATCTAAATGTAAGACATGCTCTAACAACACGGAGTCCTGGTGTGGTGCTAACTGCAAGTTTGGCAGTTCAAATCCCCCAGTCACTCCTTGGAAACCCTATACAGAGTCGCTATGAGTCAAAACTGACTCCACAGCACTAACAACAACCACCACCACAATAAACGTGCGGCAATGACAACAGTGTGATATCAGTCCTGGAAGGGAAGTGGAACTAAAGGTTAGGAAAAGACCCAACAGAAATGAATAGAAAATGGATTCATGAGAACAAAACTGGGACCAGAGCAATTCAAGGAACCGTGTTGGAATGATTCTTTGGGACAGAGGAGGAATTACACATATATATTTTCTAACATTTTTACAAAAATAAGTTCTGAGTTCTGGTCTGGACAAGATGACAGACCAGTCTCCTCCTGGTCTTCATAAACCCTGGATACAACACAAGATTACTGCTGCAGAGTTTGCTGTTTTCTAGGGATCGCTTCATTCTGTGTGTGTGCAGTCAAATGACCATAGATTTGTTCCTGTGTTTCATTATTCATTCATTCACCTTTCACTGGTCACAGGAGCTGCTGTAAGCCCTTGTTTCACTCCTACTGTAAGTGATTAGGGTCTTGTACCTTTGTCCGCCTTGCTAGAAATTTACCAATTACATGGATTATTAACTCATTGTCTTTCTCCATTATCCTCATGTTGGTTTTTTAAATCTATTATTGCCTTCTGCTTCTCTAGGATGTGTTGATTCTGCTCTTCTTGTTCTAGTTCCATGAGACAGTCTCTGCTTACTTCGCTCACATGTTTTCTTATGTAAGCCTTCAATGCTAGTTCCCTTTCGGCACTGTTTCAACTGTAGCGCATCTTTTTTTAATTGTTTTATTAATCAAGTTTCCTACTATAGACATTGAACCATGATGAGAATTTGTTTTTGAGCTAGAATATTAAAAATCAGTAAAATTTAAATATTGAATTCGAAAACTAAATACTAGAATATCTACCTCAGAATAACACCAGTTTTTAAGTTATTAGTCCTTCTGTTTCTTACTTAGAACAGGCATTTAAAAATGTATATAGCATTTAGAAGTTTACTTACTCCATCAGCAAGCTATTTATATATTCATTCCCATCCATATGGCCAAAGTGAAAATCCCTAACCAACAACAAAAAAAAGAAACAGAGTAAATACAAAAAAAAAGTAAATATTGCACAGAATGGGAACAGGGTGTTGAGGCTTACTAAGCATGTAACCGACACTGTAGACATTTAACATGCAAATCATATGCAATAACTAGAGAAGACAGTATGAATTCTATAGGCTTTGATTTATAAATACACATGAATACAATTTAGCAAATGCTATCATTTCCTTCAGCCCGCTGACTCACCTCTCAAAGCATAAAACACTATTCCTGATGCTTTATTACATCAACACAGGCCGAGGGCGCTCAGAACTCAAGTACCTACCTGCGGAAGTGGGCTTTGTAATCCTGGGCAACTTCCTGGATAACTGACTTTAACCTGCAGAAGAACACAAACATGAAAATGCCATCTCCTCTTCTGCAAACAGGTATCTACTACCTTATCTAGGTGCTGCAGGGCAAGTTAGAGACCACGTAACATTTATGTGAAGCCTGCCCAGTCTGAATCGGATGATGTTTAAAGCTTCAAACTATTTCAAGGTACTATACCTTGTATGTTCCACTGACGTGTTTTTCTCATCAATAACTGCAATTACCACGAGCTTTCCTGAAATGAAGAAATGCCGGGTCCACAGTCAGGAACACTCACCAAACACACTTTTCAATCATATTTTTGCTGTATGAGTCTACTCTGAGTACCCTGTACAAGTTAAACTCTAATAATTATATCACTACATTCTGGTACAATCTATGCCTATACAACGAACCAACGAGTTAAGTCAACTGCAGATGATAAGGGATTACCCACCCACCTAAACCTCCAATATGTAAATAATGGTAAATATTTATGAAACTTTACATACCCAAATTGTATTTTTTCCCCCTTTTCACACAACCTACAAATTACCTAAATAATCTCTTTTGTAGAAAATGAAAGCCATCAGGGATAAATGGTGTGCTAAATGAATTACTACAGCTCTAAAGAAGGTAAACAACAGGGTGGGGTGTCTGGCCTGAGGGCTGTACAAGGCCCTAGAAATCATTTGATCTGATCTTGCCAAGGCATCTATACTTCCAACCATCACAATAGAGGTGAGATTACGAAATGTTTGACCAAATATAGCAGGCTAATTTTTAAGTAGATAATTTTGTATGTCCCGTCAATGTTATAAATTCCCAACTGGCCCTTAGAGAAAGAAGGTTCCCCACTCCTGGTATACAACAACAAGAGAACAATTCTGATACAGCTGTTCTCTTCAGTTCCACAGGACACTACTAGGCACCACTTGACATTTATTTCATACTAACTGGAGTGAAACCATATTCATTTCTGGTGCAGGGACACTAGCAGTGCCCCCAACCGCAGGAGACTGAGGAGGACCATTGCCTACAGCCTCACTGAATGTCACCTCACCCCAGGGAAGGAAAGCTGAATGAAATCACATGCACACAAACACTGGAAGAGCTTAGGACAGGACCGAGATGAAAACGGTTTTAAAGGTCTACCAAAATGGGATGGCTGGTGGTCAGCCATTTCTCGAAAGTTGTACATTGGCAGACTATTTGGGTTCGGTTTAATTCAAGAATCTTCAAATATAATTTGCACATTTTAATGCTGCTTCTTGTGACGTCGTATTTAACAAACATCTAAGTTCGACAGGCTCTCTGCTGAAACATGAAGTGCTCTTGTTGTTAAGTGCTGCTGAGTCAGAGCAACCCTGGACAGGGAGTCCAAGGAGCAGCTGGTAGGTTTGAACAGCTAACCTTGCAGCTAGCAGCTAAATGCTTATCCTACAGCACCACACCAACAATCATAAAGGTGAGTACATATGATTATTTTCCTTTTAAAAATGGTTTTATTTACTATTTTCTTAGTATTTGGACTTTATGCGTATCCTCAATTTTCAAATGTCTCCTGAGTTATTGAACTTCAGAAGCTAAAGTGACTACATTAAATGAGGAAGTAAAAGAGCTGAACAGAAGAACGCAAAGGGGAGCTTAAGTAGACAAAGTCAAGTATCATCAGGGAACGTGCAGAGCCAGACTTAGAAGAACATGCTCCCCATTTCTTAAGCCGAAAGAATTGAAGAAATCCAAGCACAGAGTAGTAGTACTAAAGGGTTCTACGGCCAAAATGTTGGATGCTGCTGCAGGAAAATGGATGTATGTGAATCGGGCGTTGGTGAAGAAAGCTGAAGTACCATGTATTTCCATAAGAATAAGCACATCAGTCTTGGAAAACATGGAGCCAGAAGGAATGCTCCTTGTAAGTGACAATGGTGAGATTTGATCTCAGGTACTTTGGACAGGTTGTCAGGAAGGACGAGTCATTGGTAGAACGACAACATCCTTGGAAAGAGGAGGGTCAGGGAAAAAGGAAAGCTCTCCCACGAGAACAATGGCTAGCATGACCTCAGCCTATCCATTCCAGTCCTAGAATGGTAAGAAACCATGCTGATTTGATTCCTATTTCTTCCCAAGTAAAAGCAGATCTCAAAAACTTATGAGCTGTATTCTAACTCCTAGTACAAAGTTAGGCCCTACTGTAAGTTCTTGGTTATTTCTGTCCCTTCTTTATTATCTAGGCTTTCTGCTGTCCTTGTCGTTAGTAAAACAAAAGCTTGTTGTAAAGCCATATATAAAACGGCTTCTCTGACTAAACCTCTCCTAAGGCAGATGTGGCATCTGTGCCTGGAATAAGGAAGACAGCTTAGAAGTGGAGCGTAAGTAGACTGTCTACACCACAGGGGCTCCAGTGCTCACTGAACAACCCTGTGTGATGGGAGAGCTGCACGTGACTGTCACCTGTGTCTCCGAGCTCGTACAGGAGGAAGCCATCCACGGTGAGGTAGTTCTGAAACCTCTCCCTGGTGATCCACGACTCCAGGTCACCATCTTCAAACTCTAAACACAAAGCCATGGTGAGAAGGGCAGACTGTGAGTTTCCAACATCTAACTGTCACAACTTGGCTTCATGAGGATAAAGTCTGATGTAAAAACAGAAGGTGACACTTGTCACTCGTGTCTCGTAATTCACACCAGGCACAGTCAGTGGTACGAGAGGACGGACTGACGTACAGAGCCAGTGTCTGGTGTGGCACCACTGGTCATGTGGGCGCCGACGAACGTGGAGCTTCAGGGTTTAAAACACTCAAAGAGTTTTGTTCTACATTTTTAAAAGACAATCCCTGTCCAGGCCCCTCCACTGCAATCCACATCAGAGCGGTAGGTTATGGACGCTGGACCCCATCTAACTCTGTTGCTTTCTGGAGAGTGGAGGCTGTGGCTTGTGTGGTCAGTTACAACAAATTGTCCGCTCTCCACAAATTATCCACAGTACCCATGAAATAAACTGTGTATGCCTAGCTGAATGGAAAACTGATTTGCTCTTTAACTTCACCCAAATTACACTGAACTAAAGATCTAAATGAAGTGTAAGGTCCTTGTGAGTTTCCTACATTGCCCTAGTGAACCACAGGGCAGTCTGGGAAATGCAGGTTCTGGAATATTGCTGTTGTAGTTGTCACTGGTGTTGTTGACCGGTTCCCATGCATAGTGACCCTGTATGGAGTTTCCAAGGGGTAGGCTTGAGCCACCAGCTTTGCAGTTAGCAGTCAAGTGCTTACTATATAGTGCCACACCAGGTCTCCTTTACACACTGTATGTTGCTATCATATTAAAAATAGTCTTAATAAGTCAAGGGTTTGCTGCCAATGAAGAAACAATGGCCAGCGGGTAGTTTCTTGTGTCAGTGATGGAAGAGACACAGCTGGAGAGATATGTGGGGGGCTGGAAAGATGTGGGGGGCTGAAGAGAGATGAGGGGCTAGAGAGATATATGGGGGCTGTAGGGAGATGTGGGGGGCTGGAGAGAGATGGGGGGCTAGATAGATATATGGGGGCTGTAGGGAGATGTGGGGGGCTGGACCATTTAAGTACAGTCATCACATAGGGTTCACATCCCCAAAAGACAAATAATATAACAACAATATAACAAATTCTGCAGGCAAAACTCAGAATAAAAGAAGCACTAGATGGGAAAACAGAAGTTGAGACAAAAGCCAGCCCTCTTGAGGCCTTCTCCCAATGCGCTGCTAAGCAGTAAGAGCATTGTGCTCAATCTTTTACCAACACCTGTGTCCTATAAAAGACACAGTATTTTAACTTTACAGGTGTCACTGGAGTTCACATGCTGGGACTCACCATCATAAATGAAGTACGTGTCATCTTTGAAAACAAGCACAGCTGGCATCTCTCTCAGCACCACCGACTGCAAACATCACAAGTGTCAATAAGTAACTTGTATCACGGAAAACATTGAATGTGTAGCTATGACTGTAAACGCATCAAAGGATGCCAAGGGGAGAAAAAAGACAAGCGAAACATCCTGGAAGAGTCTGGAAGCACTGAAGAGCACAGGGTCTCACGTTCATCCCAGGGTCCCGTGGGAGGCCTCTCCTCCCTGCATCCCTTAGAGACACCTGGGAAGAGACGGGAGGCCCAGAGTCGGGCCCCAGTCCACCCCACCACTTCCTGTCTGTGTGCACAAACCATCACAGTTCACCTTGTCTGCTCCTCAGTAACTTCCTCCCTGGGAAACCAGGATCCTCACAAGCTGCCTGTGAGGATTGGCCTCTGGGCTTCCACCTGAGAGCAGTGCAAACTAAACTACGTCACAGGGTCAGGTTGTAATGCAGGTTAATAATGTGGGCTTCATTGAGAAGACACGTGCTTCTTACACCTGCACTGTGATTACTTCACTACAGGGACATTTCGGTAGACCTTATAGAGCAGAAGAGAAATACTGGGTAAGTCCAGGAGCCTTAGTCTCTGTAAGCCCCACCTGACTTTTTCCTGATGAGTCTGGGTACGGGAAGGTGGAGAAGATGCTAGGATGGCATGATTCACTTGTGAGGGATTGCTAACTGGGTTACATGTAGAAACTTGGCACTCTAATGTGGGTACAAACTGATCCACCTCAGGGGCAGGAGAGGGCACTGACTCACTGCCATGAAATGAGCAGCAGGAGGGGAGCACGTCCTGGACTCCGAGATCTCTGTGCACTGGACTCCGGGACCAGGGACAGAACGCTGACACGGGGAGTGAGAGGAGCCACAGCAGCAACAGAACCAAGAGTCAGAGCACGAGACGGCCGTGGGAGGGCTTCCTGGGCCACGGAGCACGTCAGGCTGAGGGACTTGGGCAGGAGGCCTGCCTGCAGAGTGGGGGGCCTACAGGTACTTCAGTGAGGGAGCTAGAGCCGAGGGTCTTCAGGCTGAGGTGAATGGTGCAGTGGATTTCCTAAGGGGGCTTTATAAGCCTGGCCATACCTAAAGAGGCCTGGCTGAGGGGAAGCTGTCTGGACCTGAACAACTGTGCCCTGCGCATTTCTCACCGAGCATTCTCACCTGTTCCCTAACTGTGAGTGTGGTGTCTGAGCTCTGTGTGGCCGTCGCACTGAATCATGGAATCCACCTGAGCACAGAGGCTTGTGGGAGGAATGGTCGGTGCCCCTTTTTTTCCCCTTAAAATTGGTTACTTCATCTCCAAAAATATACTGATCATTGTAGCAAGAATATAAAGTTTTCAAAAATTTGTTCTTCAGTTTTCAGTTAGAAATGTCAGTCATACAAAAGTTCAATGACTATTCACATGCCCTTTGTCTAGATTAACTAATGGACTTGAAAGCACCAAACAACAACAAATACAAGTTTTGGAGTCCTGGTGTGGCGCTGTAGGACCAGCACTGGACTGCTAACCACAAGACTTGTGGTTCAAACACAAGCCAATCCTTGTAAAACCCACAGAGGGCTGCTAGTTGCCAGAACGGACTCAGTGGTTGGTGCCACCTTCTGCACACACACACACACACACACACACACACACATACATGCAGGGTTACTACAGGAAATTAGCAAGACTAAAGCTAAGCATAAATACATAAAAACAAGGATAAAACAAAAAAGTAAAAACATTCTGAGATTAAAAATACAAGGAGGAAGGTCGACATCTCAGGAGAGACAAAATAAAATCAAAAGATGTGGTTATAATACCACTAAGAAATGAACAGCACATCAAAGTGGCCATTTAAAGTGGTAACAGGCTTTGAAACAAGCATACATTTCTGATCTATTCACCTGCTCTTGACAGCTCATCCACACAGGTGCTTGAAAAGTAATTTTAAATATTTGCATCTCTCTCTTGAAAACACATTGTAAGGCATATCCTTGTAACACCAAGGACACTGCCTGAAACCCTGTCATCATTCACCATATTATCACACAAATAACACAGGCTTTATATGGCTTTCACAAACTGCACAACTCTACCAGATGTTCCCTTCCAATGTGTGCACAGGATACGCACACGGGCCCGGTTTCTGTGGCGTGCTATGTGCGAGAAATAAAGCAGTTTCACACACTGCACATTTTAGCTTCTCTCCCTAGTAATGCTTGGAGCGACCTCGGATTACAGTTGCTATCTATTTGTCCATCTTCTCCACGTTATCTTTAAATATCCCCAAGTAGGAACTGTCTGAGTTCATCTGTGTATCCTCTTGTAACTCCTCCAGGGGTTCACAAACATCAGTTGTGAAGCTAAAAAAGCTTCATGTAACCAAACATTAAATTTCAAAACATGAGGGAGACCACCAAATTACAGGCTTTACCCTAATATGAATATTCTCTATAGATGTAAAATTTCCCATATTGTTATAACTGTTCTCCCCTGGAGGATTTTTGCAACTTCATACTTGGCACTAAAATTAAAACATGAATAATACTGGTATTTTCAGGACTCATCAATGCTTGAACACAGCAGTTGAAGAGGTTAATAATACTAATAAAGTGATGCGTAATAAAGTATGACCAGGTAGCACTTGCTATTATGTGCACCTATCCAGGCCTTTGGGTGCTAGGGACCTCGATCTGATGTCTCATTAAAATGCAAGTTTTCATTAGGTCTTTCTTGATTGATACGGATTAGCCAGGATTAAAATCAGCACTTGGTACAGAAAAGTATAGTCAATAGTTCTTGAATAAAAGACTGAAAATTTACTCAATATTTATGGATTTGGGCTATCACTTGTCACTACTGCTATTGTTTAAGATGGATAAAAGTGCTAAAGCTACCTGCTAGGCATCTGGGGATATTTGCTTATGAATACTCATTGTACTGCCAGCAGTAAGGAGTCCACGTGCTCAATATTTTCACACATATTACAGTAAAGAAGCCTGACAGATGAAACCAAGTAATAAATAAAAAACTGAAGTTATGTCATTAAAATCTAATTTTAAGTATTACCTCAGGAACCACCTCTTCTGAGGCAGCAAAGAAGTACGAGTAGACAATTAACTCTGAAGCAGCGTCTACATATTTCTCCTGTAAAGACAGACAAGACAGACGCAGGATCACTTGTAAGTATCAAATACCGAACTTCATTCCCCATTAAACACTCGGCACAACCTACGCAGGAAGCAGCAATCTCCCAGTGAGTCCTGGAATGGCGCTGCAGGATAAGCACTGGGCTGCTAACTGCGAGATCGGCAGTTCAAACTCAGCAGTCGCTCCTCAGAAATCCTACACAGGGTCATTATGCTGCCCAAGTGCTGTGGCTACTGTTAAGTGCTATAGAGTCCGTTCCAACTCACAGCGACCCTGTATAAGATTTCTAAGGTTTCTTTAAAGGTTTGCAAGAGCAGAAAGCCTCATCTTTCCTCTATGGAATGGCTGATGGGCTTGCAGTCCTGTGCTTATCCTATGGAGCCACCACACTGCCCCCGCCAACATGCTTCTCAGTATTTTTCTGTGGGAAGAACGAAGATGAGGACCTTAACGCTACTGTTTATTTAGTGCTTAGATCCTTCCCCAGATCAAGTTCACGGACTATGACTCCAGTTCAATTTCTATTTACTCATTTAATCTGACGATAATTACCGGAAGAGAGTGGAGTGATAGGTACAGACAGAAACAGAAATAGAGGCGGGAGGTACAGTCGAGAGCTCGGCTACTAACCCAAAGTCTGGTGTTCAGAGGTACCCAGAGGCACCTCAGATGAAAGGCCTGACGATCTGCTTATTAAGAAAACAGGAAAGAAAAGTTTACAGAGCACCTTTGCTGTCAAACATGGAGGAGCTGTGCATTGGATGTGAAGGCTCAGCAACTGGGGTGTAGTTTTTTGGAAGAGATACATATTTGCATATACATATGGGGGTGGGGGCTTCAAAAACAAAATCAATTATCTTTTAACTCCATTTTTCCACAAACTTTTTGAAGCCCCTTGTACATATGTACACACACACAAGCATATGTGCGGTTAGGACACTGGTCTGTCTTTGCCTTTAAAACATTTACATGTGAAGTGTGCCATGCAGTCCTAAAGCACCCACATTGTTATAAAACAATACTAGATCAAAGTAGGGCAAAACCAGAAGAGATCCGAAGGTAGACAGTATCATTTACCCACCACTCCTTACTCACTTGTATTTCATGAAGGCAAACACTAAGGAGAAATCATTTTTAGCATAAAAATATAGAGATTAAAACAAAAACATTTCTAATTAAATTGAGTTTTGAATCTCTGGTATGGTTTTGGCTAAGTACCCAATTAAATCGTAGTAGATGTGATTTCTGGAGGCCTTGTGTGGCGCTGTGAGTTAATGCGCCACACTGCAAAGCCATTTGAACTGCAAGGTTGGCAGTTCAAGCTCACCAACTGCTCCTCGGAAACCCTATACAGGGTCACTATGGGTCGGAACCGACTCGACAGCACTTCACAACAACAACATATCTGAGTTCTGTGAATTACAAAAATAAAATCACGCCTTACCTTCAAAGGTGACTCTCCACCTACATAAACAAAAAATACTCGGTGTCTCCTTCGCACATGCTCAAACATCTGCTTACTTGGAAGTGGTCGGATTAGGGCACTGTTTGAAAACAAAACAAACGTTTGTCTTGGGGTTCATGGAGCTAAACAGATGACGTAATTTATTCCTCCCTACATGAGAGCCTACCATGTTTAAAGTGCAGTCAATGTAACTGAATTGCATGTGATGTACAACTGGCAGATCCACATGAAGTTGTAGCAATGTCAGCTGACAGCCACATGTTCGAAAAGGAAACAATTATGTCTACCCACAATTCCGTCCATCAGTCTGAAAACTAGTTCTAAACACATCCCTTCAGAGTACCATCTAAATCAATATTTTAATCAGCAAAAAACAGAACTACTATTTAGTTCCTAGATAAAAACAAAACAATGCAAATGGGAATTATTTACTTTTCTCCCTTTCAAAAGATCATTCACATATTGTGAAATATTATGCCGTGATTTATGCAATAGTTGTTGTTGTTAAGTGCTATCGAGTCTAAGAGTATTTATTTATGCTGACTTAAAGCTATATAGTTTTGTCTTGTTTTTTAAAGTTTTATTGTGAATTATGTGATAATTTATATGGAAGAACATTAGCTTTACATTCATCCTATCTTATATTGTTTCATTGCTGTGGTTACAATCCCCTCCATGCATCACCAACCAAGCACAGGGTATACACTCCAAGCCAGTCCCCCACTGGTCGTCAGCTCACAGCCCCTCTCCCTCTCTGGGTCTAAAGTCCCCAGCCACTCCATCTCTCCACGTCATGTCTCTGCCTCCATCTCAGGCATGACTGCTTTTCTGGGTAGGGTTCAGCTCTCCGCTCTTCTGCCTTGATGGTCCCAGGGACCAATGCTCCTAGACTGCAGAGTCACTACACTCCTTGCTACAAAATGTCTACCTTTACATTTCCAACCCCCACAATCAGCCTGATAACAATTATTCACTATTGTATCACAAGAGACCTCGCCGCATTTCCTTTCATCAGCACCACCTAGACAGATTCGATACTACTCAGTGAAGATTCCACCTTCTTCCACGCCCTCTGGATCTAGATTCCCTCTTGAAAGATTGTAAGCCAGTCACTTCTTGCCTTTGAAACCTCCCATTTTGCGAAGCCAAAGTCCAAGTTGCCCATCGCTGTCCTCTCCATGTGTGGAGGGGGTGGGAATGATCCTTACTGTAAAGATTTGCTCCCTCTTTTGAACTACTGCATCCATACGTGTAGGTCAAGTTCATCAAATGGTAACATATTACTCTTTTTGTCCTCTTTCTTCTTATAGTTGAACTCTAATCATGCAGTCATTGTCAAGTGGGTATTATCTGCAAGTGAGGGTGTTCTTGTGCATATGCCCTCTCTTCTTATCAGCTAGACGCTTCACTCTCCACTCTAGTGCTCTGTGGATATGTCACTGACTCTGGGCCCAAGAGTCCCCAGGTCTTGCCACACTGCTGGTCAACCAGGTCTCCCCCAGGGTTCACTAGAGTCTATTGAACATTGTAGGGCTTAGCTCACAGCTTCATTGCTGGTTTTGCCTCACTACCCCTTATTAATGATGAACGTGGTCGCCAATCAGAGCGTGTATTCCTACTGAGTCTTGGAAGGGGGTTTGCTCTGAGGGGACCCAACCACTTGCCTTGATGTCTCCTGGGTGAGCAACTTGCTTGTTCTTGTAGTGATCAGTCAGACTGCCTATATTGTTTTGTATTTTTCCTATCGGTCTTTCTTTCAAGAAGTATCTTCTGTTCTTCTAGCTGCTCCAGATTGGTCTTCTTGTCCTTTCAAGTGGAAATTTCCCACCTCTGAAGATTCTGGATGCGGTTCAGGATTCTACCTATGATCTTATGTAATGCAGAGGCTCCACAGGAAGCCTCCTTCACTTGGCACACTGTACGCCCATTTTATGTATTCCAATCAGTTATAGGCAGAAGGTGGACTTACAGACTTTCTACGGTGTTATTTCTAGCCATTCCTGTCTCTACCCATCAAGTGTCTATTTTATAATGATATACCAGGAAAAACAAGATTCATAAAACAGCCAAGCATCTTAACATTATTTCACCCCCTTTTCCCCATTCCAACCATGTCTCAATCCCTATATCCCAGAGCCCTCCTGTTCCACTGTTGTGCATACATCATTATTACTTCTATCCCACTTAGCCCATACAAACCTGCCTAATTGTTCTCCCATCCGCTTTGTTCTCCCATTCCCCACCCCCTTCTTATATACCTAGCACCCAACCGATCCTGTGTCTATTCCCTACCCTGTGCTCCACATTCCACTCCCTTTACTCACCCCCAAATCTCAGTAGCCAGAAAACAATTGTGACCCCCCTCCCCTTAGTATGGGTTCTTTCCCTTAGCCTTTTACAGTAGTGGTCCTATGCAGTATTTCTCCTTTTGTGACTAACTTCACTCAACATAAAGTCCTCAACATTCACCCATGTTATGCATTGGCTTGCAGCTTCCTTGTTATTCTTCAATGTAGCATAATATTCCATTGTGTGTATGTACCACATTTTGTTTATCCATTCTTCAGTTGATGGACACTTTAGCTGCTTCCATCTTTTTGCTATTGTAAATAGTGCTGCTATGAACACAGGTGTGATTATATCTACTCTTGTTATGGCCCATTAGGTACTTCTATTTCCAACCTTCTGAGGAAGCGTCATATTGCTTTCCAGAGAGGTTGGACCATTTTGCAGTCCCACCAGCAATGCAGGAGTGTTCCGGTCTCTCCACATCTCCACCGCATGGTAAATTTTGAAGTCACGGAGTGAGAGGCCTCCAACCTTATTCTACTTCTTAAGCAGTGCTTTGCTTATCCTGGGTCTCTTTCCATATAAAGTTTGTATTTGTTTTTCCATCTCTTTGAAGAATGTTGCTGGAATATGGATTAGGATTGCATTATATGTGTAAATACAATATAATGGGATTGCATTATATGCTTTGGGCAGTATTAACATTTTCACAATGTTAAGTCTTCCTATCCAGGAGCATGATGCATTCTTCCATCTTTGTAAGTCTCTTCTGGTTTGTTGCAGTAGTGTTTTGTAGTTTTCTTTGTATAAATCCTTTGTTTCTCTGGTTACATTTATTCCTAGATAGTTCATCCTTTGGGTGGCTACTGTAAATGGTATTGCTTTCCTAATGTCCTTTTCAATGCTTTTGTTTTTGGTATAGAGGAATCCAACTGATTTTTGTATGTTAATCTTATATCCTGCCACTTTGCTGAATCTTCCAATGAGAACTAGTAGCTTTTTTACTGAGTCTTTGGAGTTTTCTACATATAGGATCATATCATCTGCAAATA
>NW_006408539.1:22826109-22836988 GCF_000296735.1 Chrysochloris asiatica
GGTGCTGCCACGTTATGTCAATCTCTGGTTGTTGTCTGTGCTTGTTGGTTCTCAGTCCACAGAACTCCCTTTAGGATGTTTTGTAGCGCAGGGTTGGCTTTGGCAAAATTCTTTCGTTTCCTTTATCCTGGAATGTTCTGATTGCACCATCGTATTTGATTGATAGCTTTCCTGGATTAAGGATTCTTGGTTGGCAGTTTTTTTCTTTCAGTGTTTTATATCTCCCCATTGCCTTCTTGTTTGCATGGTTTCTGCTGAGATATCCGAGTTTAACTTGACTTGCTTGCCTTTGTATATAACAATTCGGTTTTCCCTAGCTGCTTTCAGGAGTGTTGCCTTATCTTTGATTTTAGAGAGCTTGATTATGATATGTCTCGGTGATTTTCTTTTGGGGTCTATCCTTCCTGGGGTTCGTTGAGCTTCTTGAATGATTATCTTTTCAGTTTTCAGATGTTAGAGAAATTTTCTTCCAGCAGTTCTTCAACTATTTCCTCTGTGGACTTGTTTGATTCCTTTTGTTCTGGAATGCCGATAATTCTTAAATTATTCCTCTTCATGTTGTCCAATGTGAATCTTAGACCTTCTTCAGATTTTTTTTTAGCCTTTTTTCTGTTTGCTCTTCTATCTTAGTGGTATTTAGACATTTGTCTTCCAGCTCACTGGTTCTGCCTTCCATCTTGTCTATTCCACTCCTTTGGCCTTTCAGAATATTGTCTATTTCTGATATTCTATTATTGATCATTTGGACCTCATTCTGTAGGTTTTGAATGTTTCCAATGCTGTATCTATCTTATTTGATTGTTCCTGTAATGTTTTCCTTACTTAGTCCTTATTTTTCTCTACTCCATTGTAAAGCATTTTGAAACATTTTATAATCATTTTCTGAATTCCTTCTCAGGCATTTCCAAGGCCTGCCCTCCTTCCAGAATGTAGTCCAGATCTACCTCTAGGTCATCTGTCGCAGACATTTTATCTTGTTTCTGGACATGTGCTGATATCGTCACCTGCTTTTTCTTCTTGGATAGGTTTAGTATTTATCTGTGGCCTTAATACTTAATTGAGTATGTGTTTTGGTATTTTTTAAGCTTTCTCATTGCATCCAGAAAGATGTGATCAGGATGTGGGCTTCCCTTTTCATTCTTATTCCTTAACTCAGAGTAACTTTCACAGGTGTTGTCTTGCCTCCCTGGTATATGGCAGTTGGTATTGGTTCCTGCCTGGGTTTTGTGTTTTAGAGTGTGGTTGTAGCTTGATTATATGGCAGCAGTTGCTGTCTCTTCTTGGGTAATATAGGGAGAGAATGTCCTCCAAAGGTAGAAGGAAGAACATACAACAGCAAAACAGCACCAGCAAAAAACCAAAAAAACAAGAATAAAACAAAACAAAGGAACAACAACAAAAAGTCAAAACTAGACTGAATACTGAGGAAAATAAAAAAAAAATCTGTAGCCTAACATGAGTATGACTTTAATGTCCTCTCTTCCGCTTCTTGCCTTCAAAGCTGTCTGAGAGATTTCAAGATGCCACGGTTGGCTGTTATGCTGTACCTGAGGCTTGAATTTAATTTTCAGCCTGTTTTGTTTTTACACTCTCTTTTCCTCTCTACACACCACTGTCCTGGCCTTTCCTGTATTAAAACAAAAAAACAAAAAACAAAAGCAGTTCAGGGCCAGCTCGTGTGCTGAGAGTATCTGTGTGCATGTGTGGTAGAAGAACCCACTAGTGGTGAGGGTGGAGGGTGTCCACTCACTCAGGCACCCTATCTAGTCACCAGAATGGAGGTGTGCAAACAGTGGGGGGGTGGGGGACAATGAACAGATACTAGAAAAAAAAAAAATCAGAACAAAGCAAAATGGACAGTGTATTGTCCATCTTTGCTCTGAGGTTCTCACAGTGTTTTCCGTGGTATGTCTGCTCCCCTACTTGGTCTTACTGTTTGGTCTCACCCAAGTTGTTGGCTCAGGGCCTCCAAGCCTGGCAGATTCAAAAGTATGTGATTTTTTACTTCAGCTTCAAGTTCCGCTAGCTTTAAGCTTTCAAACCTTGTAAGTATTCCTATCTCTGTGCTTCTGAGTTTTGGAGCTCTGCCCTGGATCTGCTTTGCCTGGTATTCTGTGGTATCACTGATGGCGAACTTCCCTGCACCTCTACCCTAGCCGCTATCAAGCCCCACCTGCTAAAGCTATATAGTTTTTAAGTATCTTCCAGAGGTTAAAACCTAAAATGTTTCAAAACATGTTATTAAATTTTTTTTCAGGAAAAATAAAAGATGGTAGGACAAAAAATTCGCTCTAATAGAAACAACAATAACAAAAACATGAACAACAAAAGATAACACAGACAAGGTCTCATAAAAATGAAAAAGTTTCTTTCACCACTTTCTCAAAACTGAAAAGGGCAGCCTACACCGTGGGAGTGCATCCAAGGGTCCATACATATATCCAGTAATGGTCTGGTACCTAACGTGTTTTTTAAAATTCTACAAATTAACAACAAAAAGACACACAACCTAGTGAAACAATGGGCAGGACTTGACTACAAATTATACAAAGGAGGATATTCAAACGGGCTATCAGCACAGTCAAAGATGCCCAATGTCACGTGATCCCTCACAGTAGCTCTGCGAGGCAGAGCGCATCTGCTCCAAGGGTGCACAGTGGCAATCTTCACAGAAGCAGACTGGAGGGGCTAGTGGGCTTAAACCACCAACCTTTGGTTTAGCAGTCAAGTGCTTAGCCAAGGTGCCACCAGGGTTCCTTCATTAGCCATTGCTGTTGCTACTGTGTGCCACTAAGTCTATTTGGACTCATAGCAATCCCGTATATAGTTTCTGAAAGCATTTGGTGGGCTTGAACTACTGACCTTGTGGTTGCCAGTCCAATGCTTATCTTATAGCGTCACACCAGGGCTCTCAATGTTAAGTGCCGCTGAGTGGGCTCCAACTCACAGCTACCCTCCCTGTGTAAGGCTTCCAAGGAGCAACTGGTAGGTTTGAAGCACTGACCTTGCAGTTAGCAGTCCAGTACTTATCCTACAGCACCACACCAGGGATCTCATTAGGGAAATGGAAATCAGAATCACAGTGAAACTCCACGTCATTCCCACTAGGACAGCTAAGATAAAGAAAAATATATATATAAAGAAAATATCAACTGTTGGGAAGGAAGGATGTGGGGAGATTGGAACCATCATCCACTGCTGATAGGAATTAAAAGGAAAAAAAAAAAAAAAAAAGGACAGCCAGTTGTGGTAAACAGCGCTGCAGCTCCCAACATGTTAAGCAAAGAACTACCACTCCTAGCTGTTTTACTCAAGAGACTTTAAAGCAGCAATGACAATAGAATCATGGGCACCAAGTTCAACAGTGCACGATTCACACTAGGCAAGTCAATCAATCACAAAAGGACAAGCGTCCCGTGGTCTAAATGACAGGAACTAACAAGAACAGGCAACTATATGGAGAACAATGTTTAGGAGTGGCTGGCAGGGCTCAGAGACAAAGGGAAGTCACTGGGGGGGAAGTGTGAGTTTCTGCCGCTGTGGCAGGAAATTTGGTTATGACACGGGTGGTGGATGCACGGGTCAGTAATGTGACCTCTCCAAGTGTTGAACTGGAAAATGTGCTGTATATATTTCCACAGCAATAAAAAGAGAAAAAATCTCTAAAGCAACTAGACTAAACTGACAACTGAATTACATCCAAGGATGTTACATACAAAAACAGAAGATAAAACTACAACACCCGCAGGCCTCTTTCAAACATGGTTCATATTGCTGCATTTTGCTCCATCACCAGATTTACAAAAGGAGCCATGTATATGTGGTAAAGGCAAACATACTTTCAAAATTCAGAATGCTAGATGCATTGCAGCAGTCTTTTCTCTAGTTCCTATTTTAATACTTTAGTAATTAACCAGTAGATGATGAAACTCCAGAACTGACTCTTGAAATTTCATTTTACCTTCAGTTACATCAGGAGAAGGCCTTCCTCAAGTCAGTGGAACCTCACTGCCACAACACAAAGACAAATGCACGTGAGGGGATGAATGTATACCACTAGCAAGCCTCTCCTACTGTTAATGCTCCCCTGAAATTCACTTACAAACCGAATGAAGAGAATGAAGCCAGCAATCTACGGCAAGCTTTAATACATGAAGATCATCTTTAGTTCTGTGTCTGTTTTCAAAATTTTTCAGTAAGGTATTAGACGGCCACCCAACAAATCCATTTAATTTGGTTTAGAAATATTTAAACGTATCAACAGAATATGTTCTAATAAACTCATGATTTTGCTCTCAGTTTGTTTCTTAGCCCACAGTGGGTAACTTATCTTGATAATTGTCCTCGTCAAGAAGTTCCGCACAATCACATTAACTAATCAAACACTGTCTTTATGCTCCAGGCAGATACAGATGAAAACCAACAAGAAATGCTCTACAGAAGAACACGTTTCATCCCAGTATAACCTCATAGCAACCTTATGCACCGCGATCCTATACCGCAGAGAAACTTTGGGTCTAAAATGCTCTGCTCTAAGTAAATAATGCAATACTACTTCTCAGACAACCAAATACAGCATGTGATAAAGTAGCGTGTGATGAGTATTTTAGCTACATCTCAAAAGAAAGCATTTTCTGGTATCGTGGGCTAGGTTGTTAGTGTTAAGTGCCGTCGAGTCGATTCCGACCCACAGTGACCCTGTATAGAGTTTCCAAGGAGTGACTGGTGAGCTTGAACCACCGACCTTGCAGTTCAAATGGCTTTGCAATCTGGCGCATTAACACACAGCGCCACACCAGGACTCCATGGGCTAGTTAGTAAAGTTCAAATTCATTCAGAAAATTACTACCTATGGTCTCTTTCACAACTCTGAAATCTGGTAACAAGAAAAAGTAAAGACACTGGTGGTGGCTATGTGCCGTGGAGTCAGTTCCGACTCACAGCGACCCTGTACAGGGTTTCCAAGGCTGTAAACCTTTACAGGAGAAGAAAGCCTCATCTTTCTCCTGTGGAAAAGCTGGTAGTTTCAAACTGCCAACCCTAAGGATAGCAACCCAATTTGTAACAACTATGCTACCCGAACTCCTTCCTTATGACACTGTTGTTTTAGGTGCCACTGAGTCAGTACCGACTCATAGCGACCTTATGCATAGCAGAACAAAACACTGCCTGATACTGGGCCAACCTCACAATCGTTGCCACACTTGATACACATCGATGCTACCACCTGGGCAATCCATCTGGGGGGGGGGGTCTCTTCCTCTTTTTCTCTGACCCTCCACCTTACCAAACATGATCTCCTTCTCCAGCAAGTGGTCCCTCCTGACAATATGTCTTAAGTATGAGAGACGAAGTTTGGCCATCCTGGCCTCCAAGGAGCACTCTGGCTACACTTCTTCCAACACAGATCTGTTGGTTCTGTAGGCAGCCCATGGCGCTTTCAATATTCTCCTCTAACACCATAACTCAAAAGCATCAGTTCTTCTATGGTCCTCCTTATTCACTGTCCAGCTTTCACATATATATGAAAATACCATGACTTGGGTCAGGTGCACATTAGTCCTCAAACTGACATCTTTGCTCGTCAACACTTTCAAAAGGTCTTGTGCAGCAGATCTGCCTGATGCAATATGTCATTTGATTTCTTGACTGCTGCTTCCATGAGTGTTGATAGTTGATCCAAGAACAATGAAGTCCTTGACAACTTCAATTTTTTCACTGTTGATAAGTATGTTGTTTATTGATTCAGTGGTGAGGCTTTTCGTTTTCTTTACATTGAGACGTAATCCGTACCAAAGGTGGTGCTCTTTGATCTTCATCAATAATTTTTTTAAGTCTTCTGCAGTTTCAGCAAGCAAGGTTGTATCAACTGCATATCGCAGGTTGTTAATGAGTCTTCCTCCAATCCTAAAGCCACGTTTTTCTTCATAGAACCCAGCTTCTCAGA
This sequence comes from Chrysochloris asiatica, assembly GCF_000296735.1. Taxonomy (NCBI): domain Eukaryota; kingdom Metazoa; phylum Chordata; class Mammalia; order Afrosoricida; family Chrysochloridae; genus Chrysochloris; species Chrysochloris asiatica. The sequence goes on from NW_006408539.1 coordinate 22,832,057, forward strand.
TTATCTGCTCAGTATACAGGTTGAATAAGTATGGTGAAAGAATACAACCCTGTTGTACAAGTGTCTTAATTTTAAACCATTCAGTGTTCCCATGCTCTGTTCGAACAACTGTCTCTTGGTCCTTATGATACTAGGTAGTATAAAATTAAAATTATCATAAACCAAAAAGTTAGATTTATAAAGCTGTTACAATCATCCAAAAACTTTAAAACTGTATTAAAAATCCCTTAGCGAAAATGTTTGTTTGTTTTTTTTTCCTTTGAAATTCAGTGTGAGGTTAACCAGTACATACAGAGAAGCTTATCTTTCAGTTTCTTTAAAGCATCCGTTGGATGCTTTAATCTTTCTAAATAACGAAATACACACACAAACACACACATTTTATTAGCTAAGTCCCTGATGGACCCTGCAAAACAGGGTCCACAAAATGCATTCTCTCTGCAGATCCCACGGTCTGTCAAAAAAGGCCCTTACCCTCCACCAACTCACCCAGAAACTCTGTGAGCAAAGTCAATAATGTCGTCTTTAGTCCGAGGTCCTCTGTAGTTATATGCCAAGTCCCCCTTCAATCTTCAATAGGAAAAAGGGAAAAAAAGAGAAAAGCTATTTAAACTATCTTCATATTTAACACTAAATCAGTCTCTATTACTGCAGAAAATGACTCAGTGCAGAGGAGGTATATCAGAAGCTACTACGTAACATACAGGAGACAAGGGCAACCTGGCATACAGGACTGTGTCCTAGGACGCACAGAACTCCTCATCTGTGCACTGGGTCTGTGACATCTTAAAAGGGATTAATCCACCCCAGTCTTGGGCATTTAAATGCTTTTAATCTCCCTACAAAACATACAGGAAGGGGAGTTAAGAGCCTTGTGATTGTAACAAAACACATATTAATACAACCTCACGTTATACGCCAATCTTGATACTTCTAAATCAGAGGAAACGGATACACAAAACAAGCTCTTCCAGAAAATGACGGAACTTTCCAAAAGCATGACAAGGACTTCATTTCAATGTCTAATTAACTAAATTAAAAAAATAAGAAGTAAACAAACAAACAACAACAAAAAAAAAACCCTACAAATTGTGAGACTGAGACAGGATACAGGCAATTAAACAACTAAACCATTTTTTTTTAAAGTGTACTGAACACAAGAGCATAAAAGGGGCTGATCAGACCCTGTATTAAAAAGTGGAGGGAAGTTCTATATGAAACCCAAGAAAGAAAAACATTACAATGAGTCAAATCTGAAGATGAATACATAACAGTGTACTTGATTATTACACAAGTAGCTGTCCAGCTCATTCCCCAGCTCCCTAAAATAAGGTTCACAAGACTCAGGGTTCTAATGCGAGGCCTAGAGAATTACACTACATTGATTCCTGCTGTTTTGGCCCTGCATTTAGACTTGATTAGCACCTATATCCACTGTGGATTCTCCTTGTTTTCTTTTATGTCTAATGAAGAAGTCTAGTTTAATTACACCAAAGTCAAATTTGCTGGTAGACAGACATCACAATACGCTTGTGAGCTGCTAGCGAATGGATACCTTTCGGAGACGGTGTGCCCTGGGTCTGCCAGGCCAGTGTCTGTCACAGTGGACACGTGCTGTGAGGGTAGAGCTCTAACAGTGAGGAGCAACTGAAGGTAACTGTGAGAAAAGCACCAGGACACCGGTCCCTCCCTTTTGATGACATGCTGCACCTACAAAGCATGCTGACCTCAGCTCTTCAAGCTGCTAAGGAAGCTAGCAGGAATTCATGTAGCAAACGTGAAGCAGAGCGAACTGATAGAAACGTCCACACCACCACTTACAGCTTAATCGTTGGGTAACCGCGGACTCCAAACTCTGCAGCAAGGCCTTGAGGAGAAAGAGAAGAATTAATTCTAAACTTCTTTTAAAATAATGAGAAACTAAGCAACAAATGAGTCTTTTACGCAAAATATGCATATTCATACAAACATTTACATTGTCTTCAAGTCAAGCAAAACAAAAAAAAAAAAAGACACACACAGGACATTCTCACACAAAACAACTGTTCTTAAAATAACCATGCAGTGTTCTGCATGGAAAGCTGACACAATTCTTGTAAAAACAAGCAAAAAAACCCTCAACAGAACAGTTACAATGTTATCTACAAAGTTACTTATTAAAAAATATATATCCTTATTAAAAATAATGAAGTCCTCATTTCCTTTCAGTTCATTTTTCAGGACAAATATTTCTTCTAGATCTCACCGAATCCTCTAAAAATTGGTCCAGCCCTTCCTATGGAACCTAAATGCTTTGGTGTCAAGTGGCTGTCAGCTCATGGTGGCCCGGGCATCACAGGGGAGAGCTGCCCCTTGGTTTCCTTGGCCGGCATCTCGGCAGCAGCAGACCACCAGGGCCTTTTGTCTGCTGAGTTTCAGGGTGGGTCAAACCACCAGCCTCGACGTTCAGGGCCCATCAAACTGCTTGTGCCTCCAGGCTTCCTCTCCTTTCTTCTGTTGCTGTGAAGTGTTAGGGAGTCGGTTCCGGCTCATAGCAACACTATTCTGAGGAATAGTTGGTGGGTTTGAACCACCAACCTTTCATTTAGCAGTCCAGTGCTTACCCTACAGAAATCACACCAGGACTGCATTGTAAATTTCCATTTTAAAACCATAAATTGTATTTGGAAAAATACATAATTCTGTAGTCAATATATGACCTAAAGGTAGCTTTAGGTACTTGTTTTATAGCGGCTTCTAACTTTTTTAAAAACCTAAAATAATTTCAAGTAGCTCAAAGATTATCCTGAAATCCTCAAGTTCATTAAAATGAAAAAGCATTGCCCCAAGGACATGTGTTGGCTACATGGAAAGCAGAAATAGAATGATGGAAACAAACGAGAGGGTACAGGAACTTAGGAATGTGAGGAAATCACAACAGAACATTACCACAGTGCTACCTCCTTAGGACTCAAGGCAGCAGAGAGAATGTATTCTGTTAACGTTGTTGTTGTAAGCGTCACTGAGTCAGTTTTCACTCATAGGAGCGGGTCTGGACTGCCAACCTTTCACCCACAGTGCCACACCGAGACTCCATATAAAACAGGATAGTTATGAAAGTACACTGGTTATGTGGAGTCCTGGTGTGGCGCTGTGCGTTAATGTGCCAGACTGCAAAGCCATCTGAACTGCAAGTTTGCCTGTTCACGCTTACCAGCTGCTCCTCAGAAACCCTACACAGGGTCGCTAATGGTCAGACCCGGCTCGACGGCTCTTAACAATAACAACATACTGGTTATGTACCGCTAACTGTATGTACTTCCACAAGCTCAGCCTTTATTTGTCTCTATTTCCAGAACATTTTGTTACCACAGTTGGGAAGCCATTTCTGTATCCGGCTTCTGTTTACCAACAACTTTAGTAATTGTCATTAGCTTCGGGTTTTTCATCACGACCCATCAAGTCACTGAAGAAATGATAACAAGAATGGGTGGCCAACTGTATGTGAAGTCTCACTTCCTTCTCCTGTCCACTCTGGGGCTTCTGCCGCAGACACGGAGTAAAGTGGCAGGAAGAGACGGAGCAGCAGCTGGCCCTCTCTGGACAGGAAACAATAAAGCAAGACCTGAGGCTGGGAGAAGAGCTGGGGCCTCTGTTGAGTCTGTACAGGAACGCAGTTCACCGAATCGCTGATCTGCGCCGATCTCGAATGCAGCACTTTCTCACTGCAGTCTTGTCTAATTGGAGGAGCACCATTATGGAGATTTCTTTCCCAAGTTAAAAAAAAAAAAAAAAAAATTGGGGAGGGGGGGAGAGGAGGCGAGTACAGCCTATTCTCATGACCCTCTCCCAAATTAAGGAAGCAAATCAATACAGGTCCCCAAGACAACCCACCACAAGGCCCAAACCTGGAGGTGAAGCTCACTGATGGGGCAGGCAGGCAGATGTGTGAGTATACTCCACAAGCAATTCCCTCATCTAATTTGAAATTTATAAACAGATTAAACAAAGACAAGGACATTGCATCCACGAGAAACAACGGCGGGTATTTTATAATGTGATGTAGTGGTTCTCACGGCAGACTTTCACCTCCAGTTCTCAGCTGCCATCTCGACAAGGTGGCACTACCACCCTCCTCACAGCCCCAGGCTACTGGAGCTTCAATTCTGACAGAAGTTGGGTTGACCTTCCATCTCCTGAGGGGAATGGTGTGATAATCAAAGAAGCTAAGGAGCAAAACCTGGGTGAAAAGACATAAGGACCCAGGTTCTACACCAACAATCAGGACTCTGCTGACAGTGACTATTTGGAAACTTGCACCTGTTCTAATACTGGGCGGATAATCATGAACCCTAACAGCACAAAGTCAAAACAGCTGCTCGTATGCAAAGGTACAACAGATTCAAGGTGGCTTTTTTTTCCATATGACCCGTGGTTGTACAGTACTGCACCTCAGTTAAGATTCAAGGACTGTTAGCCTCAACCATTCCTCATGACACGCCACAATGCCAACCACCCATATCTGAGTTCACATTTAAAGATGACTAAGATTTCCTGTTTCTTCTTCTCTCCACTGCCACCCACCATCCTGGGCTGCCAGCCTCCGATGTCCACATAAATGCCCTTTCCGCCCCACTTCCAGCTCATCCATGTGTGACTGCCAAAAACGTCTTTAAGAAGTCATCTGTCCTTATCATCTCACACCCGCAATAACAGCAAAGATCAAAAAAGTAGAGGACAATTAATGCTGGCAGGGATGTGGAGTGACTGGGACACTCCTGCATTGCTGGTGGGATTGCAAAATGGTCCAACCTCTCTGGAAAGCAATATGGCGCTTCCTCAGAAGGTTGGAAATAGAAATACCTTATGACCCAGCATTTCCTCTACTTGGTCTTTACCCACAAGAAATATGAGCCATAACACGAGTAGATATATGCACACCAATGTTCATAG
>NW_006408539.1:22838458-22871788 GCF_000296735.1 Chrysochloris asiatica
TACACAGAGTAGACAGGGATGGGCAACTTGGACACTGGCTATCCAAAGGGGTGGGGGTGGGGGGCTACAGAGGCAATAAGTAACTGGCTTACAAGCTTTCCAGAGGGAACCTAGATCCAGAGGGCATGGAGGAAGAGGAAGGTAGAACCTCCACTAAGTAGTATCCAAGCTGTCTAGGCGGGGCAGATGAAATGCGAACAGGTCTCTTGTGATACAATAGTGAATGATTGTTATCAGGACTGATTAAGAGGGTTGGAAATGTAAAGGTAGACGTTTTGTAGCAAGGAGGGGGAGTGATTAACTTTGTAATCTAGGAGTGGAGGTCCCTGAGACCATCAAGGGAAAAGAGCGGAATGCAAGACCCTACCCAGAGAAGCAGTGATCCCTGAGATGGAGGCAGAGACCATGACGTGGAGAGATGGAGCAGTTGGGGACTTTAGACACGGAGAGGGAGAGGGGCTGTGTGCTGATGACCAGGGGACAGGCTTGTAGGGTATACCCTTTGGTTGGCCGATGATGCTCGGAGGGGATTGTAACCATGGCAATGAAATGATATACGATAGGATGAAAGTAAAACTAATGTTCTCCCATGTAAACTACCATATAATTCACAATAAAACATTTTAAAAAAATAATAAAAGAAGTCATCTGTCTTCTCAAAGCAATGTATTACACCTCCCTACAAACATCAACTAAGGAGCTCTGGTAGCGTAGTGGTTACAAATTGGGCTGCCAACCTCAGGGTCAGCCACTCCACAGGAGAAAGATGAGGCGTTCTGCTCCCGTAAAGATTTACAGCCTTGGAAACCCTGTACAGGGTCACTATGAGTCGGAACCAACTCCACAACACACAACAACACAGACATCAACTTGAGTCTGACTTCAAGTGCCTAATGACCGGGCAGCATCCTTTCCCATCTCTCCCACTTGTTGGAACCACAGTGCGACGGGCTTTTGATCAGAAAGAACGCACACACTCCTCACAGGCATGAAGACCAAGATGAAGAAGGTCAAATCCTTTTCCCAAGCCACACAAGCGGCATGTGGAACGGCCAGGGCTAAAATGAAAGTCGGCCTAGCTCCGCAGTATAATCTAGAGAATCATGCAGACTCCCTCTAAGGACTATACGCTGGAGGCTTTCACTTCCTACATTAACTGAAGGGGGAGGGAACTACAGTAGTTATTCCAGAGTACAAGGGGCATCTCCATGGGTTACACATCATTCAACTCTCAGTTGTGTTGTTGAATGCTACCATTTCCAACTCATAGGGACCCTGTATAAGGTGCGGCGCTACAGGATCAGTACCGGACTGGGAACACAAGGTTGGAAGTTCAAACCCACCAGCTGCTTCTGGTGGTCCCTATGAGTCATAACCGACTCAGTGGCACTTAACAACAAATCTTTACAGGCACAGAAAGCCTCATTTTTCTCCCTCAGAGCAGTTGGTGGGCTTGAACCACTGACCTTAGTTCACAGTCCAGGGCTTAGCTTATGGAACACTGTCTTCAAATCACAGAGCAATCAGTAAAGAGGCATCATGAGTGGATATTTACTAAGGAGGAAACGATAGCTTAGGAGTCCTGCCACAGAGAGAGACACCAGCAGAACCAGAGCTTGAATCCAGGTCAGCTTTTTGAAACCAGACCCTATCTAAATGTCTACAATGTTTCCTATTTTTTCCTTTGCCCAAATCCTTGAAGTCAGGTATAGGCAAATGTTTTCTGCAAACGGTCAGTTAGCCAACACTTCAGACTCTGTGGGGCCTACGGTCTCTGTCCTAGCTACCGAACTGTACCAATGTCACAAGAGCAATCCGACAACACTGTGCAGGTGTGACCCTGTCCCAACACAACTGCATTTATGAGAAGGGCAGCGTGCTAGGTCAGCCTCATGGGCCTAACTGGCCAACCTCTGCTTACAGACAGTCTATCTCCACTACTCCTCACAGAACTCATTTTCAAGTCTCTGATTTTGCTCTAATATTCCATCTACTTTGAACACCTTCCTCACCCTCGTGTCCAGTTCCCCTCATTCTACTCATGCTTTAAGTTCCCATTTATCCTTCTGTTAAGAATGGACGGACCTGTCCACCTGCCACACAATGTACCAACTTGGTTAGGCCATGATTTTCAGTATTACGTAACTAGCGTCTAAGCTGTGACCAAATTCTCGGGTGCTATAAATCCTCACCTCTGTGATACTGACAGCAGCCTGCACGATGAAGAACTGGACTGCGAACCTCAAGGTCAGCGGTTCAAACCCACTAGCCATTCCCTGGACTCCCTATCTAGATTCACTATACTTCAAAACTGATTCAACAGCGCTTAGCAACAACAGTAGTAAAAGGCAAGATGCAATCGGCATGATTAGGTTATAGTTTAGGTTAATTAGACAAGCCAGTAAGAGATCAGAGGGACCCACTACTGCCAAGAGAGAAGAGCTAGGAGTCCAGGATTCCTGAACAGGGACGCTCCCAGGCACAAGGAAGACGGATCGCAAGGCCCATGGAGATCTCCAAGGAACACCCAGCCCACAGATGCTGAAAGGAGACGAGGGCCTTCCTCCAGAGTCAACGGACAGAGAAGGCCTTCCCCTGGAGCCAGCGTCTTGAATTGGGATTTGTGAGAAGGCATTTCTGTTTCTTAGAGCTAGCCACCTGTGGTATTTCTGTTACAGCAGCAAGAGAGAACACAGACTTTCTCCCAGGAGACAGCTCAGGCTGCTCTAGCCCAAGACGCAGTAACTCACTCAACAGGACCAACGGACGTTTCATGGTCTCTCTTTTCCACAGGGGAGCATGAAGCAGGAACACTAAAATGACTCACATCTCTGTATGTAGTCAGATTAGCGCATTACGACATGAGACATTCAATCATGATATTCGGTGAACTCAAAGTATACAGTCTTCAATTATTCAATCATTTTCATTTTACATGAGCCAAGTAAAACTGATGTCATCTTACCCATACAGTTTGAACATTTTTGTTCTGACAAAAGCAAAATAAGTAAAAAAAACCTAAAAAACAGAAGAAATCTTACTGGCATAGGAAGTAGCATCCATCTTCCCGACCTTCACAGGAGAACCCATATTCTTCATCTCAATCCCAACTTCATTCCAAATTGGCTCCAGTTTTTTACAGTGGCCACACCAGGGTGCATAAAACTTGTTAAAGACAAAACCAAACACAACCCTTAAAATGCGGTGCCACAGTGAACACCAATATTAATTCTTAATGCATGGCCTTGGTTAAATGATCTAATAATAATCTGTTTTCCACAAAATTTAAATCTAAGATTTTAAAGGAGTTCTAGAATAACAAAAGTTAAAATGCACACACACAAAGCTTAACTCCTTGTATGTACCTCAAAACATATATTACTCTAAATATGTTTTAAGTGCTGAAACTTTACTTTAAACAGAAATGACAATTTACAGTAAAAATCTTGCTTCCAAGCGAATGTGCCTATGTACTATATCAAATAGTCTCCGTACGTCTATCTAAACATCATACACGGGCCTCACAAGTGTTCATGAGAAACATTCTTCTGTTTCCACCAGAAACTCCAGCACAGCTGGCATCTGTGCTGACTTGCGGCCCAGCCATGGGGCAGAGGCACCGTCAGGATGATGATACAGCAGGCGACTTCTGCTCTCCTTCAGTCACTAGCTGCTCCTCATCTGTCTGCACAGGCATGGGTGAGATACGAAGACCTTCAAGGCTGGGCAGAGGCACCTATTAAATGGTGGTGTGTCCAGCTGCTCAGTGTCTTTCTGTGACACAGAACTGACTTACCATAGTCATGTGGGCATTTTCACACATGCACAAGAGGAAGGAGGAAGAGAGAATTAAACAGTGGGCGCCCGTGCCCCATCATCGAGCTTCAATAATCGTCAACCCTGCATTCTGGCTCCACGTCTTTTGTTGCCGCTCTTCAAGGGGCGTCACAAAGTTCGTGGCAAAATGGAACTAACTGATGAGCAGATGTTTCCATGAGCTTTCTGAAGCCTCCTCATTCTCTTTTGGCAAAGGCATTTTAAAGTGACTCCCAAACATCATTACGTTTAAATGGATTCCAAATGTGAAAGTACAAAAAAAGGGAGATTAAAATTCCATTTTATAAAGATGATAATGTGATACTGGCTGCTAAGTGGTATTAATATGCTAAGCCTCTTGGGGAATATGAAGAAACAAGCGTGAAATATCTGTAATATTAAGTCAGACATAACCCCAAAGTGGACCTCATCGTAAGGTAGGATTCCTGCTCCCCTACTAAAAACACCAACAGGTCCCTTGCCAGGACCCTTAAGGCTCAGCGGTTCATTTTAATACAGACCCAAAGAGTAAAAGCAGAGAAAATAGCGTCACACACATTAGCACACTGTGTGAAAAGGGCTTAGGTGAGCATACTTATAGAAAACGCACACACTTACATCTACAAGCCAAATGTCATCCTTTCGACTTTCTTTAAACCTAGAACAAAAGCCAGAGAAACAAATCTTAGGTGATGTCTGTACCCACTGCACAAGTGTCCGGTATGAAAGCCAACCCAGCCCCGTCCCCATCAAGTCGATTCTGGCTCACAGAGACCCTACAGGGCAGAGGAGAACTGCCCCATAGCATGTAACCTTGGACCAGCACTCCTGGTTTGGTGCTGTAGGATTGGCACTGGACTGCAAACAACAAGGTCAGTGGTTCAAACACACCAGATGCATCTTGCAAATGCTATGCAGGGTCGCTATGAGTCGAAACGGATTTGAAGGCATTTACAATCAACAACAAACTGTTATGAAAGCAGACAGCCACATCTTTCTCCTAAGGAGCAGGTGGTGGATAAAACTTCCAATCTTCGGAAGACAAATTTATGAGCTCAGAACAAATTCTTTTCAACCAATGTTTACATAAAATTTTTGTCAGTGATCTAAATTTTGTCCTTTTCATTAAGCCCTTCAAGATAACAGTAACAAGACCCAAAGGTATAGTAAAATCTGGAGGGAGGAATCCAAAAAAAGAGTGAGGTGGGACTCAGTGGAAACACAGGTCTGCACTGCACCCCTCGTCCCGCTAGTCCGTGTCACACACGTGCAGAAGTGACAAGTGCTGCTCTCCTCAGAAGAGAGGCCTGCTGCCCAGCTTTGCTCTTGGCTCCCATTTGGGAAGCAGGATTTCAAAAGGGTTCACCTCACTTCCAGATAAAGGTGGCCCACGGTGCCTAGTCTATGCAAGTACTATGATTCTGTGCCAAACACCTGCTTTCCTTCAGGGAGACTGGAATCTGAGTATGCACTAGTAGAGCGTGAGCCCAAAGACAACACGCTGAGCACCAAGTGTTACTGCGCTTCTGACAGATAACGTCACACGAGTTGCAGTGCCGTGAACTGACTCTTCTACCCACAATCTTGGTGGTGGTGGTGGTGATGGGTGTGTGCCATAGAGTTAGTTCTGACTCACAGCGGCCCTCTATAGGTTCTTCTGAGCCAATAAATCTTTACGGGAGCAGAGAGCCTCATCTTTCTCCCATGGAGCCAATGGTAGATTCAAACTGCTACCTAGTGGTCAGGAGTTCAACTCGTACCCACGTGACCCATCACACTACCAGGATCCCATATCGTCTTTGTAACTTCCATCAAACGTTTTCCCCTGATGCTACTGGAGAAAAACAGGTAAGAAAAGATGCTGATAGGACGCTATGACTCAGCGGTAACTTGGAGCTCTACCTTGGGTTTAGAATGAGCAGTCTCAAAAGCAGGAGGTAGGACTCTCACCACCAGCTAAGATGAAGAGCCACCCCAAGAACCCCTGCACTGAATCCTCCTCGACTAGACAGAGGGCTCTGGCACTGAGGTGTGGCAGAGAGGCAGCAGAACCAAACACCAGAGCACGAGACAGCTGGGGGCCTCCCAGTCCACGGAGCATGACAAGCTAAGAGATGAGGGGCAGGAGGCTGGCTCGCAGAGTGGGAGGCCTCCACGCACTTAGCTGGGGGAGCTAGGTTTGCTGACCCACGGAGCAAGAGCCAAGTGGCTTCCAGCTGAGACTTAGAGTGAAATGGTGTGCCCTGTGAGCATTGACGAGCAGGTCTAAAGGAGCTCTGCATCCCTGCCCAGGCCGAGAGGGAGGAGAAGCTGTCCAGACTGGAAGCACGGTGCCCCGAACTTTTCTGACCCTGAGTCGTAACCTGTTAGCTAGCTTTCCTCCTAAACCCCATCACCAGGAGGATGCCGAGTTCTGGGTGACCACTGCAATGACTTTCCTAGTGCAGCGGAGTGCAGTGCTGGGGGGAAGGATGGTTGGTACTATCGGGTTTTGGACCTGTTGTCACCCCATCTGCCGGGAATGGTGTACGTGCTATGAATGTGCTAGGAGGTGGCACAGGAGGAGACTGGGCTCGGGTCCCTCAGAATCTCACCTCATGTACGTTCTCCCTTTGCAGCCCTGCTGTGGCAGGATTAGCACTGGACCACAAGGTGGGTGCTGCAAACTCACCAGCCGCTCCTTGGAATCCCAGACAGGCTTGCTAGGAGTCAGAACCGGCTGGACTGCACTTAACAACACCTTCTCCCTTTGATGATTTTGCTTCGTGTCCTCACTGTAGTCATCACTCACAGCTGTGGCGTCTGCTAGATGGTCCTAACCCGAGGACGGTCTTGCCCCCCACCCCTCCCACCTGACTGGCAAAAAAGCTCCAAAAGCACCCTTCTGATTGTGTTCCTCTTGGAAGACATTTTCTATGGCCTTTGGAATCGACTTGGTTCATGGTCCCCCACAACCTATACCAAAGGCTCCTAAACTTATCTGGCTCCCCCTTTCTCTCCACCCCAGTATAACCCCACTGCCATTGAGTCCCTTCACACTCATAACAACCCTACACAGGGGTTTCCCAATCATCTCGACCCTATACAGGAGTTTCGAAACTAAATCTTTACAGGAGCAGACAGCCTCATCTTTCTCCTGTAGAACAGCTGGTGGGTTTGAACTGATGCCTTAGCAGCCCAGTGCTTACCCTAAAGGGCCATCAGGGCTCCTTAAACATAAGGGACCTATAATCGTCTGCTCCAAAGGAATTCTGCAAGGTTTTAAAAAGCAAATATGTCACTCTGATGACTAAGTGACTAGCCATCACCTCATATGCATGTGAAAGCTGGACAAAGGAAAGGAAGGCTTTAGAGGAAGTGATGTGCTCACACTGTGGCTCTGGGGGCAGGTGCTGACCATGCTGCAGCCTGCTGAGCACATCAGTCTTAGGAGAAACATAACCAGAAGCTTCCTCAGCAGGGGGATAATCAGTGCTAGGAAAGGCCATGTTTGGTAAAGCAGAGATCTGTAATTGAGGACAACCCTCAACAAGATGGACTCAAGCCTGCCAGTGATCACTGGATGACATAGGACCAGCAACGCCCCCTTGTTCCACGGGAGGGGTCTCGAGCTGGAGCTGACTCCACAGCAAAGTGTCCACCACAGGCCATCCAGACCGCACTCCCCATGGGGTGGCGAGACCGGGGAGAGTGCAAACACGCCAGCCCCTTTAGTGCCATGTTCCCCCCAGCCCCTCGTATATGAACATACCATGGGATGGAGGAAGACAGAAAACAGCTTATTTCCACAAGTCACACACAGTGCTGGGGTCCCTCAGTGGGCAGAGTCCTTGGGTGAAACTAAAAAAAAAAAAAATCTATGGGGAAATGGGGCGGAGCTTAGCTCTTGTGCCCCTCCTCCAGATTCTCAGCTGTCAGCACTGGACAGAAGCATGCTCGCATTTAGGGGAATTTCACTGCTGGGTCTCACAATCTAACTGCAATAGCCTCTTAGGTCCAGAGAGGTCCAAGTGAGAAAAATGCTCCTCTGTGGTTTTCCATGCTATAGCAAGTCAGGTTTCTCTCTTAGGGCCCGGCAGCGAGAGACAACTTCAGGGTCGCAGCAAATGCCTGGGACAAGGTTGTCGACCAGTTCAGCAGGGTGGCAGACAAAAGGGCTTCCCTGCGAGACAGAAGCCAGGTTAGGGGTCCTCATCTCCCCTGTCCCTGATCGGGGCTCTCCCCATCATGGGGTGGACCTTCTTGTGGCTGCATATTTCCTGTCAGATGTTGTTGTTGTGATTGTGCATGGTAAAGAGGAAGACCCCAGGAAGATGGATGGATACAATGACAGCAGCAATGAGCTCAAATGCAGCAAAGGTCAGGATGGTGCAGGGCCAGCCGCTGTTTCATCCTGTTGTGCACAGGGTGGCTGTGAAACTGAACTGACTTGATGGCACCTAACAAATGTCATAGAATCACAGCCATCCCACAGGCCGAGCAGGGAAAAGCGGCAGGCAGGGACACCCTCGGGAAACTGTAAACCAGCGATCTCCAATGGGTGGTCAGAATTGTCAAGGCCAGCTACTCTGTAGGAGAAAGACTGATTATCTCAGAAACTGTGTATTTGAGGGTGGCCATGAGTCAGAGTCCACTAGATGGCAGTGGGTTTGGTTTTTCTGATTTGGTTCCTAGCCAGACGCCCATGCTATGTAGTCGGGCAATGAGGAAGGCAACGAGCAGCCCATGCTATGCAGTCGGGCAATGAGGAAGGCAAGGAGCTGCCCACTCCTACTGTTAACAGCCACACTAACCCCCAGAGGGACAAGGGCCTAAGTTCCAGGCTCAGTCTAAGGTCTGACATTGGCTAGCTCGGGCCCAAAAGCAGTGCTGCCTGAGTTGACAAGCACAGTCAGCTGGCTGGGTACTGGGTTTACCTGCAACAGGGAAGGCTATTCCCACATGTAACAAAGAGCCTATGAAGAGCACAGCCGATTCTCAGCCACACATCTCGTCCACATGGGGGCTTCTTTCACCTGCCAGTAGCCCACCCACACAGCCAGGCCACTGGCCACAGTCCATGGTCAGTGGAAAGGCGCCGACACAGGGCCGCTGTGTTGGGTAGCCGGGGCTTACCAAGCTTCTGGGTATGAAAGGTAGCTCACAGGTTAACTGCAGTCACACCCTAATTCACCCAGACACAGGTTAACTGGGCGGAGTCAGCTGAGCCAGGCCCACGTGTAGCTGGGAAGTCTCCATAGCTGGAGTCCAGGTGTGGTGCAGTAGGCTAAGCACTGGGTTGCTGATTGGAATGTTGGTGGTTTCAAACCCACCAGCTGCTCCTCAGAAACCCTATATGGGTAGATACGAGTGGACTCAACCTAATGTCACTGAACAAAGGCCAGGAGGTTCTTGGGTATAAACCTGAGAAGGGGAAGGGCACTCGGGAGACGAGAGAGGATTCCAGAGCTGTCCCTACGAAGGAACGTGGGGTCTCTGGGACTTCTGGCTGTATGACTAGTTCACGACCACTGTGCACAGTAAGAGACCAACTGCAGGCACAAGTCCGTGGACCTTTCTGCCACAGCTTCCCATCTGAGGGGGGCTGACACCTGTCCTCTGGGTGGCCTGCTAGCCAGACACCACTTAAAGCTGACCCAGGAGACGGACATCAGTAGTGGAAATGGACCACGTATCACTGGGCCTCCTGGTCACTTTCCGGGTTGAGAAGGCCAACCACTGACCACCTTCCCTGCCTGGAACAAGACGTGTGACTCCTTCCTCACACCCAGAACCTCACCTGCGGACGAGGTCCTCATCCCATGTTGGTTAATGGCTCTGCCTGAGACCACCAGGATGGTATCACAGTGGCTGGCAGCTGCAGGATGTAGGTAGTTTTGTGGAAGAGCAAGAAAGCGACACACAACCCAGCCCATCGCTAACCCCTAACTGTCCCTGTAGAGAAGCCGTGCTAAAAACAGCCCCCAAATACTAAGTTCCTTCAGCCTTGGCAAGAGTCTCCGTGACCACGCACAGATGGGCCTCCCAAGTGCCTACAGTGGACGGTGAGCTTCCAGGTGGTGGACACTGAGCGGAGAGTCTCTGGAACATGTCAGTCTCCTGACCTCAGCAAGGAAGAGGCTGGGACTGTCTTGAGGAGACAACTGTACTAGGCACTGGTTTTGTGATTGCTGCCACTGACTCTTCCGACTCCTGGTGACCCATGTGTGCAGAGGGTTTCCAAAGCCGAGTCAGGTCTATCTCCCCAGGCACCTCTGGATGGGAGGGTCATTGTGGTGCTAGCTGAGCACTTAAACATTTGAGCTGCCATCTCCCACAAGCCTCACAAGAGGGCCCTGGTGCAGCCACAGCACCATGGTGGGGGGAGTGGGTGTGCACAGACAAAACTCAGCAGCTCCTGCCGAGCCTCACTGTCATCAAGGCCTCCCTGTGGAGGGGGGGTTTCCACGGCTCTAAACCTTCACGGGAGAAGACAGCCTCACCTTTCTCCCGTGGAGCGGCCGGTGGGTTGGAACTACCAACCTTGCAGCCCAAGGCTTACTCCCAACCAGGTCTCCTCCCCTTCAGTAGAGAACCACCACCATGAAACTTAACCGAGCCTTAGCTGGCTTAGGTAAGGGTACCACTGAAGTGGTCTCAGACTCCCAGCCCCAAAACATCACGTTTCCCTCTCATCTGGTGCCAGTGTGACAGACTCAAATGAACACAGGTACCCAAAAAGCCCAGCAATGCACTTCTCCCTCAACTTCCCTACTGATGTTGACCTTGGCCTCCGAGTACCCTGAGGACAAAGGAACCTCCACCTGCCCTCATCTCATTTATTTGAAGGCTGGGAGCCTGGGTATAGGTGGGCAGGACTCTCTAGGTTCAGGCAGCTGGAAGCCCAGATCCAGGTGGATAGGGCTCTCTGGCTTGATCCACTGCAAGGACAGCTGGGATAGCACCTGTATTAGGTCCAGGGGCTATCAGCGGACACATAGTAATGGGGCTGCTGGTCAGACCCCATGGTCTAGGACTTGGCCAATAGTTCCTTGGCAGGAAGCCATCAATCTCCTGAGTCTTTTCAGGAAGGGTCAGCCAGCTCTCTTCTGTTGGTCAGTCTTCACAACCTTGGCTGTAGCTGGTTTTCACATTCGGGAATTTGTCAACTAAGATTCAGATCGCATCACGGAAAACAGACCTGCCCATGTAAAGAGAATGAAATGGGCCAGGTATCCAGAGAGAACAGCATGGGAAAAGCTAGACTGCTGAGCCTGTTTGGTAATCTCATGAGTCACACCTCAGGGCGCTCCAGCCTAACACTGTCCAGTGGCAGAGAGACCTACCAGCACCCACTGAGGAAGGAGAGTCTAGGTGCTGCTGTGCTCTCACCTCAGGTGCATGCATCTGGAAAGGGGGGTCTGTGGCGGCACACCCTATAAGACACCAATCCTCACTAAGCCTGCTAAGATCACCTCCTTCAACAGGGAAGCCACCTAATCAAAGCGCTAAAGGCTCCTCGGGCCACTGGGCAAAGCTATCCCCAAAAGACCAGGTGTTGTTTTTTCCTAAAGGCCTGAGGTGCAAAGCCCTGTTTTGTGGAAGAACACACATGGGCTTAAAGCTCATGACAGTCATTGGATGCAACTTGGCATGTGGGTCTGTGACAGCCTTTCGTCCAACCCTCACCAAAGTCCAGGAGCACCATTCTCAGTTTCCTGAAATCTTCTGATGGATTTATCATTTGACTCACAAGGTGAACTTCAGGGTGTAAGCAGCTAAAAAGACAGATCAATGTGGGAGCCAACAAGGGTTTGTATCAAGGCCTACCAACATGAAGACGTGTTCCAAAGAACACACAGGGTTTCTGTATGTCTAGCATAGCCCTGCATGGGACCAGTCACTCTGTTCACCAAGCCAAATTTGTCATGCAATCAGGTGTCCAGGTGGTCAATCAGGACAATGAGCAAAACAGAAAACCTTTAGTAGTCACTTACTTGCTACCATGCAAGCAAAAGGCAAACAGAGGGCAGCTGCTCCCTTTGCTCCCACAGACCAGCACCCAGACGAGGGCCAGGTGGGGGTCTCGCAGATGAGAAACCCTCTCACTGCTGAGGAGCTGCCAGGAGGGTATGCCTGGGCTAGAAAGTAGGCCCGCATCGGAGTCCCTGACCACAAGCCCCTCTTGGCACTGCACTGCACAGGCTGAGGGCAGGCCAGCAGCTCCCGGAGGAGGCCTGTAGGTGCCCAGGATACGCCGGGAGCTGGACCACTCAGGTACTGCCAACAAAGGCCTACAGTCTACACAGTATGGCCCAAATCCCAGCGCTCCACTCACTTGTCATTAAACCAGAAAGACATTAAGTAACAAATAGAAGGTCTGGGCTAGAAAATGGTAAACAAGAACACAGCTGAAGATTTGTCATGGGTTTTGATCTTGTCAATTTCAGTGTAACTCTTGTGAATTATCCCTAGTTCATGCATAAACCACGAAAACAGAACTTAGAAGATCTCCTGGACTCAAACTGGCGCTATATAAACCATTGTTGTCTCTATTACTACTATTATTATTAAAATTAGAATTCACCTGTAAACATTCAGGTAACACCAGAAATAAAATTAAAATTTAAACGTGTATACTCACGAGTCATCTAAGTCTGGTATAACACTTTTACCGAAAGCCACATCAAGTAAGACAACTGAAAGACAGAAAGAAAAGACTAAATGTATACTTCTAATTTTTATCTTTGGCACATATTGTATGCTTAGTCACCTTTAAAACATACATATTGTGTGTGTGTGTTTAATTTTTTTAACAACAAAAAAATCCATCATTGATTCATCCCAAGGCGCTTGTAAAGCAAAACCACAGAGAATTCATTTTTAATAGGTATTTACTCTAATGCAATTTGAATGTGACAGATAAGGCCTATGTAGTGGAGCACATCAAAGCTAGAAGCGTCTTTTCCTCAGCAGCACTAGAAGGTCTTCCGTAAAACCTCCTTTTACAACCATCCAAAAGGCTGTTTTATTTTTACAGAAACGAAACCGCTCTAGCCATCTGGGCTTCTTGCAGAGCTGGGCCTGGGCTCGGCGGCTGCAGAGGTGGGTGAGCGAAGCGGGCAGGGCCACAGGGTCAGCACGCCGTTGTCGCCATCACTGCCTGGGCCAGCCGGCCAGCCTCTGTCCTTGACCCCCTAGTCCGCCTTTAGCCCACATCCCAGGGGCAGGTGTCACCTGTTTGTCAACTAGGAGCCAGGGATGCAGGGAGCTGGCCACAAACACAACAAAGCATCTTTGTGGGGAAGGCAGTGCATACTGGGGGAGTCAGCGCATTTGGGGGGGGGGGTAGCGCATCTTTGGGGGACAGGGCATATTCGGGGGATCTGGACATCTTTGGGGTGACAGCTTGTCTTTGGGGGAGTCACAGTCTTTGGGGTGACAACGCATCTTTGGATTCAGCTCATCTTTGGGGGACACGGCGCATCTATGGGGGGGCGACACCAGGTGTGCGCCACAACACCCGGGTGTCCGGCCGCCGGAAGATGGCGCGGCCTCTCCGGGGGCGCGGACGACCCGGTGGCCCCCGCAGGCCATCCACGGGCCCGGGGCGAGCCTGCCCCCCCGCCCCGCGCGCGGCCATACCTGTGGCGCAGAGGCGCAGGGCGGCCGCGCTGCTCGGGGTGGCCATGCTCGCCGCTGGAGCCGACTCGGCAAAGGCTGAGGGGCGCCGGCGCCAGCCGTTGCCTCCGGAAGGGGAAGCGGGCCCGCCGGGGCGAGGAGGGAAGCTCGGCGCGGACGACGGGGGCGGGGCTGCCGGGCCTCCGATAGCTCCCGGACCCGACCGGCTTCTGCCTTTACGCATGTGCGGATGACGGGGGCGGGGCAGCCCAGCCTCCTTTCCCTTTCGGACCTACCGGCCTCTGCCTCTGAGCATGCGCGGAAGGCGCTGGTGGGGCGCACCTACCTTCGTTTCATCCCTGATCTCTGAGTCCTCTACCTCTGAGCAAGCGCGGAGTGGGCCGCATGCGCGAGATAGTGAGCATGCGCAGTGGCCTTCCCGAGAAATGTTTGCGCCCTTGGTCACCTCTAGGACTGTGGGACCCTGGCAGCGGTAGACATAAAACTGAAATATCCGGTCTCAACTTAGTTTTTAACTTTTTACTGAAGCCCTGGTGTGGCGCTATGGGTTAATGCGCTGGACTGCAAGGTAGGTTTGAACCGTATGATCAGCGGTTCAAGCTCACCTGCTGCTCCTCGGGAACCCTATACAGGGTCGCTATGGGTCGGAACTGACTCCACGGCTCTCCACAACAACACTGGAGATGAAGTAGTCTCCGACGAGGCAATTTGAGGTTGGGTTTTTACCGATTTTTATCTGCTACACCTGTGCGTGACACCTGTGTGCTGAATGCCATGTGCATTGATCGGTGGCTCAAGCCCCAGCGTTAGAAGGCAGGATGAACCGCCCTGGACCAACTGTGCAACCTGCAGCCATTTCCAAAACGGGTGTAGGAAACTTCAAACCTCTGTCCAACACTGGACATATTTTAATTTTTAAATTTCTTCAATTGCTAATCAAAGGAGTCACTTACTAAGGAGAATTTATCCTGGAAACAGAAAAAGTTAAAATTTTGGGAGTCCTGGTGTGGCGCTATGGGTTAACACCCTGCGTAGTGGTGACGAATCGGCCTGCGAACCGCAAGATCAGCAGTTCGAAACTACCAGCTGCTCTGCGGGAGAAAGATGAGGCTTTCTGCTCCCGTAAAGATTTACAGCCTCGGAAACCCTGTTCAGGGTCGCTATGGGTCGGAACCGACTCGACAGCACTTAACAACAACTGCAAAAAACTGTTTGAATTGCAAGGTCGGCGGTTCAAGCTCACCAGCTGCTCCTCGGAAACCATACACTCGCTCGCTATGGGTCAGAACCGATTCGACGGCACTTAACAACAACATGTCATTTTAATCACTTTTTCTCTATATTACTTTTAAATTATATTTTACTGTGTTTTAGGGGAAAGTTTACAAAGTTAATTGTTGTTTTTAAGTGCCTTTGAGTCGGTTCCAACTCATAGTGACCCTGTATGTGTTTCCCAGGCACGGCTGGTGAGTTTGAACCACCGACTTTGCTGTCCAAACCGACCTTGCTGTCCAGCACATTAACCTGCAGCGCCATACTGCTTCCCACATACATACCCAAAGGACATATCCAAGTAAAGGAATTCACAAAAAAAGGGTGTAAGAAGGTTCAAACCAACCTTAGAATCCAACGCCACACCAGGACGCCTACAAAGCCAATTAGGTTCTCATTTAATAATTTTTGTACTAATGTTTCCATGACATTGGATACAATTTTCACAAAGTGTCAGCATTCTCATTATTGTCATTCCACTTACATGTCTGTGGCTCTACCTTCCCTGGCCTGCCTTGCCTTCTCATCTTTTGTTTGGATAAATGCTGACTGGTCTGTATAGTTGATTGGTGGTGGTGGTTGTGTTTGTGTGCTGTGGAGTTGGTTCCAACTCATAGCAACCTTGCGTGGGGTTTCCGTAAGCAGAAAGCCTCATCTTTCTCCCATGGAATGGCTAGTAGTTTTGAACCACTGACCTTTAGGTTAGCATCCCGACTCGTAACCACTACGCTACCACAGTTCCTCATATAGTTGATTAAGGGAGCACATTAGTAACAGGTCATATTCATTTAAAAAATCATTGTTCGGCTGAAAGCTGTCCTCTAGAAATAGCTTCAGATCCAAGTACACAGGGCATCTGAATGCAATAGTCAGCCCCAGGGTTTCTTTAGAGTCTTTGCTGTTCTGTAGGTCTGGAATTAGACTATTGTTTGACGTTTTTCTTAGATTCTATCCAGGGCCATCTATTGTGTTCAGAATAGTCCTTAATGGTAGCTGGGCACCATCTAGTTCTTCTGACCTCATGTTAAAGAAGCCATGGTTCATGGAGAAGAGTAGTCCTATGGATTCGTTTCTTCAAGCTTTAGTCTGCATCATTCTTATTTGCTTCACAGAAGTACAGATCAATAATTGTATGTTACTGACCCAAGGAACCTTTTAAGACCCAGAAGCTACTTCTGAAAAGCATGTAGAACATCTTTATGAACTATGTTCTGTCCATTGATTAATTTATCCACATGACTGATGTCCTAAGCCTTTAACCCAGTAAGTCAATTCTTTGAATTGTTTGCATAACTCTTCTTGTTGTTAAATGCCTTCGAGTCGTTTCCAACTCATAGGGACCCTGTATAGGGTTTCTGAGGAGCAGCTAGTGGTGAGCTTGAACCACTGATCTTAGTGCTCCAGACTGACCGTACAGTCTGGTGCCTTAACCTGCAGTACAGTGAAGGCTTTAATTGTGCATCCTATGTGCTTTGTTAGCTGTATGAATAAATATGCAATACACACAGGGTGTATATACACATGCCTATAGATACATGTTGTAGTGGTTAAGAACCACTGAGTTGGTTCCTACTCATAGAAACTTGATAGGGTTTCTGAAGAGCACCTGGTAGGTTTGAACCACCAACATTGTGGTTAGTCGTCCAGTGTTTTATTCTACAGCACCATTCCTATACAAATAATGTATACACATCTTAACTATGTATTCTTTCACCATACTTATTCAATCTCTATGCTGAGCAAATAATCTGAGGAGCTGAATTATATGAAGAAGGATGTGGCATCAAGAGGAGGAAGACTCATTAATAACCTTTGATATGCAGAAGACATAACCTTGATTTATGCAAGTGAAGAGGATTTAAAATACTTACTGATGAAGATCAAAGACCACAGCTTTTAGTATAAATTACACCTCAATGTAAAGAAAACAATAGCCCTCGCCACCAGACCAATAAATAACATCACGATAAATGAAGAAAATATTGAAGTTGTCAAAGGTTTAATTTGCTCGGATCAACCATCAACACTCACGGAAGCAACAGTCAAGAAATCAAACAGTATATTGTAGTAGGCAAATCTGCTGTACTTTATTAAAGTGTTCAAGAGCAAAAATGTCAGTTTGAGCCCTAAGGTGCATCTTACCCAAGCCATGGTATTTTCACTACCCTCATATGTATGTGAAACTTGGACAATGAGTAAGGAAGACCATAGAAGAATTGATGCATTTGAATTATGGTATGGGAGAAGATTATTAAAGGTATCATGGACTATCAGAAAAACGAACAAATCTTTGTTGGAAGAAGTACAGCCAGAATGCTCCTTAAAAGCAAAGATGGCCAGACTTTTGTCTCTCATACTTCAGATATTTTATCAAGAAGGACCAGTCTCTGGAGAAGGACATCATGCTTAATAATAAGTAAAGTGGAAGGACAGCAAAAAAGAAGACCCCGGATGAGATGGATCAGCACAGTGATCACAGCAGTGGGCTCAGATGTAACAATAATTGAGAGGTTAGCGCAGGACGGGGCAGTGTTTCGTTCCGTTGTGCATAAATTCACTAGGACTCAGAACTGGCTGATTGCACCTAACTGTGAAACCACACACATTTTTTTTGTCTGTTGTTTGGTGCTTTAGAGTTGGTCTACTCGTGTGGACCTCATGCACAGCAAAGCAAAGCACTGCATGACCCTGAATAACACTCACAATAGCTGCTGTGTTTGAGCCCATTGTAGCTGCCACTGATCTGACTCCCTAAAGGTCTTCCTCTTTGTCATTGACCCTTCACTTTACCAAGCATGCTATCCTCCAGGGACTGATCCCTCCTGACAACATGTCCAGAGAATGAAAAATGAAGTCTTACCTTCCACACTTCTACGAAGTATTCTGGCTTTACTTCTTCCAAGACACATTTGTTTGTTCCTCTGGCAGTCCATGGTACTTTCAACATTCTTCGCCAACACAATAATTCAAAAGCATTGACTGTTCTATGGTCTTCCTTAGTCATTGTCCAACTTTCACATGCATGTAATTGAAAATACTTGCATTGAAATTTCCATGAATTGGAGTAGATGCACATTAATCTTCAAACTGATATCTTTGTTCTTTAATGCGTGAAAGAGGTGTTGTGCAGCAGATTTGCCTAATGCAGTTGCTGTTAGATGCCTCAGAGTTGATTCCGAACCTATGTACAATAATAGGAGACACTGCCCAGTCCTGTACCAGCCTCACAATAGCTGCTATGTTTGAGTCCACTGTTGTTGCCACTGTACTGATCCATCTAGTTAGGGTCTCCCTCTTTTTCACTGACCCTCTAGTTTGCTAAGCATGCTGTTCCTCCCCAGGGACTGGTCCCTCCTAATAACATGTCTGAAGTATGAGAGACAAAGACTGGCCATCTTGGCTTCTAAGGAGCATTCTGGTTATAGTTCTTCCAATAAAGATTTGTTAGTTCTTCTGGCGGTCCATGGTACTTTTAATATTCTTCTCTAACACCATAACTCAAATGCATGAATTCTTCTACAGTTTTCCTTACTCATTTTCCAACTTTCACCTGCATCTGAGGTTATTGAAAATACCATGGTTTGGGTCAGACACTTTAGTCCTCAAACTGACAGTTTTGCTTTAGAACACTTTAAAGAGGTCTTGTGCAGCCGATTTGCCTACTACAATACATCATTGGATTTCTTGACTGCTGCTTCCATGAGTGTTGATAGTAGATCCAAGAACAATGAAGTCCTTGACAACTTCAAGATTCTCTTCATTTATCATGATGTTATTTATTTCTCCAGTGGTGAGGTTTTCTTTTTCTTTACACTGAGGTACAATACCTAACAAGGCTTCAGTCTTTGATCTTCATCAGTACACTTTTTAAATCCTCTTCGCTTTCAGCTTGTAAGTTGGTAATGAGTCTTTCTCTGTTCCTGATGCCACATTCCTTTTTCATATAATCCAGCATCTCCCAAGACTGAATGTGGTGAAAGTATACAACTCTGGCATCTAAGAACTTTTGTTTTCTTTACATTGAGGTGCAGTTCATACTAAAGGCTGTGGTCTTTGATCTTCATCAGTAAGTGTTTGCAGTCCTCGTTGTAAAGACACAGTGGCAGCAACACTGGGCTGAAACAAGTGTGAGGCTGGAGCAGGATTGGGCAGTGTGGCATTCCATTGTGAGAGGGTCACAACGAGCCAGAACCAACTCGATGGCTCCTAACAACAGAACTTTTTTTCCCTACACAACAAATGTTTTCTAAAATTGATGTACTTTGAGATGATAGTTCCTGGAGCAGACATTGCATCTGACTTTTGTGGTTGTTATTGTTAAGTGCTCTCAAGTTGGTTCCGATTCATAGCAAGCCCACAAAGTGTTTCTGAGGAGTGGCTGGTGTGTTTGAACCACCGGCCTTGCAATTTAAACCTATATTGTGGTAAACTGCATTAGCCTGCAGTGCCACACCAGCACATAAAATACCAGAAAATTTACGATTACGATTACTCCAACTCCTAAGGATGTGTTTGATGAAACATCTAAAAGGAATTATGATGTCAGCCAGTTCACCTTAGGTTCAACATTCCACAAAGAGAATGACAAAACCACTACTATTCTAAAAGACCGGGAAGATTGAATTAGCCCTAAATCACCCATTGATGCATATTCCACAGTATCCAATGGAGGCCTTCAGCAAACGTTTTCTTAATCATAAAAAGTACACTAAAAAATAACGGACCTAGTCACGTGATAGGAGACCTGGTGGCCCAATGGTTGCAGAGCTTGGCTGCTACCTGGAAGGTCGGGAGTTTGAACCCACCAGATTCTCTGCAGGAGAAAGTTGTTGCAGTCTGCAGCAGTTCTATGCTATCCTATCAAGTTGCTATAAATTGTATGGAGACGGAGACGGGGATGCTTTATCAGTGATGGCAGAACAGCTTCTTACACCACTGTGAAGACTTCATATTGTCCCACACAAATGGTTTCTCGTTGCCTTGGCAACATCTTGGACTGACCCAAATTTTTTTTCTTTTTTGTAGTTGTTTCTTTGTTCCCCTTCCTAACTTCAAAATCTCGTCTCCCACAGCAAACTGTTGCTGTTGTTCCTATGAATTGCTGTCCAGTCAGTTCCAACTCACGGTCACTCTGTAGACGGTTTCTGAGGGAAACTTGGTGGGTTTTATCTTCCGACCTTGTGGTTCGAAACCCAGTGCGGATCCTACAGGTCACAGGAGGTCAAAGAGTGAAATCTATGTTGTGATTGGCATCGTACTTTCAATTTTCAGGTGAAGGACAAGAAATCTTGTTGAAATTGCAGATAATACCCAGTGTACCTAGCCTTGATGGCTTGATAATCAGAACTAGACTAGAGAAAGATTTTTTTAAAAAATGTTGATAAAGGAAACAAGAGCAAAATTGCTACAATTTGATGAAACTGACCTATACTCATAGAGGTAGTAACTGTATATACTAACAGAGAAGGAGGAGTCTTACATCAAGTATGAACGCTGTCCCCTCTGTATAACAGGGTAGATAGGGATGGGCAACTTAGACATTGGCTACCTAAAATGAGGGGGCTATAAAGGCACAAAGTGAGTGGATTACAAACTTTCAAGAGGAAGTTTAGTTTAGAGTGTGTGGGGAGAGTCCCCGCTGAAGAGTTTTCATCTTGTCTAGATGGGTCTGGTTAAAAGAGATGATACTTATAATTCAATAGTTAGTAATTGTTGCATGACTAATTGCAACTGTCACAATTGTAAAGGTAGAAGTTATGTAATAAAAATGGGGGAGTCGTTAATCTTACAGTCCAGAA
This sequence comes from Chrysochloris asiatica, assembly GCF_000296735.1. Lineage (NCBI taxonomy): Eukaryota > Metazoa > Chordata > Mammalia > Afrosoricida > Chrysochloridae > Chrysochloris > Chrysochloris asiatica. The sequence continues at coordinate 22,858,966 of NW_006408539.1, forward strand.
ACTGAGGGCCGTACGACCATCAAGGGAGAAGAGCACAAGTGGAATGCAGGACCCTATCCATAGAAGCAGAGATACCAGAAAAGGAGGCAGAGATTGGGACATGGAGAGAGAGAGCAGCTGAGGACTTTAGATTCATGGGAAGAGAGGGACTAAGAGCTGGAGGCCAGGAGGCAGACTTGCAGAATGTGCCCTTTGGTGATGTGAATTATTATATATGCCTGAGTGTTTAAAAACAAACAAACAAAAAAGTCCTAAAGTGAATAGAGAGAAATACTGTTAACTGATGGCACATGGAGGGGATTATAATCATTGTAATGAAACAAGGTGTGTGATTTGTTAAATGTAAAACTCATGGTCTACCCCGAAAACTTTTACTCAATTCACAATAAAAACTTTAAAAAGAAATCTTGTTGACTTAGACCTATAGTGTCCAGGATAGAGAACACTGGCTATGTGTGCCCACTGAGCACTTGGAATGTAAGTATGATACTATCATGGAATATTTCATTTTATTTCAGTTTAATGAATTAAAAATTAAAACTGGATACTTGATTCAGTTATTGGAAGACTTTTAAGTATTGCTGGAACAACCAGATTATGTAAATCTACTTTCTCAAATATAAATTTTATGAAACCTAAATACCAATTAAATATTTCTGATGAAAATGTAGAATCTGAAGTGAGATGCACTACGTATGTAAAATATACACTGGAATGTGAAGATGTGCTATAAGAAAGAATGTAGAATATCTCAACTTCTATATTGATTATATGTTTAAATGCTGATATTTTGAATACATTTGGTTAATAAATGCATTAAATTAATTCCACCCATTTTTGTTTTAATACGGCTCCTATAAAATATGATATTTCATGAGTCTTGAATTGCATTTGTACCTCACAGTGTTGAGCTAAATGATCTGAAAATGATCAAAACAATAATTGTTAAAGGGTTTAAGGATAGAAAATAAGGCCAACTTTTCATATGGTAAAACTTGTATTCATTCAGTGGAATACTTCTTTAACTAATGAAAATTATGTAACTGTTTTTCCTTTTTGTATAAAGTGGTGATGAATTCATTGAGATTTCCAGGATCCTGTAGTCATTGTGATAAGTATTCAATATGCCCTGCATATTGTACATACATGATCTTCACCAAAACCTTGTTGTTGTTAGGTGCCATCCAGTCGGTACCAACTCATAGCGACCCTATGTACAACAGAACGAAACACTGCCTGGTCCTGGGCCAACCTCACAATGGTTGCCATGCTTGAGCCCACTGATGCTGCCACTTTGACAATCCACGACTGTTTGCAACCATGAAAAGTTCATCAAATCCAGCAGTTCAGTGGATAAATTATGTTGTTTTCCTTAATGGGCTTTGTTGTTTTGGGGTGCTGACTCATAATGAACCCATATGGCAGAGTAGAACTGCCCGTATGGGGTTTTGTGACATCATCTTTATGCATGAGCACTGGTAGCACAGTGATGAATTGTTTGGCTGCTAACTGAAAGGCCAACAGTTGAATTTAGCTACTCTGTGGGAGAAAGATTAGGGAGTAGGCTGTCCTGTGGGGTCACTCAGAATTGACTCAGTAGGTAATGGGTTTGGTGGGTTTAATTTTTATGAGAGTAAATTACTAGATCGTCCTACTCAGGCGCTGCTGGGTGGGTCACAATGGCCAGCCTCTTGGTTAGCAGCCAGCTGTGTAACTCTTGTGCTATCAGGACTCTGTATAGTGGCCTGCTGTAGCCGTGAGAATCAACAGGCTTTTTGTGGGGGAAAAACAGAGATGCACATCAAAATCACAGTGTTGAACAAAATAAGCCAGAACAAGAAAGGTCCTTGGTATATGAGTTCATCTTCACAAAGTTCAAAAGCGAGCACATGAATCAGCACTGAGACAAGTCAAGAGGCAGACAAGGTTTTGTCTCTTGATCTGGGTGCTGGTCACGGAGATGTGTTGATGAAAACTCTCTGAGCTGTACCCTCACCCTCTGTGCTTTTCTGTATGCTTGCTCTAATAATCAAAATTTTAAGTGAAATTTACATAATTTTAATTTGTGTAATGGTGAGATGACCAAAGATTAGTCAACATCAGAGCTTGATGAAATGCATTTTCTGAGTCACTCCCTAAAGCAGCTGACACAGTCTATCTGGAGTGAGGCCCATGAATTTGTGTTTCTCTGAAGTTGTCAGATGATGCAATTGCTTTGGGCCTGCAGATTTCAGTTAGTGGTTGAGAGAAAAGAATGTTAGAAAATATCAGGCATATTTTAAGATAAGTTTGTGTAAATTAGGTGACATTAAAAAATTCTAAAACTATAAATCTAATTTTATAGTAGCTAATTTCTCTATTACTGTTGTTAAGTGCCAACAAGTCAGTACCTACTCATAGCGACCTTATGCACAGCAGAACAAAACACTGCCCGATCCTGGGCCAACCTCACTACTGTTGCCACGCTTGAGTCCATCGATGCTGCCACTTGGCCAGTCCATCTCATTGGGGTTCTTCCTCTTTTTCTCTGACCCTCCACCTTACCAAACATGAGATCCTTCTCCAGTGACTGGTCCCTCCTGACAACATGTCCAAAGTATGAGAGATGAAGTTTGGCCATCTTGGCCTCCAAGGAGCACTCTGGCTGCACTTCTTCCAAAATGGATCTATTGGTTCTTTTGGCAGCCCATGGCACTTTCAATATTCTCCTCCAACACTGTAACTCAAAAGCATTAATACTTCTACGGTCTTTCTTATTCACTGTCCAGCTTTCACATGCATATGAGGTTATTGAAAACACCATGTCACAACTAAACCTATAAACAAGTTGTCAAATATTTTATTTTACTTGACTCCATCAAAACTCATGGAGGCAGCAGTCAAGAAATCAAAGGACATTTTGTATTGGGCAAATCTGCTACAAAAGTCTTCTTTAACGTGTTAAAGAACAAAATTGTGACTTTAAGAACTTTAAGGTACATCTGAGCCAAGCCATGGCTTATTTCAATCACTTCATATGTAAGCTCTGGTAGCGTAGTGGTTACGAATCAGGCTGTGAACCTTAAGGTCAGCAGTTTGAAACTACCAACCACTCTGTAGGAGAAAGATGAGGCTTTCTGCTCTCATAAAGATTTATAGCCTCGGAAACCCTCTACAGGGTCGCTATGGGTTGGAACCGACTGGACGGCACGTAACAACAACAACATATATATGTGAAAGTTGGACAAAGAGTAAGGAAAACCTGAGAATTGATGCATTTGAATGATGATGTTGATGAAAAATCAAGAAAGTACCATGGACCATCAGAAGAACAAGTAAATCTGTGCTGAACAAATTACAAGTAGAATGCTCCTTAGAGGTGAGAACTGTGAGACATCTTCTCATGTACTTTGGACATGTTATAGGAAAAACCAGTCCTGGAAAAGAACATCAGGCTCGGGAACGTAAAAGGCAGCAAAAAGAGGACGAAGCCCAGTGAGCTGGATTGAGGCATCCCAGGGACTGCACCAACAGGCTTAGACGTAACAACGAGAGGATTGCACAGGACAGAGCGGTGTTTCGGTCTGCTGTGCATAGGGTCACTGTGAGTCAGAGCCAACTCAACGCCACTTAATAACAAACAACCATCTTTGCAGAAGCAAAGCCCCAGGCCTTTTCCCTGGAGGAGCAACTGATGGATTTGAACTGTTGACTGTTAGGTGAGCAGCCAAGGTTTTACCATTGCACAATATGAATATATAGGGTCCACCTGCATAACTCAGGATAATCTCTTTATTTTACAGTCAGATGATTAGTAACCTTTATTCTGTCTGCAAAGACCCTTCAGGACAGTGCCAGGATTAGATGTTGATTGAATAAGCAGAGAATGGAAACCTTGAGGGGAGCTATTTAGAATTCTCCCTAGTACAGGCAGTCATTTGTGAAGAGGGTGATCTAAAGGGAAAGGGCTTCTTGCACCTAGTCCCCCAGGGTGGATCAAAGCTTTCCAAAATGTGTGGGTGGAATGTGTGGAGACTGAGAGGAAACATCTAGGTGAAATGGACACAGCTACTGCCCGGGGCTGCATGAGCCTTCAGGCAGGAGAGAATTAAAACACAGAAACACAGGATGCAACTACAAAACAAGTAAAATCAGCATCTCTTTAAAAGTTAAACTATATAGCCCAAACAATGGAGACCATGCTAATATCTGCCTTACCTAAATGTATAATTGATATGGATACAATGCCACAGGTAGAAATCCCTGTATCTACTGAGTCAATTTTAAGAAAACAAAAAGAAGAAAGAAAGAACTTATCTATCCCCCCTCCCCCTGCCCTTCCTCCACTACTAATTGGATTTTAAAATGGGAGCTGTTAACATCACCGGATTCCTGGTGTGGCCCTGTGGGTTAGTGCGTCAGACTGCACGGTCAAGCTCACCAGCTGCTCCTTGGAAACCGTATACAGGGCTGCTATGGGTCAGAATCAACTTAACGGCATTTTAAACAATGACCGGAATAATAACTTTGAAACACTAGCATATGCCTAGGGCAACCAGGACTGTCTGCCTTAATTAAAAAAGAAAATGTTAGCTTTCTTTGCGTTAGTGAGCACACTTCACTGAATAGTAGTAGCCTGATGTGGCCAGTGAGGAAGAACGATGGGCCAGGGCAGCAGTCAGTAGCCTTTAGGGGACTGGTGGTTTGTGAGTCCCCTGTAGGGCCCAGACCATTTCGTTGAGCCGGAAGCTCAATGTGAATTTCTCTGATAGTTCTGGCTAATGCCTTTTCTCCATATCAGTTGCTATGGTGACAAGGATTTGCATTGTGGAATATTTCTGACAGGTATGCATTTCCCCGAGGACTGGGGTGATTAACCAGCCAGCACAGTTATGCACGTGCATTGAACAGTGCCCACACTCGCTTTATTGTGTTGACTTGGTAACTTGTGATGAGCAATTTCACATGCATTTCAGTACATTTTGGATGTGGTGGGAGACAGGTGACATTGTGCACTGCAGATTGGTGGGAACTTGCTTATTTGGGAATCCAGTCCCGCAGAGATATTTGAACCATCTTGCGTACGGTCACCAGCTCCAGAGGCAAATGCAGACCACTACAACTGGGCAGTGTTCTCAGGGACGATGTTGGTAATACGATGACCATCTTCGAGACTGAGAATCAAGTTGAAAACAGCTTTATCTATGATCAGGGAGGACTACTGAGCCCTGAAGAAAATGCAGAAGTGATACTGAAGTTCTCCGTGAGGCAGTTTCAGCTAAGCAGGATGCCTAATGCCTACAGTGTCAATTTGGGCTTTGGAGTAATCACATCCTGCACTCAGGAATATCCTTGGGAATTAAACCACCTATGAAAGTCTGAACAACAAACTGCCTTGCACTGCATCAGGCAGAAGTCCAAGCTACTGTCTTAGGACCATAAAATCCTCACACTAAAATGACTCAGCAAGTGTTAACCAACTGCATTCATGCTGACTCACCGTTCCACTGGATGGTGACCTCTGGGCATTTTACTAGACAATCACTGAATACTCATCTCTGACTATATTCCTTTTAAAGATCATTACTGGCTAGTTACTGGACATTTACTGAGCCAACCCCCGTAACTGAAGGATTTACAACTCCTAAATTACACACCATGGTATGGCTAATGTCAGAAAAGTCTCTTAAATTCAAACAGCGTTGTTTTTCTCTAGTGCTGTGGAGTTGGTTCTGGCTCATAGCAACCCTGTGCAGGGTTTCCGAGGAAAGTCTGCTGAGATCCAACACTCAACTTTTCCGATTCAAAACAAAACTTTTGGTCCTGTGCTTATCCTACAGTGCCACACAAGGACTCCAAAAATAGTTTAGTTTAACTAGTAAAGAATGTTCCCCTTAATCCTGGTGATTTCCAACTGATTATAGCAACTCCAAAGATCAGATAGGAGATAGTGAGTTTATGTGAACGGGGAGAAAACAACTTGGGAAGGAAGAATATAATCACTGTCACTCAATTGTGCATGGAGAAATTGTTAAATTGGTACATCCTTTGCTGTGTATATTCTCAATAACAGCAACAATATAAAATAAAATATAAAAAATCTCCATTATTTCAGTGCATCCTGACCCTTGGTCTATCCCAATGGACTGACAATAGTGTCTGTTTCATGGACATTCAATAGTCAGATCCTAAAGGGACCCCTGGATTGGCTCCTGACCTTTGGGAAACACTGTGGTAATCCTGAGGACAAGTCAAGGTATAACGTATTGTTGCTCATTAAGGAAACCTAGGCCAGTGTCTCATGGTGACTGGAATTAGGTTGATGCTCTAGTCCAGTTTCATGAAGTGACAACTGGAGCCCATGTTGAGTGGTGGCACACGCTACTGCGAAAGGTCAAAATGTTAACAAGATTGTCCTGTAAGCCAATAGGAAAAGCGACGTTTACCGTTATTCCTGGGAGCAAACACGTGGCAGAAAAGTCGATTATATTAGTTCATTCCTATATTAGTTCCTTGCTCCTCGGGAATTTGAGTGGATTAGACAAAACAGCTGAGCTTCGGATACCCAGTATCTGAAGCCACTGCTGCTAATAGCAAATACGTATGTACGCACTAGAGTTCAGACTCCTAGTGATCGCTCTTCATGTCAGTGCAAAGCTTCCCAGACTGAGCACCAAAGACAGAATACAAGTGTGCATCCCTATCATCTCCTCAGACTCAGGAATAGCTGGCTGCCGTCCGAAGTAGGCACAACAATCTGGTCTTTTACCTTTAGCCTTGAGCAGCCTCACAAGTTTGTACCAGTGAACCCTAAAAAAAAAGTGTGTAAGTGTCCAAACGCTCAAAAGGTTGTAAAATACAGGATAAATGATGAGCATGAATAACTTACATAGCCATTGTTGTTAATGGTGACAGGTTAAAAGAATTTCCATTTATATCAGGAACCGAATGACTTTATAAAATATTACACTTACATGAACCATTTGCACATTGGAAAGCTGAAAGTCCTAGCTTGTGTTCTGAAGAAAAAAAGAAAAAGGGATAGCATCAGGGTAGGCCTTCGGGGGAGGAGGAAGCAAGATGTCATGAATCATTTCAATTTATTGAAATAAAAAAAGACAATTAATTATAATTCAAACATTAATTTAAATAACTTAGATTGTTAGCATGAAGAAATGCTTATCAGAGTAGGTAGGTATTAGATCAGTATGCAAAAAAATTTATAACAGGAATTAGAAGAAATCATAAATTTTAAAAAGACATTGTTAATACTAGCAACCAAAAAAATGTTGTCTTGTTATACAACAAACTAGGCATGGATAGAGGCTCCCTGGTGGTGCAGTGGGCTAAGTTGTTGTTGTTATGTGCCGTGGAGTTGGTTCTGACTCATAACGACCTTGTACAGGGTTTCTGAGGCTGTAAATATTTACGGGAGCAGAAAGCCTCATCTTTCTCCTGCAGAATAGCTGGTAGTTTCGAACTGCTGACCCTGCCTGAGGTTAGCAGCCTGATTCATAACCACTAATGCTACCAGAGCTCCTTGTGGGCTAAGTATTGGACTACAAACTGCAAGTTTGGTGGTTTAGACTCTCCAGCCACTCATTTGGATAAAGATGAGGCTAGCTGCTCCTGTAAGGAGCTCTGGTAGCGTAGTGGTTACAAATCAGTCTGTAAACCACAAGGTCACCAGTTCGAAACTACCAGCTGTTCCATGGGATAAAGATGAGGCTTTCTGCTCCCGTAAAGATTTACAGTCTCAGAAACCCTGTACAGGGTCGCTATGAGTCGGAACCGACTCCACGGCACATAACAACAACAACAACAACAGCTGCTCCTGTAAACATTTGCAATCTCAGAAAATCTAAGGACAGTGCCACGCTGTCCAATATGAACAATAGTTGTCACTTGTGATCCGGTCGCTGGCAGTCAGTTAGTTTTGAATGTCTGGCAGCATTATTGAAATAAACTAAACAAGTACCCCCAAAATAGAGACGTAGGGCACTTCAGTGAATAGAAAACTCAGTATCACATATACACTGGTTATACCCCAGATGATGGAATTTCAGTGAAAATGTTAAGACATGGCATTTTCTTAAGAACCTTGAAGTAGATTTAAGAATTTTTGTAGAGGAGCAAAAGTCCAAGGAGAGCCAAGGCATCCACATAGAAAACACACACAATTTTAAATGAGAAACATCATCTGCTAGTTAACAAGATATAAGCACACAAATGCAATTTCAGTTTGAACTGCAAGGTCAGTGGTTCAAACTCACCAGCTGCTCCTTGGAAACCCTATACAGGGTTGATACGAGTTGGAACTGACTGGACAGCACTTAAAAACAACAACGAAGAATACAATGTGGTATTGGCAAAGGGAAAGAGAAACTTGTCAGTGGACTAGAACTGACGGTCAGAAACAGCTGTTACTTGAATGAACATTTTTATGACATAAATTACAATGAAGAAAACTTGAAGACAAGAAGCTATGATGTGGGATTATCCATAAAGACAAAGCAGGTTTGTACCAGCCTTACCCCACTGACAAGAATCACTCAGACAGAAAAAGACAAATGAGTATGCACAATATTAAGAACTTTAGAAGGCTACGTAAGAGAATATATTGGATATGTTGCATTAGAAAAAGATGTCTCCAATAAACACAAAAATTGCTACTGAGAAAGAAAGAAAAATGATATATTGGTTGAAAAACACCATCAAGAAAATACAAATATAAGCAATGGAGTTATTTGCAACTCATATGGCTAAAATTGGAGTCCTGGTGTGGCGCTGTAGGATAAGCACTGGACTGCTAATCAAATGGTCTCCAGTTCAAACCCACCAGCTGCTCTTTGGAAACCATGTAAAGGGTTGATATGAGTTGAAACCGACTTGACAGCGTTTAACAACAGCAACATAGTGAAATAGAATTCTTGCTGTTATGTGCAGACTCACAGCGATCCTGTATGGGATTTCTGAGGACTGGATGGTGGATTTGAACTGCTGCTCTTGTGGTCAGCAGTTCAGTGCTTATCCCATCCACACCAGAATGTTATTGTTGAGTGATGTTGTTAATTCTGACTCAGCAACACTGTATAGGGTTTCTGAGGAGCAGCTGGTGAGTTTGAACTGCTGACCTTGTGGTTAGCAGTCCAGTGCTTATCCTCTGGTGCTACCCTAGAACTCTACCACACCACATTAGCTTATATAAAAATAAAAAAAAATCAATAAGAAAATCATACAAAGCACATAACAGAAAAAAGACAACAGGAACTTTTTAGAAAAGAAACAAAATATCAATCATATGCAAAGTTGTTCTACTTCATGAAAAATTATTCAATTCAAAATAAGATCACACTGGCATCCCTTTAGAACCCTGGTGACTCTGTGGGCTAAGCATTGGGCTGCTATTCACAAGCTCAGCGATTCGAACCCACTGGTGGGAGAAAAATGAGGCTGTCTGCTACGGTAAAGATTTATAGTCTCAGAAATTTAGGGGGCAGTTCTATTATATCCTTCCAGGTTATTATGAGTTGGAATCAATTTGAACGAAGTGGGTGGGTGGGACATTCTATTTGATTTTGATTTGGGAATTCAGTTGGGAATCCTTTAGCACTATTAATGTGAATAAAATTTACATTCAGGAACATATTCAACCTGGTGTGGCACTGTAGTATCAGCACCGGACTGCTAACCACAAGGTGAGTGGTTCAAACCCACCAGCCGCTCCTTGGAAGCGCTGTTCATCAGAATTGACTCAACAGCACTTGACTACAAAGTTCTTTTTGCTGTTTTAATAAAAACAAAACCAAAGCAAATCCATTGCCACTGAGTTAATTCCGACTCTTCACTATCCAACAGGGGGTCTCTGAGACTGCCATTCCTTGCAGGAGGACAGAGTCTCATCTTTCTCCCAAGGAGCAGCTGACAGTGCCAACAAGAGCCCTCGAATGTTTTAACATTAAACATAAAAATAAAAGATGACATCTAAATAAATTACTTGTTTATATATTTCAGATTACATTCAAAACTATCATTCTCACAGACCAAATTTTCTGATTCATAACAAATACAAAAATACAACACAGTAACACTGCATTTCTTTCTTATAAACTTCTGGTCTTAAATCAAAAATACTCTCCAAAGTCTTCTTACAATCAAGCAGTTCAGTAGTTGTTATTGTTAAGTGCCATCAAGTTGGTTCCAACCCATAGCAACCTTGTATAGGGTTTTAAAGGAGCAGCTGATGAGCTTGTATAGGATTTCCAAGGAGCAGCTGGTGAGGTTGAACCATCAACCTTGTGGATCAAACCAACTTTGCAGCCCAGTGCATTAACCCACAGCACCACACCAGGACTCCAAAGCCAAGCTGCAGTCGAGCTTAATGAGTAAGAAATGTCTGCCTTGAGTATTATGCTCTTTTAAGAAGTAGCCATATGGGATCATATTGACAACAGCAACTCAAAAAGTCAGACAGGAAACTTAGGGGACAGTGAATTTCTGTTACTGATCAACAAACAATTCAGAAAAAGCAGTTGAGAATCATTGCACTGGCTCACGTTGCACGGCTCATGTCACTGAACTGTATATGTAAACACAATTGAATTAGTGTAAACTCTGCTGAATTGTTGAGCTGTTGAAATGGCGTATGTTCTCAACAACAAAACCAAAATAAAACAAAACAACCAAGCAAAAAATCATAGGAGAAACAAGGGACCGAAGGAAGTGGGAAATATGAGAATTCTGGATTCGCTACACAATTTCCTTTAAAGCAAAAATTGCTCTAAAAATAAAGCCCTTTAAAACACAAAACCACAATTCTATAATTTCCCTGTTAATGAGATTATTTGCTTCCAAAGAATTGCTAAAATTACTAAGATTCTAAGAATGTTCATGGATCCTGGTATGGCGCTGTAGGATAAAGCAAAGTACTACAAGGTTGATATGAACCACGAGGTCAGTTCAGCAGTTCAAAGTCAACAACAAGCTACTCCTTGGAAACCCTATACAGACTCACTACGAGTCAGAACACACTCAACGGCACATAACAAGAATGTTCATGATTCTGAAGAAACACTTTGAACTGTATTTTTATTATATGTCAATTTTTTTTCATAATTTCCACAAGAGTGACCATTTAGCTCTGATGTAACACTTCTGTTGTCCAGCTCTGCCCAGAAGCACGTGGTTAAAATATTTACACAATATGTAACTATCTTTTCTGTTGAATATTAAAGATAGGGCACTTTTGTAGTCCTTGATTTTAAATATTATTAGATTGAATTAGGCACATTTTCGATGGCTTCATCTGACTGGACATCATGAGGCCATTTCCTTGAGTCAGATAATGTCTTTTTATTGATTTAATCGCATGAATTGTATTGAATGCTAACTAGAATCTGCATCTCTATATATGATCCGATGCATGTGTCAACACATCAAAGGAAGTGAGTAATAAGCTCTGTTAGAAATATCGTCTGCTGGCTTGATTTTCTTTGGTATGATTTGTTAGTTTTTAGCTTTTTGTATATAGTGGACTCAAAGTTTTTCATAGATTCAATGTGTTTCAATGAGCCAAAATCCTTACTCCATTTTTGATGCTCATATTGTCACCATCAAACCTCTATAATTTCTTTCCTGTGTTTTTCTGGTTTTCTACCTGACTCCATTAATTTTTGCAGCATTTCTTGTTTGGAAGAGTAAGACGTTCCACATCTCCGCATCCTTTCCTTCTCCAGCAATGGAATCACTTATGCTCTGACAACTCCTGACTTCTTTGATGGAAAATTGATCTTCGAAACACGAATCTGGACTTTAGGTTTGCATATTGGGTTGTTCTCATCTGAGGTCTGAGGTGCCATTACTTCTAATAATCTCACTGAACAAAGGTAGAAACAGTCATACACAGAGAGAACCCTGGGCGTGCAAAGATAAAGTGCTTAGATGCTAACAGAAAGGTGAACAGTTCAAACCCACCCAGCAGGCTCTGGAGGTAAAAAGACCTGGTGATCTGTTATTATGAGTTGGAAATGCCTTGAGGACACAACAATATATGCATACACACTGTATACACACAACGTACACACACATAACACAACTCAAGGTAATTGGCCATCTAATAATGTTAGTTCAGAAGTTGTTGTTGCTGTTAAGTGCTGTCGAGTCGGTTCCGACCCATAGCGACTCTCTATAGGATTTCCGAGGAGTGACTGGTGGGTTTGAACCGCCAACCTTGTGGTTCAAACTGACCTTGAAATCCAACACATTATCCTGTAGCACCACATCTACTTAATTAATTAGGAGGGGCCCTTTTCTAACATAATTAATCTTGAGACTGGTATCTCTAAAATATAGTCAATTATATGAATCAAAACAGTCCAAGTTGTCATTAGAGGAAGCAAATGTTTTTTCCCCCTATTACCGTGTCATGGATGTTTGTGAAAACACTAGACAGAGGTGATTACATCTTCTCCCAGTGAGGAATCATGTACAGTTATCCGATTTCAATTTTAGCGTCTACTAAATGCTTCCTGGTGGCACTGGGGGGTAAGCATTGGACTGCTAACCACCAACTGCTCCTCAAGACAAAGAGGTGGCTCCCATAAAGATTTACGGTCTCAGAAACTACACACAGGGTTGCTATGAGTTGAAATTGACTCCACGCCAATGTGTTTAGTTTTGATTAAATACTGCCTCTGGTAGCGTAGTGGTTACGAATTGGGCTGCGAACCTTAAGGTCAGCGGTTCGAAAATACCAGCCGCTCCGCGGGAGAAAGATGAGGCTTTCTACTCCCGTAAGGATTTACACCCTCGGAAACTCTGTACAGGGTTGCTATGGGTCGGAACC
>NW_006408539.1:22872118-22874996 GCF_000296735.1 Chrysochloris asiatica
CACTTCACAACAACAACTCTTACTTTCAAATAAAAACCATTTTTCTACTCTTTTGATTTAGTATGGTAAGATTACTAGGAAGAACCCTCTTCATTTAAATAAATCCCAGATGTTATTTTTAGATGATATCAAGTCAGTTCCAACTTCTAGTGCCCCTATGCACAAAAGAACGAAACACTGCCCAGCCTTGCATCATCTTTACAATTGTCATGCTTGAACCCATTGCTGCTGACCTGGTTACCAATCCATCTCCTTGGGGGTTTCCTCTTTTTCTCTGACCCTTTTCTTTACTGAGCTTACAGTCCTTATCCAGGACATTATAGCCTACATATGAGAAATGAGCCTCTCCATCCATGTCTCCAAGGAGCATTCGGCCTGTACCTCTTCTAATACAGAACTGTCTGTTCTCCTGGCAGTCCATGGTACTTTCAGTAGTCTTCTACAACACCATAATTTAAATGCATCAATTCTTCTGTGGTATTCCGTATTCATGACCCAACTTTCACATACATATGACGCAATTGACAATACCATGGATTGTACCTTAGTTGTCAAACTAGTGTCTTTGTTCTTGAACACTAAAAGCGGTCTTGTGCAGCAGATTTGCCTACTGCAAGATGTTCTTTGATTTCTTGACTGCAGCTTCCATGAGTGTTGATAGTGGATCCAAACAAAATGAAATCGTTGTCAACTTCAATCTTTTCTCCATTTATCATGATACTATTTATTAGTCCAGCTATGAAGATGTTTTGTTTTCTTTGTGCAATCTCTACTGAAGGCTATGTTCTTGGATCTTCACCAGTAAGTATTTTAAGTCCTCTTTGCTGTCAGCAAACAAGGTTGTATCATCTGCATATTACAAGTTGTTAATGAGTCTTCCTCCAGTCTTGATGCCACGCTTCATATAATCCAGTTTCTCAAATTACTTCTTCAGCATACAGGTTGAATAAGTAGGCTGCTCAGGTGTCAGAACAGTCCCAGAAGAAGCAAATAAGATCCCCCAGGAACTCACCAGTTACAACTATCTGACGTTGCCAGAGTCGAGCTCCTGACAATAGTGCAGACAGACACGCTTTCTAACGAAGCTGTTCTGTTTGCAAAGTATTTCTCTGGACAATTTCTTTTAAAGGCTTACAACCTTACATTAGAGGGACATCATGTGGCACCATGAGACCATGCAGGCAGGCTTGGAAATAATTTTCTGGTTTTCCCCTAAGAGAACAACTCTTCAGACACCAGATCAACTTTTTATATCACTTCTATATTACTAAATACCTACCCTTACAGACCAGAGCAATTTTCTATCACTTTATAGTATGTCAAAATGATCGACTTGAAGAGGACTCTTCAGGATTCTTTAAAATATGTTTTGAAATAAATATATAGATCAAGAAGCCCAAAGGCTGCTTTGGGACATATGATGATCCGAAATACAAACTACATCTCAGCAGATGGCACTTTCGAGATTATTTGAAACTAATCACATCTTATCCTATGAGTTCCCACATTTTTTATCATAAAATTATAAAGAAAGGTGAATTTTTACATAATGATGATAGTCTTAACCATTAATTGCAAGTATGTTGTTTGAGGACTAAAGTGTGCCTGACCCAAATAAAAGCCTTTAAAGCTTTGTTCTGTTTGAATCATCACGGTCAACTTTGCTTTGAGGAGACAGCTCTACCCCAGTTGCATTTCATGTGCCTTCCAACCCGAGAAGCTCATCTTTTGGCACTATATCTGACAATATTCAGGTTCTATTCCTAATGTTTTCATTTTTCTGACACTATATCTGAAAATGCCCCCATGCTGTTCATAAGGTTTTCAGTGACTAAATATTGAGAAGTAGCCTGCTCCCCCCTTCTTTCTAATCTGTGGTAGTCTGGTATCTCTGCTGAAACCTGTTCACCACGGTGACCCTGCTGGTATTCACAGTACTAGTGGCATTGCTTACAGCATCACAACAATACACCTTATGTGTTCAATGACTCACACATTGACATTCAAAAAGCAGGAATTCATTTAAATAAAATCATTGCTTTGGGGCAAGCATCTTGGATTCCTCTTATCTGGGCCAGACAGTATTTTCTGGAGTTTCTTTAGTAAGAGCGTGCAGTTTTGTTTTGTTTTTTAGTTAATTTCTAGGTTCCCACTGAGGGCTCTGAAGTCACTTACAAGTCATTGTGACACTTTGAGACAGGACAGAACTGCTATGAGGGTTTCTGAGACTATAAATCGTTACGAAAGCAGACAGCCTCATCTGCCCCACTAACACGACTTCACCTCTTCGGGCTTGTTATTTTTCTGATGTTCTGTTCAATGTTTCAGAGTATCATACTTTCTAGAACTATGGTTCACACCAACTAGCTGCCCTAGAGTGAATTCTGACTCGTGGCCAGCCCCATGTGTGTCAGAATGGAGCTGTGCTTCAAAGGGTCTCCATCACTGGGGTCTCAGAAGAAGATTACCAGGCCTTTCTTCCAAGACAGCTCTGGGTGGGCTTGAACTTCCACATCTTTAGCTAAGAGCAGATCAAGTTAACTTCTGGTACCACCCAGGGACCCTGGACACTGGATAGAAAGCAGCAGTTTTGAGTCGACCCTGCCATGTCCATTACAATTTTACAGACCAAAGCCCCCTGTGGTTCATCATGAGTTGAACAGGTTTGGGGCTCCATGCCAGATCCAGGGGTGGATTGAGGTAGCTTAGAAACAAACGGAAGAACACTGATTTCCAAAAAGAGAGATGGGAAAAGAGCTATGTAGAGAACAGAGAGAGACTCAGCAGTTAAAGAAACTCAGTTTCTAATCCTTAGGTGAATTCAGAACTCTTTCTAAAACTACAACAGCTCAGAGATGGAACGAGCGCTCAACAGGCC
>NW_006408539.1:22876196-22881098 GCF_000296735.1 Chrysochloris asiatica
CACCTTAGTCCTCAAGCTGACATCTTTGCTCTTCAACACTTTAAAAAGGTCTTGTGCAGCAGATTTGCCTGATGCAATACGTCATTTGATTTCGTGACTGCTGCTTCCATGAGTGTTGATAGTTTATCCAAGAAGAATGAAGTCTTTGACAACTTCAATCTTTTCTCCGTTGATAAGTATGTTGTTTATTGGTCCAGTGGTGAGGATTTTTGTTTTCTTTATGTTGAGATGTAATCCATACTGAAGGTTGTGCTCTTTGATCTTCATCAGTAAATATTTTACGTCCTCTTCACTTTCAGAAAGCAAGGTTGTATCATCTGTGTATCTCAGGTTGTTAATGAATCTTGCTCCAATTCTGATGCCACATTTTTCTTCATATAACCCAGTTTCTGGGATTGTTTGCTCAGCATGCAGGTTGAATCAGTATGGTGAAAGAATATAACCTTGTCACACACCTTTGTTAATTTTAAACCATTCAGTGTCATAATGCTATTATTGTCCACTAAATAGATAAAAACTTACCTTTCACATGCACTGGGAAATCAAAAAAACTGTGTGCTTCACTTGATTGCAATATTCACTTTATTGCAGTATTCAGGAACTGAACTTGTGATATGGCAGAGATCATGCCTGTACTATTGAAGCAAAATGCATTTGTTTTCTTTGAAGGCGTACAGGTGTTAGACTACCTGTGTTACATGTTAATCTTAATAAAACCTACAGTGAGGCCTCCCAGTTTCCTCTGTAAGTTCAATGATCAGAAATGGCATTTTTTACGCTTACTAGTATCTACTCTTGACATTTGTTGATGATAATTGCCTGATACAATCTAAAAAGTGTTCCTATCAGTCTAGAAAGATCATTCCACTGGGGTTTTGTGATTGTAATAAGAATGGCAACAGATCTGTGTTGGAAGAAGTGCTGCCAGAGTGCTTCTTGGAGGCCAGGATGGCCAAACTTCGTCTCTCCTACTTCGGACGTATTGTCAGGAGGAGTCGCCGGAGAAGGATATCATGTTTGGTAAGGTGGAGGGTCAGAGAAAGAGGAAGACCCCCAGCGAGATGGATTGGTCAAGTGGCAACATCAATGGGCTCAAGCATGGCAACAGTAGTGAGGCTGGCCCAGGACCGGGCAGTGTTTCATTCTATTGTGTGTAGGGTTGCTATGAGTCGGTACCGACTCGATAGCACCTAACAACAACAAACAACAGCAAGAATGGAGACACCTGCTAGACGGTGGAGTTTCCGCATTCAAGACGCAACTGTCTAACGCGCCTGTTTACCGAGAACCTTTACATAAATATGGAGAAATGACAAATCTATGCTTAGTGAGAATACAGATGTGTTCATTTGAAATCCAGGCACTTTAAATTTTTGAAGAGCTGAAAGCTTCTAGAATAGCGTCTTTGTATAGAAACTCACACTCCAAGGAGCATAAACACAGAGAAAGCAGTGAGCCAGTGGTTGCTATAGGAGCAAAACTAAGCTGGTCTTCTGGGAAGAACAGAAAGAATATTTATCATCCCTGGGGAGTTGGCTCCAGGCCTCATTAGGAGGAACTGGGTGGCAGGAGATAGCCCAGCTCTGAAAAGACAAGCATCTAGCTAAGTGCCCGTTTTAGTAAGTACTTTAAATTCTCATCTGCTGCTGAATCAGATAAGACAAAACAACAAATTATATATGTAATTTTTAAATCCCAAATGCATGTATTGGATGTCACAGTATGACAATAGCAAGGTATTAGTGCTGTCATCTTGCTAAGGACAACATGCGTGGGACATACTGAAACCATAAACAGAAATCCACAAATGTCAAGGGTTTTATGCGTCACAACTCAAATGTCAAAAATTTAAAGTCTATTTCAGATTTACGTAATGCCTCCTAATTCAGTCTTCTGAGAATGAGTTTCTCCCACTTAATCCTTTCATAATTTTGTAAATGTCAACCCTTTTTAGATTTTTTTTTTTTTTTCTTTCCCCGGGCTAAAGATCACAATCATTTGAGTGTTTTTCCTAAGAGAAATACTAGATAATTTTAGATGCCATTCTCTAGACCTTTTCCATTTCCGGTGCCTTCTTTCCTACAGCTTACAGGACAAAAACAAAATGTGTGTTTGACAAAAATGAGTATTTTAGCATACTTTTCTACTCTTTTGTCTTCTTTCTCTTGATCCCTCTTGCTGCCCATATCTCTGGTAGCACTTCGTTTGAGTATTTCCATCACAAATATTTATAACCCGTTGCCATAGAGTCGATTTTGACATGGCGACCTCGTATGTGTCAGAGGAGTGCTGCACTCCACCCAGTTTTCAATGGCTCATTTTTTGGGGCACCTCTGCCTACACTTGACCTTCCGACCTTTTTGGTAGCAGTTAAGCTTGCTAAGCACGTATTTAAACCATCTAGAGACTTTTAATGTGTATAGGCGACTTTACGCTGTAGAAAAAGTTCTAAAGCTTTGTAGGCTAAAATATATTTTGATTATAGTGTTTTATGCTGTGTTCTGTTGAGTTGATTCCATATATAGGATTTCTGAGAGTGACTGGTGGGTTTGAACTGTCAGCCTTGTGGTTAGCAGTCCAGTGCTTATCCTACAGGGCTACACAAGTGTCCTATGTTGTTGTTCAGTGCTGTCAAGTTGGTTCCGACTCATAATGACCCTATATAGGGTTTCCAAGGAGCGGCTGGTGAGATTGGATTGCCCACCTTGCAGTTTAAAGCGATCTTGCAGCGGAGTGCTTATCCTATAGCGAGTGTCATGCCAGGAATCCTGGAGGAATGCTCAAAGCTCTTTGTTACTTTCCCAATGTTTTTCCCAGTGAGATGAGAGAATTAACTCACTTTTTGAGAAAGACTAGAAATGCAAGAGATTTCCTGACACCAGAGATGGATCTTAAGCCATTAATCACTCGAAATGAAGCACCTGGAATGACTAAGTGCCTGGCACAGATTTGAATCCAAACCTCCTTTGTCTTACAATCCTTTCTTCCGCTGCTTTTAGAATATGTGTACCCTCCTTGAGTAAGGAGCTCTGGCAGCATAGTGGTTACAAATCAGACTGTGAACCACAAGGTCAGCAGTTCGAAACTACCAGCTGTTCTGTGGGAGAAAGATGAGGCTTTCTGTTCCCCTGAAGATTTACAGCCTCGGAAACCCCGTGCAGGGTCACTATGAGTTGGAACTGACTCCACGACACATAACTACCACCACCACCCTCCTTGAGTAAATCATGCTTTAATAAAAATGTTTTATTCTAAGAAAGAATGTCTGTACCTGGTGTACAACAAAGTTATACTTTATGGTTAAATGCATTTATTAGATCAGGATGTTTCCACAAGGGTTAATAATAATAATGTCCCTGGAAAATTGTGAATGCAGTTTACATGCAAAGAAAATCTTGCGACAAAAATAGATGAACTTGTGATTCATATCTAATACTCAGCCCTCCTACATAAATCTTTATTTTCCTTGTTCAGATTTGGAGCTCTTGGAGTATTATAAAGTGTTACCCCAGTTTCGGCTGTTACAAATCCAACAATAGAAGTGCCTGCTCTTCACCACATTGGATCTTTGCTGGTTTCTGTCACAGCAGACAGTAGATCCAGTGTTTGACAGCTAATAAATATAATGACACCTTTACAAGGACTCTTGATTAGATATATGATTTTATATCCCAAAGACTTTCTCTTCAACGTTATTTGGAAACATGCTGTTCCTTGCTTTCTTGCATCCAGTTTGTTATGATTAAGTCTGATGTCTTTCCTATCCTTCTTTCCTTTAGCTATTTCTATTAGCTGGCGGTCGATTGCTACGTCTCCTCATCATGGGCCAGTCGAGGGCTGAGAGAAGCTGCAATCTCACCACTGACTGCTGCTGACACACCAGACCACCCAAGCCAGGCTGCCAGCTCCAGTGTGTCTCTGCCCTTAAAAAAACCGGTTTACAGACCAGGAGGGGTTTCCCTCATTAAAGGCCTCTGCCAGGCTCTGCAGAACCAGTCCCTGGTGATCTGTTCTAACTCATTGTGAGCTGGATTCATTGCTCTGTCTTCAGTGTGCTTAGATTTCACCATATTTCCAGGTGTAGGTTTTTCTGTATGTATCTTGTTTGGCACAAAAGCAGATCTGACAAGGAAATCCAACTACACATACATAAAAGTTCATTGAAGCATTCTGCCTTCTCACCAGTGACCTTACCAGGCTGCACGCTGCTCAGGTGCCAGAACAGTCCCAGAAAAAGCAAATGAGATCCCCCAGGAACTCACCAGTTACAACTATCTGACGTTGCCAGAGTCAAGCTCCTAACAATAGTACAGATAGACACACTTTCTAATGAAACTGTTCTGTTTGCAAAGTAGTTCTCTGGACAATTTCTTTTAAAGGCTCACAACCTTACATTAGAGGGACATCATGTGGCACCATGAGACCATGCAGGCAGGCTTGGAAATCATTTTCTGGTTTTCCCCTAAGAGAACAACTCTTCAGACATCAGATACACTTTTTATATCACTTCTATATTACTAAATACCTACCCTTTATAGTATGTCAAAATGATCAACTTGAAGGGAACTCTTCAGGATTCTATAAAATATGTTTTTGAAATAAATATATAGATCAAGAAGCTCAAAGGCTGCCTTTGGACATATGATGATCCAAAATACAAACTACAACTCAGCGGATGGAACTTTCGAGATTATTTTAAACTAATCACATCTTATCCTATGAGTTCTCACATCTTTATCATAAAACTACAAAGAAAGGTGAATTTTCACATAATGATGATAGTCTTAAACATTAATTACAAGTATGTTGTTTGAGGACTAAAGTGCACCTGACCCAAGTGATGGTATTTTCAAGTCTCAGATGCCTGTGAAAGTTGGGTAATGAATAAGGAAGATCTTTGAA
>NW_006408539.1:22883078-22884572 GCF_000296735.1 Chrysochloris asiatica
ATGTACAGGGTTGGGTAGAGGGTTGCTATGAGTTGGAATCGACTCCACAGCACATAACCACCCAACCACCATGCTCCACAGGAGAGCCGTGACCGTCTGCTTCCACAAAGATTATAGCACTGCTAACTCCATGGGGCCATTCTACTATGTCCAATAAGGCTGTTATGAGGCAGAGTTGACTTGAGGGCAGTGGATCCGGGTTTTGGTTAGAGTCATTTGAAAACAAAGAACACCTGCCCCTAGAAAATAAAAGCCTGCCACTAGAAAAGAAAAGCATGAAGCACAGTGGCTTGAAAACCTGTGTGAGATTTACTGTCAGAATAGGAGCAGTAGAACAAGGCAAAGAAAAGCAAGAAGCAGGCTTATTAATCAAGAAGATGATAGATAGTGCTTTAGAAGAAAGCTGGACCTTTTCTTCAGACCTTTTGCATTTACAAAGAGAACCATGAGATCTTGCAGACCCATGTGGGAGTGTTAGGTGCCACTCAGTCACTCTCCCTCATAGTGACACAACGCACTGCTGTCTGGTCCTGCACACCTTCCTCACAGGACTAGGTATATGTGAGAACACTATTGCAGCCACTCTGTCTGTCTGTCCCGTGAGAGTCTTCCTTGTTTTTCTGCTGATCCTCTACTTTGAAAGAAGCATGACATCCTCCTTCTCTTGGGTTTGGTCCCTCCTGATAAGGAGTCCAAAGTAAGCAAGATGAAGTCTCATATTCTTCCTTCTAATGACCAGTATAGATTGTATAAAAGTGAGAAGAGAATGCACCAAAGTCTATGTGCTTTTAAAGAGCGTGTCAGAAAAGAAGTCTTCATTGTAGATTGATCAGAAATGTGACAAAAGCGTTTAAAAACCTGGTTGAAAGAAGGAAGGAAGAAATGAAAGAGGAGACTAAAAGGCTTTCTCCAGGGGAAACCAAGATCCAAGAAATTACTGAGAATGTCCTCTTAAAGGAGAAGCTAGCGACTGACTATTGTATGCCACTGAGTCTGTTTTCAACTAATTGCAAACCTGTGTGCAGAGTATAACTGCCCCATAGGGTTTTCCAGTTGTCATTTTTATGGAAACAGATGGCTTGGGTCAGGCCCACCTTAGCCCTCAAAATGACATCTTTAACACTTAAAAGAGGGCTTTTACAGAAGATTGCCTAATGTAATAGGTGTATCCTTTGATCTCTTAACTGTTGCTTGCATGAGTGTTGATTATGGATCTAAGCAAGCTGAAGTCTTTCATAATTTCAATCTTTTCTGTTTATCATGATATTAATTATTAGTCCAGCTGTGAGGGTTTTCATTTTCTTTACATTCATACTGCACACTATAGTCTTTGCTCTTCATCAGTAAGTATTTCAAGTCCTCTTCTCTTCCAATAAGCAAAGTTGTATCATCTGATATCACAGGTTGTTGATGAGTCTTCTTCTAATCCTGATGCCATGTTCTTCTTCATACAGTCAAGTTTCTCATATTATTTGCTCAGTGCACAGACTGAAT
>NW_006408539.1:22885697-22903440 GCF_000296735.1 Chrysochloris asiatica
CCGTAAAGATTTACACCCTCGGAAACCCTGTACAGGGTCGCTATGGGTCGGAACCGACTCAACGGCACTTAACAACAACAACAATGTGATGAATAGGAGCTCTGGTAGTGTAGTAGCTGCGAACCACAAGGTCAGCACTTCGAAACTACCATCTGTTCTGCAGGAGAAAGATGAGGCTTTCTGCTCCCGTAAAGATTTACAGCCTTGGAAACCCTGTACAGGGTCGCCGTGAGTCGTAACGGACTCCACGGCACATAACAACAATAATGTAATGGATAAGGAGCTCTGGTAGTGTAACCGACTCCACGGCACAACAACAACAACAAATATGATTGATGGAGTCCTGGTGTGGCGCTGTGAGTTAATGAGCCAGACTGCAAAGCCGCTTGAACTGCAAAGTCGGCGGTTCAAGCTCACCAGCTGCTCCTTGGAAACCCTATACAGGGTCGCTTTAGGTCGGAACCAACTTGAAGGCACTTAAAAACAACAACAAAATGTGATGGATAATAGCTCTGGTAGCGTAGTGGTTATGAGTGGTGATGGATATGTGCCTTGGAGTCGGTTCCGACTCATAGCGACCCTGTACAGTGTTTCTGAGGCTGTAGATCTTTACCAGAGCAGAACGCCTCATATCTCTCCTGTGGAATAGCTGGTAGTTTTGAACTGCTGACCTAGAGGTCGCAGCCCGATAGTGGTTATGAGTAGGGCTGCTAATCTCAAAGTCAGCAGTTTGAAACTATGAGCCTTTGAGTCCTGGTGGATTGCTGTGGGTTAATGCACCGGACTGCAAGGTCAGTTTGAAGCACAAGGTTGGCAGTTCAAGCTCACCAGCCGCTCCTTGGAAACCCTACATAGGGTCACGATGAGTCAGAACCGACTCGACGGCACTCAACAACAAATTTGGGTACACTTGGCTACTGATAATTTCCAACAATCCGGTAGACAGCCTACCTGACGACGTGGTTAGAAGCACTTTTGCTGTGAGCTCTCTAGGAGCCAGGGTCCAGTGGTCCGCATGTTGGTCCCATCCAGAAAACATGTCATTGCAGGAAGGACCACACACTCACGGTACTGCATTTTCCTTTATGTTGCAGCAAACACCTTGCCTTGAAATAAAAGTCTGTGTGATTAGGCTTTGTGTCTTGAGAGTCCTTTCAAACACTGTTGTTGGTCAGTGCCCTCGAGTCGGTTCCGACCCATAGCGACCCTATATAGGGTTTCCAAGGAGTAGCTAGTGAGCTGGAACCACTGACCTTGAAGTTCAAACGACTTTGCAGTCCAGCGCATTAACCCACAGTGTCACACCAGGACTCCTTTCAAACGCTAAAACTCTTGAAATCTCTGCAGAGGTTTATGGGAGATTTGAGATTGGATTAGCACAAGTTTGGAAGCCCTGAAGGAACTTTGATCATTTCAGTGAGAGATTCCAAAAATGTCAGGTTTGAAAACCCCCTTTTTTTCTTAGTTGAGACTGAGTGAGAAAAAGAAATTGGGGAGGATTTAATTTCTGTAAAATTTTAACATAAAAGGGCAAGACATTTCCATTTTGAGTATTAATTCCTTTGGAAATTGGAAGTCTTTTAATTTGAGCACTTTTGCTATTTTATTTCTCCTGGGAGTTTCATGAATGAGTTTCATCATATGTTCAATACCTAAGCTGTTTCTGTATTATTGAAATTTTATTATTAGTGTATCTTTATGCGACTTTAGCACCCTAGTTGTGCCACTAACAGAAAACTTGGTGCTCAAACCCACCAATCACTCTGAGGGAGAAGGATGCATCAGTGTGCTTCCGTAAAGATTTACAGCCTCAGAACCCAGATGAGGCGGTTCTATTCAGTCCTACAGGGTCACTACGAGAATCAACTCTACTGTAGTGGTTTCAGTTTATGCAACTAATGATCAATACACTTTACTGTTGCCATTTCATCTCCTTGAGGATCCTCTGGACATGAAGATGGTAGGAAAAAAAGCAGAGAGTTGCTATTCAGGGTGTAGACTTCTCTTGGAGACAATAATATATTCTTCTGATCAGTTGCTGAACTTTATGGGGACAAACTCAACTCTGAAAACTATTGGATTGTGACCATTTGAAGGCTGAAAGGCCTTCCGTATCCCTTTTATTGAGAGTTGGTAGGGGAGGTCTATGCCCCGTACTCTGGTTCAGGGCTGATTTAATGACTTGCTTGTAATGAGTAGTTATGTTATGTGCCGTGGAGTCGGTTCCGACCCATAGCGACCCTGAACAGCGTTTCCAAGGCTGTAAATCTTTACGGGAGCAGAACGCCTCATCTTTCTCCCGCGGAGCCGCTGGTAGTTTCAAACTGCAGACCTTGTGGTTCTCAGCCCGATTCGTAACCACTACGCTAGCTACCAGAGCTCCTTGTAGAATCCACCAAAAAAAAAAAAAAAAAAAAAAATCCGTTCTGTGCTGCTTTGACCTTGCCCAGAGCTTAGGTCTGACTCTTGTAGGGAGAGGCTCTGGAAGTCTAGCGTCTTCTGTGACTGGGATTACGTCTGCAGGTCTGTTATTGAGTTTATTTTGTCCCCCACTGCATGCGACCGCCTACAATTCACTTTTATGATGAGAAAAGATGACGCCCTTCCAGTACCTTGCTCTTTACCTTACTTCTCATTGTGTTCAGGACAGTGGTGGATAAGGAACGGGTGTTATTTGGTTTCTTTAAGATGCTATGTCAGTTTCTCTGTATTTATATTCCACACTCTATCATATTAGTACATAATCTTGTGAGCTATCTAACCATGGGACACCGTAGACTTTGAATGTTAATACTAATTTATAGCAATTTTTAAGAAATATATTTAAAATATATGACATCTTGTTCTAATCCTTAGAAATGGACTCCAGATGCTTGCTTGGAAACAGCCTGTCAGCATATTACTACCACGTTAAGAACTTCTTTGAAAAGATCCTACTTTGCATAATTTTGGGACCCTAAGATTTAGCCTTACTTTATGTCTGAGTAAAACTCATCACCTGAAGAGGTGATAAAACACTTGGAATTACTAAAAAAAATTTTAAATGTTTTCAGCTGAGAATTCTTTTCAACCCAAAAGAAATTTCAAAGGACTGTTGGGAGATTTATTAAACTTTTACTTAGAAAGCATTCTTTAACAGTTTGTTGCCCAACGTGAGATGGGTCTTTCATAATAAAAACCATACTGGGTTTCCACAAAGGAGTAATGGAATCCCTAGTCAGAGAATTCCTGGTCAGCAGTGGGTTTCTGACTTCTACACTAGTGAGAGTCCAATATCTTCTTTGAATATAAGAATAAAACAACCTTGTAAATTTTGCCTTTATGGAAAATATTTTATTTATGAAATGCCCCTTTAGGATGTTTGGTTTTATACCTCAGTTCTACAGAGATTGTTGTTGTTGTTATGTGCCAGCAAGTTGGTTCTGACCCATAGCGAGCCTGTATAGGGTTTCCGAGGAGCAGCTAGTAGACTAGAATGACTAACTTTGCATTTTAAACTGACCTTTCAGTTCAGTGCATTATCCATCAGTACCACACCAGGACTACAGAGATTGTTGTTGTTGTTGTTATGTGCCATGGAGTCGGTTCTGACTCATAGTGACCCTGTACAGGATTTCCAAGGCTGTAAATCTTTACGGGAGCAGAAAGCCTCATCTTTCTTCTGTGGAACAGCTGGTAGTTTCGAACTGCTGACCCTGAGGTTCGCAGCCTGATTCATAACCACTACGCTACCAGAGCTCCTTACAAAGATTGGACCCTACATTATTAACTGCTTACGTTTTTATTAGCACAAAACCTGTACTGTTATTGGATTAACATTTTAACAAACAAAAGTAATTCATTTTATCTGTTTAGTTCTGACTTAAAAGTAGAATATTTTTCAATGATCTATGTTATCTTTGCAAGTTTAATTTAGATTCTTGTGTTCTACATTTTGTATAGATACATAGATATATATCATCTCTATCTATCTATCTATCTATGTATCTATGTATCTATATATAGATATATAGATATATATCATCTCTATGTATCTATATATAGATATATAGATATATATCATCTCTATCTATCTATCTATCATAGAGAGAGAGAGAGAGAGACTGAGTGAGAGAGAGAGCGCTCTGGTAGCGTAGTGGTTACGAATCGGGCTGCGAACCACAAGGTCAGCCGTTCAAAACTACCAGCTGTTCAATGGGAGAAAGATGAGACTTTCTGCTCCCGTAAAGAGTTACAGCCTGGGAAACCCTGGACAGGGTCGCTATGGGTCGGAACTGACTCAACGGCACTTAACAACAACATATATAAGCTTTTGTTGTGAATTAAGTGATAGTTTACATGGAAAAGCATCAGTTTTACACTCAACCAATCATATTTTGTTTCATTGCAATGATTACAATTCCTTCTATGCACCATCATTTAACAGTATTTGCCTCTATCTGCCCTACCTTTTTTTGTTTGATGTACACCAAAACACACAGGAATATATAATCATTTAAACAACCAAAGGGCACATTTTGCAGGTCAGCCTTCTGCCCACAGCACACAGCCTTTCTCTTCCCATGAGTCCAGAGTCCTCAGCTGTTCTTTCTCTCCATTTTATCACCTCTTCTGCCTCCATCTCTGGTGTTGCTGCTTCTCTGGTTGGGATTCCACATTCCACTTATGTTCTTCTCTCTTGGTGGTCTTAGGAGCCTCTGTTTATGGAATGTAAGTTTACTAGTTCCCCTCCCCCCCCCATTTTATACAACTTCTACCTTTTCAGTTGTGACAATCACAATTAGTCATTAGTCGTGACAACAATTACTTCCTATTGAATCAAAAGAATCCTATCTGCGTCTCCTTTCACCATGGGACATGGTCAATCTCAGCCCATATTTTCATTGCTGTCTTTCCCCCACTTCCACTCACAGGTAGACCAGCACTGTCACCAGCAAGCTTACATGCCTGCTCGTGTATTCCCTTTGAGTTTGGGTCTTGGAGGGGGGTTTGTCCTGAAGGGCCTTGATGGCTTGCCCTGATGACTCCCAGGAGAACAACTTGCTTGTTTTTGTAATAGCCAGTCTGCCATTTTGTTGTTGTTGTTGTTGTTGTTGATTTGTTAGTTTTCCTGCTGGTCCTTTTTTCAAGAAGTATCTTCTGTTCCTCTAGCTGCTCAAGGTTTGTCTGTGAGTCCTGTCAAGTAGGAATGTTCCACCTCAGAAAGTTCTGGATGGGGCTTAGGAGTCCACTAAGGTCCTAGACGCTATAAAGGCGCAACAGGAAGCCTATTTCACTAGGCAAGTTCTAGAATCCCTTTTAGGTATTCCAATCAGGTATAGGCTGAAGACAGGCTTACAATCTTCCAGATATTCTTTCTGAATTTTACTGCCTTCCACAGGCTTCCTTGCATCCCTTTTGGTCCTGATCTCAATACATCTCCAAACTGCAGTGCCTCACCATTATTAGTCAAGTGTCCATATGGGACAATCTGAGAAGAAGTTAAAATGAATGTTTACAAAGATAAAATTCATTAAAAAATTATATGATGTAGTCTGTATAGGGAGTCTTTTTGTGGCACTATAGGATAAGCACTGGACTGCTAACCACAAGGTTAGCAATTCCAATCTACCAGCTGCTCCTTGGAAACCCTATACAGGATTGCTCTGAGAGGAACGTCTCCATGACACTTAACAACAACAATCTTTATAGGCCAATGTCTTTGGTTTCCCAGGATCATGAACCATTGAAATGTGTTTACATCTCACACACTGTGGATTTGTCAAAATCTCCTTTAATATCTTTAAGTTATTCAGAGTCAGAGTAATTTGTGATTCCTAGGCCTCCTTTATTTAAATCTGTGACTCTGCATGCTTTGTTTTGCCAGCTGAGAAATATGGTTCCAAAGAGATCAGTAGGTCAAGAGTCTGTGTTCGTATGTTAGAGAGGCCTCAACTGGAACTGACACGTATTGTGGGTTTGGTTAGACAATAAATACTAGCTCCTATTCAGCAAAGGTATGACTTTAGGAATTAAAACCAAAGTCACTGAAGTTGATTATAATATTTTCAATTTTTACTTTTTCTTTTGTAAAATCTAGTAATTATCTTACTTCACTATTCTACATGATACTGGTTGGATAGGCTGAGGATTTTTTTGTTTTTCCTCCCTTATTTTGTGGGTGAGAATATTAACACCAAATAGTATTATACAGTGTTACAAATTATGTTAGATAAAGATTGTTGTCATTGCTGTTGTTACGTGCCATTGAGTCAGTTCCTACTCATAGCGACCCTGCATAGGGTTTCTGAGGAGCAGTGGGGGACTTTGAGCTGCCGACCTTGTGACTAGCAGAACCACAATGGTATGCTCCTTGAAATAGTTGTTAAGACAGACATATCTGTTCTAGTTGGGTAAAATTCTTTGTTTTAAAAAATTTCACATTCTTTTTCCGATTTTGTTATTATTTTGGAGAAACCAGGCAACTCATTTTGACTCAGTATGTTGTTGTTGTTAAGTGCTATTGAGTCAATTCCAACTCATAGCAACCCTGTAGAGTTTCCGAGGATTAACTGGTGGGTTTGAACCACTGACCTTGAAGTTAATAGTCCAGTGCTTACCATGCAGTAACTAAATCAGGTATGAATGACCTCAGTATTTACCTGTGTCAGACTAAGAACTCATACAAATTTATATTAGAATTCAGGGAAATTTAAAAAGTCTTCATAATATTCTAAAATCTCATTCTAATAATTATATATGATTTATAAAACCCTAGTGGCACAGTGGTTAAGCGCTTGGTTGCTGACTGCGAGATCTACACTCAGAAACCACCAACTACTCCATGGGAGAAGGATTTGTTGGTCTATTTCAATAAAGATTGTTGTTGTTAAGTGCTGTCAAGTCAGTCCCGACTCATAGCAACCCGATATAGGGTTTCCTAGGGGCAGCTGGTAAGTTTGAACCTCTGACCTTGTGGTTTAAACTGACTTTAAAGTCAAGTGCCTATGCTTCAGCACCACACCAGGACTCCCATGGAAACCCTATGGGGCAGTTCTACTCTGTTGTATGAGTCGGATTTGGCTCACAGTACAACAGATTTAGTGTAATAATAGTAGATGTTTACAGTCAGTTACATTTTTAAATAAAAATAATTGTCTATATTAGATATATTAAAGTCAATTCTTCCACAAAATATAATATTTTAGTAAATGGAAACATTTTTTGGTAAAATGTGTACAACTACTCTGAAAATTGTTGATGTTTTTAGTATATTGAATCAAGAATTAAATTGGGGATTTCAAGTCATCCGAAGTATACTTAGGTATATTTTTAGAATAAAACAAAATAAAAATGAAAATAGTTCTATAAGCAGTAATTTTTAGAATTTAGTTCTCAAACTGATATCATAGTTACCAAAATCAAAAGCACAAGTTCACTGAGGGAATATTTGGTGTTTATGTTCAATACAAGATAAATATGTAGAAACAAATGATTTTCCCTGCTTCAAAATGTCATATAATCCACACTCGTAGGTTAAACTGATAGAATTGGATTCTTTCACGACTTTGTCTTAATGCAATCAATATGTATTGCAGTGATATATAATGAACATGTGGATGGATGTTATAACCTGCAGAATGCTTTCAGGCTAAAAGAACAATATACATACAGAGTCCTTATCCTCCATAACGTGCAATAAAGGGTATTATACAGGCATCATTCTAATGGGAAGGAGACCTGAGAAGGTGACCTAACAAGGGGCTTGATACACAAGTGTTATTTTCAAAGCAAACAGTACAAAGTTTGATGTGTATTCTAGGGCGTGGTGGCTCCATGAGATAAGCACTAGACTCCAGACCACAAGGGCCTCAGTTTGAGCTTACCAGTCTCTCTGTGAGGAAAAACATGAGGCTTTCTGCTCCCATCAAGATTTAGAGCCTTGGAAATGGGGTCACTGTGAGACAGAACTGACTCGATGGCACTTAACAACAACAACATTCTAGAGTAGAAGAGGAGGATATATAATTTCACATGAAGTGTTATGGAACTTGGACTGTATTTGATATGTAATTGGAAGCCAACTAATGTTTTTAAACAAGAAAATAGCTTGATAAGGATCACGCTGTAACTAAATTATTGTGAAGCTGTGTGTGCGTTTAGATGTGTATGAACATGTACATGTGTATGTAAAAACCAGAGTGAATTACCTCTCCAGATGGAAAAAGAAATGAAATTGGACCAATGCCTCACATTTTTTAAAAATTGGGGAGTGGATAATAGGCACATATACAAAAGGAAAAATTCTAAAGCATTTAGTAGATAAGATAGAAAATATCTTCATGACCTCAGATGGGGATTTCTTACACAAGACAAAATCTTTAGCCAAAAAGGAAAATAGTCATAAATGTTTTACTATTTAACATCCCGCCATATTTTCAATCATTAAATATTGGACAGCTCTAAATGTTGATAGAAAAGAATGGCAGGGATTTTATCAATAGTTGGCGGAGGGAAAATTGGGACCATTATTTTCCAACATTTTGTGCTAGCTAATACTTTTGAGGTTTGTATTCATTTAATTGCATGTAGAGGAATTTCTGCACATGTGACCTAGAACTTAGGCATAAGAGGGGTTGTAGCAGTTTTGTTTGTCATAGAACTAACATGTCATAGAACTAACATGTCATGGAACTACCATGGAAACAATGCAAACATCCATGGACAGGGGAAAGGACTGACATATGTTAGCATATTCATACAATTGAATTTCATGCATAAATCAAAATAAACTACAGCATCATACAACTCAGATTAATTACATAAAAAATATATCAATAAGAAGGCAGACACAAAATATATGTGATACGGGTTTATTTTATAAAGTCAGCAAACTGGAAAATAAACTGAATTGTTTAAGGAAGTGCATGCATTCTTTGAGTCATTGTGTGGTGCTGTGGGTTAGTGTGCTGGACTGCAAAGTTGTTTGAACCATCAAGTCGGTAGTTCAAGCTCACCAGCTGCTCCTCGGAAACCCTATACAGGACCGCTATGGGTCGGAATCGACTCGACGGCACTTAACAACAACAACAATGCATGCTTTAAGGAATCTGTGCTATAACGGCCCAAGTGCTCAGCTGCTAACAGAAATATCCGTAGTTCAAACCCAACAGTAGAGCCCATGGGGAAAAAGATATAACCATCTTTTCCCATGACAATTTGTTGTTGTTGAGTGCTGTAGAGTCAGTGTCAACTCATTGTCTAAGCGACTCATAGTAACCCTGTATAGGGTTTCCGAGGAGCAGCTGGTGAGCTTGAACTGCCAAGCTTGCCGTCAAACCAACCTTACAGTCCCGCACATTAACACTGAGTGCTATACCGGCAGAAACCCCTAGGGGGCATTGTACTCTGTCCTCTAGGGTTTCTATGAGTTGGAATTGATTTGATTGCAGATGGCAACAGTATAAAGAATCATTGTTACACTATAACACGCAATAGAAATTATTATAGGGGCATAATGCTTTCTGGAATGAAGGAGAAGGTAACTGTTAAAATATGTGGCACCAAATGTTCCCACCACAACCCTCTCTACTACTCACTTGGGTTCAATAATCCATTGCAATGGTCACACAGAACTCAGACACCATACTAACTGTTATGGGGTTTATTAGGAAGTTAACGGGTTAAAGGCAGGGTCAAAAAATGCTCAGAGTAGAGTTGTGCAAACCAGCAGCTGATAAATGCCCATAGGGCACCCCACTCTCAGCCTCAGCCTATAGGCACCAGGCAATCCTGTTGTAGTTAAGTACCGTGGAGTTGGTTCCGACTCCTAGTGACCCTGTATAGGGTTTCTGAGGCTGTAATCTTTACAGGAACAGAAAGCTTCATCTTTCTCCCATGCATGGCTGGTAGTTTTGAACTGCCGACCTTGGGGTTAGCAGCCCGATTTGTAACCACTATGCTACCAGAGCTCCTTAGGCTGACCTAGTCCCCCGTTTAAGTACCTGGAGGCACCCCACTCTACAAGCAAGCTTCCTGCCCAAAGTCACTCAGTTTAACTTGCTCCATGGGCTTGGAAGCCCACTGCTCTGTCTCGTGCTGTGTTTCCAGGTTCTGGTGTTGCTGGTGGTACTGTGGCACTCCTCCGGTATCAACCCTCTGTCCCAGGGTCAAGGAGGTCCGATGCACAGGGATCTCAGGGCCCTAAGGGCACACTCAAGGAGCTCTGGTAGCGTAGTGGTTACGAATCGGCTGCGAACCGCAAGGTCAGCAGTTCAAAACTACCAGCTGTTCTGTGGGAGAACGATGAGGCTTTCTGCTCCCGTAAAGATTTATAGCCTCAGCAACCCTGTACAGGGTCGCTATGAGTTGGAACTGACTCCACGGCACACAACAACAAAGGGTACACTCGCTCCTGGTTCTTCTTTGATGGCACTGAGGTCCCACCTCCTGCTCACTGGAAACCCTTTCATTACAATGAACTCTGTTACCATCCACAGCTGAGTCCTATCAGTATCTTCTCCCACCATCTCTTACCCAGATCCAGCAGAATACAAGCATTTTGTGGTGGGAATTACAGAGCATGCTTAGCAGAGACACTATACCACAATAACATAAGAAGAGACATCTCAAAAGTTTTGAGAAAAGTAATAAAGTGGTTGTCCTAAACCTTAGGACACCCAGAGTCTCCAGGGTTTTGTAACTGTTCTCTCCTTTGGTCTGCTCAGCAGTTACATGAGGAGCCTGGGGTGCAATGGTTAAAGAACTCGACTTCTAATCCACCAGCCACTCCACAGCAGAACATCTGCTTCCTTAAAGATGGCTGTTGTTGATAAGTGCTGTTGAGTAGGATCTGACTCATAGCGACATAGGTGGGTTAGAACCACCGACTTTGCAGATTCTGCAGTGCCAAAGCCTTGGAAGTCCGATGGAGCAGTTCTACCTTGTTTTAGGTTGTTGCTAGGAGTTGGTGTCGACTCTGTGGCAATGATGTTAGGCAGTCATCTGACTGCTTCCCTCTGAGTCATTCAATTCTACATCTATTGGCTCTGTTCTTTTTGCCTTGCTTCCGCAATAAAAGTGTAGAAAGTAACACTCTAAGAAAATCAGTTAGTTAGCCTTTGCTAGGGCCCGAGGAAGAGAAAAACAAAACAGAACAAAACCATGTGATAGAGTAGAAGTACTCCATGGTTTTTTTTTGTTTGTTTTATTGCTAAATTTTTATGAAAGCAGATTACCAGATTTTTTTTCCCACAGAACTGCTGGGTGGATTTGAACTGTCAACCTTTGTGTTAGTAGCCGATTGATTACAAACCTGTTAACATTGCTCCAGGACCTCCGGTGAAGTGTTTTTGTTTTGTGCAGTTGGGTGAAGAGTAAAAACAAAACAAAAACAAAAAACAAAACTGACTCCCATTGCGTAAAACTGCCCCATAGGTTGCTAAGGCTGAATGTACTCTTTACAGAAGCAACTGCCAATATTTCACAAAGAGTGGCTGATGAGTTTGAACTGCTGACCTTGCAGTTAAAAGTCCAGTGTTTATCCTCTAGTGCCACACTAGGACTCTGTACTCTGTGTGGCTATGACACTGGGAGTGGAGAGGAAGTGACGTCAAAGATCCTGTCAGTTTGTAATTGGCACATTTTGTGGGTCTATTTATGTGAGCACTGAGGAGGGGAAGGGTGTCAGATATAGGGATTCTGGCTCTTTGATTGGAGGGTGGAAATCGATACACTGAATAATTCATCCATGTAACAAAATTTTCAAGAGGGAGATGGTAATCATGAAAGATTAACATTTATTCTTGGTTTGATTCAACAGACAAAGAAAGGAGATGCACCAAGGACAGAGTTATAAGTGATTATGGAGGGCAGACTGTGTAAGTACTTTCTGTAATATATACGAAGACCTGGTGTGGCGCTGTAGGATAAGCACTGGACTATTATTAACCACAAAGTCAACTATTCAAACCCACCAGCTGCTCCTCAGAAACCCTATACTGGGTCGCTATGAGTCAGAACAGATTCTACGCCACTGAACAACATGCACACACTGGGTTGCTAATAGCTAGGTGGATAGTTTTAACCCACTGACACTGTATAGGGTTTCTGAAGAGTGGCTGGTGGGTTTGAACTGCCACCATTGTGGTTAGCAGTCCAGTGCTTATCCTACAGACTTGAACAGCCAACCTTGAGGTTAGCAGTCCAGTACTTATCCTACAGTGCCACATCAGGATAACAGCATTAACTCTGCCCATTCCAGGGCTATCCCATTGGCTATACAACCTTGGGAGGTGATGTATGGGAGCAAAGCCCAGTGCTTTAGTAGCTGTAGCAGGCGAGCTTGAGCCCTGCTGCATCCCCTTCTCCACCTTTCATTTCAGTGGTGGACAGCTTCTAGCAAGCTCACTTGCACTTTGTTTGGTAAGAATCTGGTAGATAGGATGCTGGCATCGCTTAAGATGGCCAGTGAGGGAAAAGTTGATTGATTCAGGGGTTTCCCAGATTAGGTGTTTGTGTCTGGAATTTCAGATTGAAACAGGGCAAATCTGCTCAAAATGCAACAGTTTAGGGAGAGTATATAGTCAGGTGGGCATGAAGCAAGTCTCACAGAGTTTGATACATACCAGGATGACATAATCAAAGTGGCCCAGATATCCCAAGTCACTACAAGGGAAGAGGAAGTACTGAGAATAGACTAAAAGCCAGGAGGAGATGAGATGTGGAATGTGTGTGGTGCCATTCATCTACTTGACATGGCTAGTCTGGCCAAAGGTTTTCTAACCCCCATGAAATAACTGGGTTGTTGTTGTGTTGTAGGTAAGTGCCATTGAGTTGGTTTCAATTTTGACTCTATTATACAGGGTTTCCCAGTTTGTAAATCTTTGTAGGTCCTGAAAGCTTCATCTTTCTCTTGCAGAGCAGCTAGCGGGCTCTAACCACTGACTTAGTGGTTTGCAGACCAGTGCTTATCTTGTAGAGCCGCCAGATTCCCAATGATTGGATTGTTGTTGTTGTTGTTACGTGCCATCGAGACAGTACTGAGCCATAGCAACCCTCTACACAACAGAATGGAACACTGTCTGGTCCTGCACCAAGCTCACAATCATTGCTACATTTGAACCCATTGCTGCTGCCACTGTGCCAATCCATCTCCTTAGGGATCTTCCTCTTTTTCTCCAATGCTCCACTTTACCAAACATGATATCTTTCTCCAGGGACTGGTCCCTCCTGAAAATAGGACCAAAGTATGAGTGATGAAGTCTGACCATCCTGGCTTCCAAGAAACATTCTGACTGTACTTCTTGCAACACAGTGTTGGAATGATTTGATGGGAACATGTAAATAGGATGTATGGGATTCTAATGTGGTATTGCTTGGCTTTGCCATCCCACTAGGTATAAATTGAGTCATCTCAGAAGTTGACATGGGGTAATCTCATGCCTATCACGAAAGAAGAGCCAGGAGTGGAATGCATCGTTTGGACCTGGAGATCCCTGCATGGAGAGACAGCAGTGGCAGAGGCAGCAGAACCAAGAACAAAAGACAGAAAGGTAGGTTTCCTGGCTCACCGTCGAGAAAGATGGAGTACCTTCAGGAAAGTGGCTGGCTTGTAGAATGAGGTGCCATTTGTGCATTTATTGGCACTTGTCTGATCACGGCAGCGGCCAAAAGGTCATGGGGCTGAGAGTTCGTGCACCAGAGAGAGGCATGCCTTCAGCACAGCAAAGAAAAAGTGCTCCTGATCCACAAGATTGATTTCTGATCTGGAATTGTATCTTGTTCACATCCCGAAAGAAACCAATCATTGTGGGTGTTGTCTGTGAGTTCTGTGTGGTCATTGCAATGGATAATCAAACCTAGCAGAGAAATAGAAAGTACTGTGGGAGGAACAGTTGGTGTCAGAGTTGGTAGGAAGGTTGGAGGGTAGAGGCATGTTAGACCTCTGCCTCATAGGAGTCAGCCATGTGCTGATGTAGAGTTTGATTGTCCCTTCTGCTTGTGAAGTCAGAGCAGACAAGACCCTGACTCCATGCTGTCATTCTGAGTGTGACAAGTCAAGATGGGACGCTGTAGGAGAGAGTCGCATCCGCTATGGCAGACACCACTGCTACCCACTAAAATCATCAGGATGTCTTACAACAGGTTGCAAGGTACTAGTGACTGAAGATGGCGCACAGGTTAGATGCTCTTGTCTCCAGAATAAGTATATCACACACTTCAGGCACCAACTCTCTTTGAGTTTTAGGCAACCAAATCCTTCTTCATTAAGATTATTAAACCAAACCAAATAGCGTTTCATTAAGATCATTCTGATTTAGAACAATGGTTTAGGATTTACACCCTCGGAAACCCTGTACAGGGTCGCTATGGGTCGGAACCGACTCGACAGCACTTAACAACAACAAACAACAAAGATGTTCCATAGGATTTCAGAAGCCACATTCTTTCTTCAATGGTGGGTTTGAACCACCAACTTTTCAGTGAGCAACTGAGCACGTAACTACTGGACCCGTGGAGTGGAGTCCTGGCATGGTGCCGTGGGTTAATGCACTGCAAAGTTTCTTTGACCCTCAAGGTCAAGCTCACCAGCTGCTCTTTGGAAAGCCTATATAGAGTCTCTGTGGTTGGAACCGACATGTAAAAGGAGTATATACAAATATAGTCACAATTTATCTGTCAGTTTGTTGTAGTGTGGCGGCCTGCATGTTGCTGTGATTCTGCAAACTATGCCATAGATATTTTAAATACCAGCAGGGTCACCCATGGTGGACAGCTTTCAATTGAGCTTCCAGGCAAAGACAGACTAGGAAGAAGGAGAGATGGACTACTTCCAAATATTTAATTGCTGAAAACCTTCTGAATAGCAGGGAACACTGTCAGCATCAGAATATTGAATATTGGGTATTGTCTAAATTGAAATGGAACAATGCAAAGAGGAAGGATCAGTAGTTGGAAAATATGGCCTTGGTGATAGAAACGATGCTGGCGATTGTAAGATAGAGTTTTGCAAGGCCAATGACTTCATTGCAAAAACCTTTTTTAAACAACATAAAAGGTGACTGTATACATAGACCTCACCAGGTAGAATACACAGAAATCAAATTGACTACATCTGTGGAAAGAGATGATGGAAAAGCCAAAATAAGTTCAGGGAAGGCTGTGGAACAGATCAACAACTGCTCATATACAATTGCAGGCTGAAGCTGAAGAAAATTAAAACAAGTCCACAAGAGCCAAAATATGACCTTGAATATCCCACTTGAATTTAGAGGTCATCTGAAGAACATGCATTAGATACTAAAACCAAAGACCAGAAGAGTTGTAGGATGACATGAAAAACATCATACAAGAAGAAAGCAAAAGGTCATTAAGAAGTCAAGAAAGAAGAAAAAGACCAAAGTGGATGTCAGAAGAGACCCTTAAACTTGATCTTCAGCATATGATGCTAAAGTAAATGGAAGAAATGAGGATGTAAAAGAACTAAATAGAAATTTTCAAAGGTCAGTTCAGGAAGACAAGATCAAATATTATAACAAGATGCACAAAGACCTGGAGTTGGAAAGCCAAAAGGAAAGAATACACTCAGCATTTGTCAAGCTGAGGAAAATGCAAAAAAATTCAAGCCTCGACTTGCAATATTGAAAGTTTCTATGGGCAAAACATTGGATGATGTAAAAAGCGTCAAAAGAAGATGGAAGGAATACACAAAGTCACTGTACCAAAAAGAAATGGCTGATGTTCAACCATTTCAAGAGGTAGCATATGATCAAGAGCCAATGATACTAAAGGAAGAAGTCCAAGGTGCATTGAAGGAACTGGCAAAGAACAAGGCACTGGGAATTGATGGAATATAAATGGAAATCTTTAAACAAAGCGATGCGGCACTGGAAGTGCTCACTCGTCTCTGCCAAGAAATTTGGAAGCTGGCTACCTGGCCAACTGACTGGAAGAGATCTATATTTGTGCCCATTCCAAAGAGAGGTGACCCAACACATTGAGGAAATCATTTGACCATATCATTAATATCACACTCTAGTTAAATTTTGCTAAACATAATACCCAAATGCTTGCAACCACACATTGTCAGAGAACTTCCTGATGTTCAAACTGGATTCAGAAGAGGATATGGAACAAGCGATATCATTGCTGACATCGGATGAATCATGGCTGAAAGCAGAGAATACCAGAAAGATGTTTACCTGTTGAAAGGATTTAAGTTGTGTGGATCTTGACAAGCTATGAACAAGGGAACAATGAATGGTTTAAAATTAGGAAAGGTGTGTGCCAGGGTTGTATTCTTTCACCACACTTTTTCAATCTGTATGCTGAACAAATAATCTGAGAAGCTGTGTTATTTGAAGAAAATCATGGCATCCATATAGGAAGAAGACTGATAAACAACCTCTGAAATGCAGACAATACAACCTTGCTTGCTGAAAGCAGATGACTTAAAATACTTACTGATGAAGATCAAAGACCACAGCCTTCAGTAGGGGTTGCACTTTAATGTAAAGAAAACAAAAATCCTCTCCACTTGACCAATAAACAACATTCTATATGAATGGAGCAAAGATTGAAGTTGTCAAAGACTTCATTTTGCTTGGATCCACCATCAACACTCATGGAAGCAGCAGTCAATAAATTAAAGGACGTATTGCATTATGCAAATCTGCTGCACAAGACCTCTTTAAAGTGCTGAAGAGCAAAGATGTCAGTTTAAGGACTAAGATGCACCTGACAGTAACTTCATATGCATGTGGAAGTTGGACAATGAATAAGGAAGACTATAGAAGAATTGTTTCATCTGAGTTGTGGTGTTAGATGATAATATTAAAAGTATTATGAATTTCCAAAAGATCAAACCAATCTGTGTTGGAACAAGTACATCCAGAATGATCCTTGGAAGCCAGGATGGCCAGACTTTGTCTCTCATACTTATTGTCAGGAGGGACCAGTCCCTGTAGAAAGATATCGTGTTTGGTAAAGTGGAGGGTTGGAGATAAAGAGGAAGGAGCCATTGTTGTACACTGAGCTCCCTAGAGATAGAGCCAGGCCAGGCAGACCCTGGAGGCTCTGGGAGGACTCTGTGCTTCACAGTCTGAAAAAAAAAAAAAAAAAAAACTAAACATGGGCAAAGTAGATCCTAAGAAGCCGAGAGGCAAAATGTCAGCCCTTGCATTTTTTGTGCAAACCTGTCAGGAGGAGCACAAGAAGAAGCACTCAGATGCTTCAGTCAATTTCTGAGACTTTCCAAGAAGTGCTCAGAGCGGTGGGAGACCATGTCTGCTAAAAAGAAAGGACATTTTGAAGACATGGCAAAGGCAGACAAGGTCCATTATAAAAGAGAAATGAAAACCTATATCCCACCTAAAGGGGAGAGAGAGAAGAAGTTCAAGGATCCCAGTGCACACAAAAGGCCTCCTTTGGCCGCCTTCTTGTTTTGTTCGGAGTATCACCCCCAAATCAAAGATGGACATTGTGGCTTATCCATTTGTGATGTTGCAAAGAAACTGGGAGAGATGTGGAATAATAGTTTTACCGATGACAAGCAGCCTCCCCAGAAGAAGGCCACTCAGATGAAGAGAAATATGAAAAGGACGTCACTTCATACCATGCTAAAGGAAATCCCGATGCAGCCTAAAGGGAAGCTGTCAAGGCTGAGAAAAGCAAGAAAAAGAAGGAAGAGGACGAAGATGAACTAAAGGAAGAAGATGAAGAGGAGGAAATGATGATGGTGGTAAGTTGATGTTAGCACAGTTTT
>NW_006408539.1:22908535-22912323 GCF_000296735.1 Chrysochloris asiatica
GAACCCCAATGTCGAGGCGGGTCCCCGACAGGAAAAAGAGGAACTTTCATGTCCAGTAATGATTTACAGCCTTGAAAACACTATACAAGGCTGCTATGAGTTGGAACCGATTCAGTGGCACGCAACCACCACAGTTACGGATGAAGATGATGAGAGATTTAACATAATCTTTATATTGTAAGAAAGCTATATCAGGTTTTAGAAGGTATGGTGTTGGGCAACATTAAAATATTTGATAAAACATTTCATCAGAGCACAGAACATGGCTCTGCAGAAATGTTCAAACATCCATTCTTTTCTTTGAAAGATAAAAAACATTAATAGTATCATAGTTACCCTAGCCAAACTATTTATTCAGCCTTGAATTTGACTACCAAAGACATTTTTAATGTGTTTCAGAGAAAAAACAAAAGTTTGTAAATTGTAGACTTTTACTTTGAACAATACCTACAGGAGTCCTGGTGTGGTGCTGTGGGATAATGTGCCAGACTACAAAGTTGTTGGAGTTGCAAGGTTGGCGGTTGAAACTCACCAACTGCTCCTTGGAAACCCTATACAGGGTTGCTATGGGTTGGAATCTACTAGACAGCACTTAACAACAACAATAATACAGGGTTACTGGAGTTCAGTGTTGGACCGACAGTTTTAACCCATCAGCAGCTTGAGGAAGAAAGCGTGGCTGTCTGCTCCCTAAAGATTTACATCTCAGAAAGCCCTTGGAGCAGTTCTCCTTGATCCTGCAGGGTCCTATGAATCAGAGTTGACTCAACAGTGGTCAAGGGTCTGTTCATTTTGTAAATGTAACTGGGTTTCCTAGGTTGTAATTTTTAAGAGAGCAGACCTCCTGGGTGACTCTCTTGTAGAGTGTGGCAGGTGGGGTCAATCTTCAGCCTTTTAGCTAAGAGCTAAACGTCTTTTGGCTAACCTCTGTGCCACCACGGCTCATTCGCAAGGAGAGTACCAAATCCCACTGCAAAGCCACTGTTATCAAGCTGATTTCAACCCATAGTGATCCTGATTGGGTTTCTGAGACTCTAAATCTTTATGTGTTATAGGTATGCAGGCAGGCCCCTTATCACACGTTCTCCACCGCACGTGCAGCTCTTCAGCCCAAACGTTCCTCTCGGTGGGAAACCAAAGCTCGAGTGACGATGCTTTCTGTAACATTGCTGATAAACCCTGTTCTATTCTTACTGAATGACAGCTCTGATATATATGAGGGTGAGTCACAAATGATCTGCCCTCCAGTTATATTAAATTGCCCTTCCACATCCATGGCTGATGACGACATGGAGCGTGCATGTGAAATCATTCTGTTGAATAGACGAGTGACAGTGTATTATGTGGCAAACCATTTGCAAATCAACCATGGCTCTGTCTATGAAAAAATCCATAACAGACTTGGGTTTCAGAAAGTTTGTGTGAGATGAATACCAAAACAACTCATAGAAGACCATAACCAGAAGTGTTTGGACATCTGCAAACAAAATTTGGATAGATACTTAAAAGAAGGCAAAAATTTCTTTTAAAAAAATCATTACTGGCAATGAGACATGGATTCATCAATACAAGCCTGAGAGCAAATGGCAGAGTATGGAATGTAAGCATCCCTAATCACCGACCAAGAAAAAAAGTTCAAAAGTCAGCCTTCGGTTTTCTGGGATTCTCAAGGGCCAGTATTGGAACACCATCAGGAAAAAGGTGCAACAACCAATAGTGTTCATTACAGTGAGATGCTCACTGAAGACCTGAAGCCTAAACTTCGTATAAAATGCACAGGACTGTTAGCCAAGGGCATTGTGATCTTGCCTGACAACGCATGCCCACACATCTCTGCCCACACTGTTGACCTTCTGCAAAAGTGGTTTTGAGGTGTTAAAGCATCTTCCATAGAGCCCTTTTCTTGCTCCACTGGACTTTCATTTGTTTGGTCCCATGAAAGGAGTCCTTGGAGACTGAAGATTCACCTCTGATGAAGACGTGAAGACGATGGTGCATTCATGACTCACAGTTCAGACCAAAACATTTTTTTTAAATAAGGGAATACAAAAACTTGTGGACAGACAAGACAATGTGTATTGAAAAGTAAGGAAGTGATGTTGAAAAAATGATGTTTTTGTCTTTTCTAAAAGTTGATTAAAATAATTTCTACAGCCAGAATGCAGATAATTTTTTACTCACCTTTGTATATGTGGTGCAGAGGGTGAAGCAACTGGCACCAAGCCAAAAGGACTTTAGTTCCATCCGACCAGCTGCTCTGGGGAAGAGAAATGGAAGTCAGTTTCTGTGAAAATTTACAGCCTTGGAGACTGTGCTGGGCAGCTCTACTATGTCCTCCCAGGTCTGGATGAGTCCGAATCACTGCACAGCCCTGTGCTTGCTCACTTTACCTGACAGTAATCTACCTAGCCCCACTCCACTCCTGTCTGATATTAGGATACCTACTCCTCACTTGGGTTAATGCGCCAGACTGCAAAGCTGTTTGAACTGCAAGGTCGGTGGTTCAAGCTTATCAGTTACTCCTCGGAAACCCTATACAGGATCACTATGGGTCAGAATCGACTCGATGGCACTCAACAACAACAACAACAACTCCTCACTTGGAGTCCTGGTGTGCAGCTGCAGGACAAGCACTGGACCACAAAGTTGATTTGAACCACAAGGTTAGCAGTTCAAACCCACCAGCTGCTCCTTGGAAACCCTATACATTGTTACTGTGAGTCAGAAACAACTCCATGGCACTTAACAACAACTCCCCATCTAGGAGCTTGGTGACTCCATATAATAAGCACTGGGCTGTGAGCCTATGGTTTGAGCCCACCAGCCACTCCATGGGAGAAAAATGAGGCTTTCTGCTCCCACAAAGATTTACAGCCTAAGGATCATCTTGGAGTCCTAGTGTGGCAATACAGGATAATGCAGGGGACTGTAAGATCTGCTTGAACAGCAAGGTCAGCAGCTCAAACCCACCAACCGCTCCTTGAAAGCCTGTAAAGGGTTGCTATGAGTCAGAACCAATTTATCCGGCACATAACAGTAACAACAACAAGGTTACCTGGAAGGAAAAGCCTGGTAATTCACGGAAACATCAGCCGTTACTAATCCTATGGACTATCATTGTACTCTGACCCACATGTGTTTAACTGCACAGAAAATGGGAAAAGTTTGTCATCTGGAATATTTAGCTAGCAGCATCAGGAAACTTACAAAAGATGATTATTTTACAATGAGGGGACCATGAGTGTTACTCTGATTTATACTTATTTATAGTTTCTAATATCTTTTAAAATAAACATTTATTACTCACACAATAAATATTAGTTTTAGACCAAATAGTTTCAAGATTGTAACAATGACTATGATAAGAATGAAAGAGTGGGTTGAAAGAACTTGGCCAGAGCACTTTTTCTCACTGAAGTCAAGATCCTTTCTTATAAAATAAGGAGTTGACTGTTGGAGTTGTCCTTCCCAGTCCTCCCTAGTGTGTGAAGATTCTGTGCATTATTCCCAAGAGCCTTTGTTTGAGGAAATTAGTTGTGATGTGAATTTCCAAGTGGAAATTCCAAGCATCCAAATCACACTCCAATTATTAGTGGGAGTTCTTCTCTTGGCATTTGTTGTTTTGAAGTGCTGTCAAACTGATTCCAACTCATAGCGATCCTTCTATGTAGAGGTTCCAGGGAACAGCTGATAGGTTTGAACTGCCAAGTTTGTGGTCAACAGTCCAGTGCTTACCCCACAGTACCATCTGACATAGATGATTATATATATATATATATATAAATTTT
>NW_006408539.1:22914398-22916064 GCF_000296735.1 Chrysochloris asiatica
CTCAGACATACCAACAATTGTGAGGTGGGTGCAGGACAGGCTTCTGTCATGCATAGTGTCCCTATGAGTTGGTACTGACTGGATGGCACCTAACAACAACAACAACAACACAATGAAGGGGTGTGCTAGTGATGCTGTAGGGTTAATCACTGGACTGCTAACCACAGGTTTGGTGGTTTGACTCTACCAGCCTCTGTGCTGGAGAAAGATAAAGGTTTCTGCTCTCAAAAATGTACAGCCTCAGAAACCCTACGCATGGTCATTATGAGTCTGAACCGACTTCATGGCACTTAACAGCAGCAAGAATGCATACAAAATAAGGTTGGGGCTACATTTTCAATGGGCGGGTCACATGCGTGAACTGGGAAATGTGTGGTAGGGCCCCTTCCGCTGCAGTATTTGGAGGATGACGTTGGAAGAACTTGGATTTTGAAGCTACACAGACCTATGGTGATGATACATTTGGATATTTACCAAGAAAATCCAAATTTGCAACGTAGAATTACTAAGTTACTTTAATGCGACTAAAAGATGAGCTGTCTGCCATCGGTGGATACAGGGATCAAAGTGTACGGCCCCTAAAAGCTGAGTTTGTTCATAAGAAAAGAGGGTGATTTACACTCTGCATACAGAACTATGGCTCTGAAGCATACACACATGCACAACTGTGGGGGAGTAGGAATTCTTATGTGTCTGGTCAGAGTCTCTTCAGGCAGGTAAATGAGTCCCTTCTGTTTTTATGGCATTGTAGAACTTTTGTTTCAACATGGAGTAGCTTTGATC
Organism: Chrysochloris asiatica; assembly: GCF_000296735.1. Lineage (NCBI taxonomy): Eukaryota > Metazoa > Chordata > Mammalia > Afrosoricida > Chrysochloridae > Chrysochloris > Chrysochloris asiatica. The sequence continues at coordinate 22,915,182 of NW_006408539.1, forward strand.
TTGATTGCTTCGGTTCTACACATTCTCAAAGTTAGACATGGATATTACAAAATACAGAATCAAGTGTAATGAGGTGCAGAATCAAATTCTTCCCCTATGACATCAGCCTAAGAACCAAGAATTTCTGACCCCAAGTTTGGACACTTTGGCTCTGATATCAAAGCCAGAGCCCTCCAGCATCACACAGAATCTAGTATCATTTGACTGAAGGAGGATTTGCTCATTCAAATGCACTTACTTCACTGAAATCTTTCCTTTGTGGTCGGTACAAGGTGAAAAGGAATGTTGGAAGTAACCTAGGAAAGCTAGTCAGCATAGACAGCTGAAGAAGACAATTAAGACAAAGCCATACTCAGCACCATATTCTTAGAACCTTCTAGAAGACAGATTTTGTGCAGCTGTGGACAGCTTCTAATATTTAAACAATGGACAAGAGTTTTACTTTTGATTCAAACTGTCTGCCTTGGCTGGCTCCATTAACTCGAGGGCCAACTTTCCATTTTGTTTTGAGTTTTACAGACTTAGTCAAAATCTCCTGAACTGCTAAGAAACTGGATACTTTTACTTCTTAATTGTGTAGAATAAAGCTCAAGAATTTAACAAGGCAGCTATTATTCATTGAGCTTTACCATCTCTTCATAAATGGTTTAAGTAATAAAAATATTAATTTTATGTTTACTTGGAAATTGAGATCTGGAAACAATTATTCTGGCTCAAGGAAAGGAGGAATGTTAATGCTGGCATATAGCCGGATTTCTCTTGATCGCTCTAAACAGACTAATTAAAAGAAAAACTTTAATATTTTCTCTGGGAGAGCTAGCTGACCCACATTCCTTGTTAGCTCTATGGTTCATCAGATAAAATTTCTGGGAGAAAGAATATA
>NW_006408539.1:22925700-22942549 GCF_000296735.1 Chrysochloris asiatica
ACTACTTAAAAAATAAAACAAACCTGTAAGACAACATGACAGTGGATTTCTAAGGTTAATTCTGACTGTATGCTGCCAAATGATCACAGTATAATTATTATTTGTTATTTTTCAAATTGCTTCAAACTCCATTTGAACAGGGACTGTTTAATAATTTGGGGAAGAAACAAGAAATTAAAATATTGATTTATGGGTATTTAAAAATATTTTATAATAAAATCTATTCTGAGCCCTAGTAGATGATTTTAATTGAAGGGATAATACATGTTAATTAAAAATTTCAATATCGAGAGATTACACTAATCATTTTGTGTAACTATTACCAATATCTGCTGCCAGATTTTCCATCACCATAAGTCGAAACCCAGTGCTTTTTATGTTTAGAAAATTCTAAAATGTCAAGTCTAATGGAAGCACTCTTTCTTGATTTTAGCACTGCTATGGATTTGTTTTTTAAAATGCAATAAAACCTTTCTGAATGCCAGTGAGAATTCAGATAGGAAGAAAGGAAAACTTGTCTGTTGAACCCACTGTATTAAACTGATGTCTACTAAGACCAGTTATCAGTTTTGTGAAATATCTTGCTGCAAAAATTGAAATCAAAAGTAAACTGTTTTTTATTTCCTTTATCTCAAAGGAGAGTTTATAACTTTTCTAATGGGGTGGTTTTGAATCATGATTATTTTCCCTTAGTTGATTCATAAGGTTTTTCTTTTTATCCTTGAACTACATTGTGATGGTGGTAGGGTTCCGCGGAGTTGGTTCTGACTCATAGCCATCCTGCGTAGGATTTCCAAGTCTGTAAATCTTTATGGGAACAGAAAGCTTCATCTTTCTCCGCAGAATGACAGGTAGTTTTGAACTGCTGACCTTGATGTTAGAAGCCCAACTTGTAATTACTATGCTACCAGAGCTCTTTTGAACTACATTAATACACATCAAATATACTCTAAAATTTTAATATTTAGTAAGAGATTTGAGGCCAGGTCTTGATAGTAGTTCAGGCTAGTTGAAGACAGCAATTTAAGAATGCCTACCTCTTAATTATAAGGAGCTCTGGTAGCGTAGTGGTTACGAATTGGGCTGTTAATCTCAGTGTCAGCAGTTCGAAACTACCAGCCCTTCCATGAGAGAAAGATGAGGCTTTCTGCTCCTACAAAGACATACAGCCTTGGAAATTTACAGCCTTGGTCACCCATGATGGACAGGTTTCAGCAGAGCTTCCAGGCTGGGACACACTAAGAAGGAGAGGTAAACGACTTCTGAATGTTAGTCCCTAAAAATCTTATGAATAAGAGTGGAACACTGTCAGATACAGTACCAGGAGATGAAAACATTATAAATAGCAATAAATGTAGTGTTGGAAGATGAGTCCTTCAGGTTGGAAGGCATTCGAAATATGACTGCTTCCTCAATGTAGAGTTGACGAGAATGATCTGAATGAAAAAATAGTTTTTGAGAACTTCATTTGCTGAGGGGCACAATTCAAAATGAGGAGGAACACCTGCAAACATCTATTAATATTTGGAACATGGAATGAACAAAGTATGAATCTAGGAAAACTGTTAAGTCCTCAGAAATGAAATGAAATGCATAAAGGTCAATATCCTAGGCATTGTTATTGTTAGGTGCCATCCAGTTGGTACTGATTCATAGTGACCTTATGCACAGCAGAACGAAACACTGTCCGATCCTAGGCCAACCTCACTGTTGTTGCCATGTTTGAGTCCATCAATGCTGCCACTTGGCCAATCCATTTTGTTGGGGGTCTTCCTCTTGTTCTCTGACTCTCCACCTTACCAAACATGATTTCCTTCTCCAGTGACTGGTCCCTCCTGACAATATGTCCAAAGTATGGGAGACAAAGTTTGCCCATCTTGGCCTCCAAGGAGCACACTCTGGCTGCACTTCTTCCAACACAGATCTGCTGGTTCTTTTGGCAGCCCATGGCACTTTCAATATTCTGCTCTGAAATTGACTGGTATTGCCATTTTAATTCAGAGAATTATATGGATTATTGTGTCAGAAGCATTAAGTTAAAGAAGATTGGTATCACACTCATTGTCAAAAAGAACATTTCAAGATCTATATTGAAATACCATGCTGTCTGTGATAGGATAATATCCATACACCTATAAGGAAGACCAGTTAATACCATTATTATTCAAATTTATGTATCAACCACAAAAGTCAGTGATGATGAAATTGAAAGAATTCTACCAACTACTTCAGTCTGAAATTAATAAAACATGTAATCAAGATGCATTGATTAGTGATTGTAATTTGAATGTTGGAAACAAAGGACGGATCAGTAGTTGGTAAATATGGCCTTGGTGATAGAAATGATGCTGGAGACTACATGATAGAATTTTGCAAGACCAATGATGTTTTCATTGAAATTCCTCTTATAAACAACATAAAAGGCAACTATACACATAGATCTCACAAGACAGAATACACAAGAATCAAATTGACAATATCTGTGGGAAGGGTCAATGGAGAAGCTCAATATCATCAGCCAAGACAAGGCTAGGGGCAAATTATAGAACAGACCATCAACTGCTCATATGCCAGTTCAGGCTGAAGCTAAAGACAATTAAAAGAAGTCCACAAGAGCCAAAATATGCCCTTGAGTGTATCCCGTCTGAATTTAGAGATCATCTCAAGAACAGATTTAAAACACTAAATACTAATGAGCAAAGACCAGAAGAGTTGTGGGATGACATTAAGAATATTATCCATGAAGAAAGAAAAAGATAATTAAAAATAAAGAAAAGACCAAAATGGACATCAGAAGATACTCTGAAACTTGTTCTTGAGTGTAGAGAAGCTAAAGCAACTGCAATAAATTAGATAGAAGAAGAGCAAAACAGAACATTTCAAAGGGCAGTTTGAGAAAACAAAATCAAATATCATAATGAAATATACAAAGACCTGGGGTTAGACAACTAAAAAGAAGACATTCAGAATTTCTCAAGCTCAAAGAATTTAAGAAATAATTCAAGCCTAGGATTGCAGTGTTGAAGGATTCTATCAGCAAAATATTGAATGGTGCAGAAAGCATCGAAAGAAGGTAGAAGGGATATACCAAGTCACTGTACTAAAAAGAAATGGTCTATATTCACACATTTCAAGACATAGCATAGGATCAAGAGCCAATGGTACTGAAGGAAGAGGTCCAAGTTGCACTGGAGGCATTGGCAACAAGCAAGGCTTGTTGGAATACAAATTGAAATCTTTCAACAAACTGATGCAGTACTGGAGGTGTTCTCTCATCTATTTGATGAGAAATTTGGCCGACAACTACCTGTCCAACCAATTGGAAGAAATCCATATTTGTGTCCTTTCTAAAGAGATGTGGCCCAATGGAATGCGGAAATCATTGAACCATATCATTAATATAGCATAGAAGTAAAATTTTGCTGTAGATAATTATAAAAATTCAAGCTGGATTTAGAAGAGGACATAAAATGAACTATATCGTTCTGACATTGATGGATCTTGGCCGAAAACAGAGAATACTAGATGTTTACTTATGCTTTATTGGCTATGCAAAGACTTTCTATTGTATAGAACATGACAAACTATGGATAACATTTTGAAGAATGGTGTTCTGGAATACTGCAGTGTGCTCATGAGGAACCTGTACATAGACCAAGGGGCAGTTGTTCAAACAGAACAAGTGGGTACTGAATAGTTTAAAATCAGGAAAGGTTTATGCCAGGGTTGAATAATTTTGCCATATTTATTCAGTCTGTATGCTGAACAAATACTCTGCTAAACTGGATTATATGTAGAAGAACATCAGGATTGGAGGAAGATTTACTAGCAACCTGTGATATGCAGATGATAAACCTTGCTTAGTGAAAGTGAAGAGGACTTAAAATACTGAAGATCAAAGACTTACAGCCTTCAGTATGCATTGCATCTCAATATAAAGAAAATGAAAAGTCCTCACCACTGGACCAATAAATAACACCATGGTAAAGGGAGAAAATACTGAGGTTTTCAAAGACTTCATAGTGCTGGGATCCACAATCAAAGGTCATGGAAGCTGCAGTCAAGACATCAAACAATAATCTGCTTCAAAAGATGTCTTTAAAGCGTTCAAAGGCAAAGGTGTTAGTTTCATATGCCTGACCCAATCCATGGTATTTTCAGTGGCCTCAAATACATGTGAAAGTTGGACAATGAATCGGGCAGCTTTATAGCAACCCTGTATGGTGGTTCCAAGGAGTGGCTGGTGGGTTTGAATGTCCGACCTTGTGGTTAGTTGTCCAGTGCTTATCCCACAGCGCCACCCCAGGCTTGGAAACACTATACAGCAGTTCTACTTTATCCTATTGGGTTGATTTGAATTGCTATGGACTTGAAGGCAGCTTGCTGAAATCACGTCTTAGTCTTATCTTTCCACAACATCGACGTTCTAATCATTGCTTCTTAAATGTATGGCTCTCAAAGAGTACGGGACATGTTTGGTTCTCACAACTGGGGTGATGCTACCACCATCGACTGGGTAGAGCCCAGGGTTGGTGCTGAAACTGAGAAACCCTTTTAAAAAGAAAACTACATTGTATTGATATTGGCTGAGGAATGACCAGCCAGCTAACCAGTTAGTTCCACTATGAGCTTGCTCAAAATCTGGTGCTAATTTTTCAATCCTAATTATGTACAATAAACAAGGGGCCTTCTTTACAGTCTGCTTCTGTAAAGATTTACAGCATTGGAAACCTTACGGGGCTGTTCGACTCTGCCCTGAGTGATCCAGGTGAGTCGGAAGCAACTCAATGATAACACGTTTGGTTTTTTGTTTTTTTAAGTGGATACTAGGAGAAGATCTCAACCATGAAAGTATTACAATTGGTTCTATTCTCAAGCTGGGTCATGCTTGTATTTGCTTAATGTTTATATTTAGAAAACTGATTTGAAACCATTTGTAGACATTACAGTTAGGCCAACATAACTACTTAAAACAGTAATTACTGCCAATGGAGCTTTAATTCATTCAGTGTTAAATACCGCTGTAGGCATTTTATATCCATTCTTTCTTAACCCTTTAAATAGCTAGACAGACTTTATTACCAGGGCATTTCTTTCCTACTATGTTGTATTTTAGATCAGATTTATTTTTCTTTGAAACTTCATTAAAACATTTCCTCAATTAATATGAATAGAATCTACTTTGTGCCACAATTTGGACCTTTTCATAGAAAACACATGTTATGTTTGTAAAGAAGTTCTGGACATTGGGAAACAAAATAATCCCTGTTCTAAAATAGTAAGAGGGAAGAAAATTTTACTTTCTATAATGTGACTTCTGGTGTGGTGCTGCAGATTAATGCAGTAAATTGCAACGTTGGTTTGGGCCATTAAGGCCGGCAGTTCCAACTCACCAGCTGCTCTTTGGAAACCCTGTACAGGGTCACTATGAGTGGGATCCTGACTTGATGGCACTTAGCAACAAGCAACAAAATTATGTTGCAGTTGGACACACACATATTGGTGTCTGGATTGCCGTGACTGATGTGTGTGCATAGGCATGGGTTAGTTTAATAAACAAAAGTGGTTGTCCCAGCTGGGCCTCTCTTGATTCATGAGGGATGTATTTGTAATATTACAGACATATTCTGTGATCCCATACATGTATTTTCCTAATTCATGATGTCAAATCACCTAGTGCATTTCAATCCAAACCCAAGGTGGCTTCCTTGATAGAAATTCGGAGTCACCTATATTGGACTTCCAGTGTCGCACTGTAGGATAAGCACTGGACTGTGAACCACAAGGTCAGTGGTTCAAATCCACCAGCCACTCCTAAGAACCCTATATGGGATTGCTAGGAGTCGGAACGAACTCTGTAACACTTAACAATGACCTATTGCTTTAGGGCAATTCTACAAATATTGTTAGAATCATCACTACTATAGCAGTTAAGATTTAAAGGTACAACAGAACTCAAACCCTTAGTAAAGCTGGCAGAAAGTTATCTTTATTGGTCTTACTTTGTCGGTAATTATGGATAAAAGGGACAAGGTTATAGGTCTGGTGTTGGCACTATTCTTTCAATTTTTAAAAGTTGGAGGAAAAAACAATGTTAGGAGTGGTTTAAAAACCATCATACAATTCTTCAATATTTTAAGGATAGCTTTCCAATTTGCTTTCTCTATAACTTGTCCAATTCTAATACATTCTCATTGTTTTTATTTTATGCAATGCTTTTCTAGACCATCTATTTATCTAACTAAAGATCCATTTATTCTTTCATTCACTTATCTAATCATTAATTTGCTTTAGTTATAAAACTGGGGACCCAGAGACAAATACCACAGTATTTTTAAAGCAACCCACAGTTCATTGAGGGAACAGATAATGAAATGCATGAACGTGGTCTTTGTCTGTAGCAGGAACTCCTTCTGTGAGAACCTTGGAGGCTCTCCATCACTGGTGGGAGAGGGAGTAAGGAAGAGGGTCAAAAACTCAAAATTCTCAGCAAAGTAAAAAAAATATTTAAAAAATATATAAAAAAAACTGTTATTAAGCCCAAGAGGAAAGCATATTTTGCAAAGAAAATATTTGTAGAGAAAGTTAAAATCTTTGGATATTTCAAAGAGAGAGTACTGGAAATAGACCACTGAATTAGATATCACTAACTGGAACACTGGAACTCTTTCTGAAGACTGAGGGGAACACATCTGGGCAGGTTATAGAATTTAGGAGGAAGAGCAGTGATCCAACCACCACCTGTCTTTCAGTGTGCCCTACCGTGGTAGCTTGCTTGTTGCTGTATTTCAAATACCAGCAAGGTCATCTGTGGTGGACAAGCTTTCGTGGTGCTTCCTGACTAAGACGGTTAGAGGAAAGTCTTGTTAAACCACTTACAGAAATGAATGATTGACAATCAAATGGATCGGAACAGAATATTGATCTGAAAAATTACTCCCTAGGTTGGAGTTCTGGTGTGGTGCTGTGCTGTTAACAGCAAGGTTGGAAGTTCAAACCCATCAGCCAGTCCTCAGAAATCCTATATAGGATCACTATGAGGCTTGCAGGCACTTAACAACAACAAAGGTTGGAAGCCACTCAAAAGTACAGTGGCTGCAACAATGGACTTGGTATACCAAGAGTTGTGCAGATGACACAGAACTGGGCATCATTTGGTTCTGTTCTGTATGGAGTCACCATGAGTTTGCTCAGTAACAGCTAGCCACAGCTATGATCCAGGCAAAGTATGATGGTGGTCTCAGTCAGGGTGGTTGGCAGTGAGAAAAGAGAGGACTGAACCAGTTATTTAAATAATAATAATAATAATAAGTTTTGCTTGATTGGATATAGAATAGAAGAAGGAATCAAAGATGATGTCCAGAAATTTTCTCTAGCAAACCAAGACTGGGTTTACAGTTTATTGAAATCAATAACAGAGCAGCCACATGGAAAGATGATATGATGGTCCCCAATTTGGACATGTTGATTTGAACACATGGGTGGTCATTGCTAGTGGATGGTTGTATTGTGCAGTTGGGTATATCAGTGCTGAGAAGAAGAGGATTTTGCCCAAATACAGAGATTTTGAAGTCATCTGTAAAAAGAAATGGTAATTGAAACCACACGGGTCTTTGATGTTATCAAGAGAGAGGATATCATTTTACCCAGGATGAATGCCGTGACGTCCACCAAGGGATGTGAGGGGGAAAATGTACTGCCAAAGAGTGAGAAGAGGCAGCAAGAGTGGTCAAGGAATACCAGGAGAATTTTGTGTCAAGCAAAGAGAGACTTCATCAGAGCCAAGAACAGAGTCTTCATAGAGGCAGGTGGGCAACACCATCAAAGCTGTGTAGAAGTCAAGAAGGTTGAGGATGGAGAAGAGCCTCCAGACATGGACAGACAGTGTGTATGTGTGTGTTCTGAGAGGGCCACTTTGGTGAAGTGAAAGGAAATGGAAGACAGATGACACAAAGGGGAGGACAACGGTACCTGGAAGTGAATATGGGAAGCTTGTTTTGTCTTGGACTGAAGAACTTACTTAGTTTGAAATGCCACATGGGAAATCCAGACGGGAGGGAACATTCAATGGACCTGAGTGAGAGAATCTTGATTGAGCACATTTCCAGAGAAGACATGGCAGAAGAGAATCCTGAACTCAACAGGTTCTTAGTAAGCTTTGCACAGGACACCTCTCACCCTTTCCACTGCATCAGGAAGTGAGAGAAGGATGCTGCTAAGTAGAACTGGATGATGATAGATTTACTAGCCAACTAACAATAATCCTCCAAATTAAAATTAGGGAGAAGTATAAAATAATTGGCAAACATTTGCTCCCTGACTTTGAAACGCTGCCTTCATGGACATTATACTACGGGAGCATTCTGATTGTGTTTCTTTGGCCTTTGGCCTTTGGCTGTGGACATTTGCTATGCCCTGTGCTGGTTGTTTTAACCGGGGAAGCTCTCTCTTATGTTGTGCTCCACCCTCTGTCTCTTGTCAGAGCACTTCCTGAAAGCTGAGACATGTCATTGGGATGCCTTTAGGGTTTTTCCCCAGGGAAAGGAGTCAGAGATTCCCACTGGGAATCTCCCAGTCTTCCAATGGCCACTCCCAATTCCTGCCAACATGAGTAAGCTCAACATACAGTTTTTGAGCCATGGGTTATATGCACAAATATTTATTAGATAATACCCCTTTATTAGATAACAAATATTTATTAGATAATACCTCTTTATTAGATAACAAATATTAACAAATATTTATTAGATAATACCCCTTTTGTTTTGCATGGCAACGTAATGAAAATGAGACTGGGTGGCTGATGTTTTCTATTGTCTGCAGTATACTTACTGCCTTTGAGTCCATTCTGACTCCGATCGACCCTACACGACAGAGCAGAACGGCTCCAATGGCTTCCAAGGTTGTAAGCATTATGGGAGCAGACTGCCACGTCGTTCTCCCTTGGTGGGTTCCAGCCTTTGGACTAACAGCCAAGCACTTAAGCACTGCACCACCATGTCTCTCTGATCTGTAGGATAATCTTCCTTTAGGTCTTTTGCAGACAAGTACTTACTCCTTTTTTTTTATTTTTTGCCATTTAAATTTATTTTCTGTTATTATTACAAATTATACTTGTTGTTAGTGAACCAACTTGTGACTGAAGTGTTGGTTGTCTTCTTCCTTTTCTCTCATCATCCATCATTTCGGAGGGCTGGGGTGGGAAGCTGTGGATGAACTATCTTAGTTGGGAGACATTATAAATGATTTCAGTTTGGTTCGCTCACTTGCGTTCCAAAGAGGGTGTTGTGGTATTGGTTTCGATAAAACTTCAAAACCAATGGGAGTTGTCTTGGAGTGAGTGTGTGGAATGGCCCTATGCTGCAAATAATCCCATTGGCCAGACCCCCAGAGCTCTACAGATGAGAAAAGGATGCAGGAAATTCTGTTGTTTATACATGTGTCTGTAACAGGGAGCCGCCAGAGCAGCCCAGCCAGCCCAGAGGGTAAGCACGTTTAAGAACCTTGTGGTTTTCTGTTTAATTTTTATAGTTTCCTGCTGGGACAGGGCCTATGATATTCTCAGAGCTGGGGAGAAAGCCAGTGACTTCTAGGATGCAGAGTGAAATCAGTGCAGGTCTGGGAAACAGACCTGTCTGTTGTTTCTCTGTCAGGTGGGCCTGGCTTCTGCCTTGCTCCTTCCAGTTCTCTGCTGTCGGTGTAATTTGTCTTGACAGCAGGTCACGCTTTTCCTGTCTTGAAAAAATAACTGTACTAAGCAAACTCAGGTAAGAGTTTCAACTCTGAATCTCAGCAGTCGGGAAGGATGCTGCTGTTAAAATCTTGTTTTATGGTTTCAAATGCATATGTGCTAGCAGATGTATAATGCAATCTGTAAGATTAAGAAAACAGAATTCATTTCACAAAGCCTCATAGGCAAGCCTCATGCAATTTGAGTTATTTGTATTTTGTGAGTCCTCATGAGGAATTTCTGTCATTAATGGCAGAAAGTGATCCTTCAAACTTAGCAGGAATACTGATCTCTTTGCATACATTTCTGGGGAAGCATAGAGGAGGCAGGGACTCAGAATGAAATCTTTTCATAATAAAGAGGAAATGGACAGTTAACTCTATAGAAAGCAATTACACAACTTGAGGGAAAAACTCTGGGAAGTACAGAGAAAGATTTGCTTATGTTTTTTGTAAAGATGGATTTATAGCTTGAATGTTATGAAGGTAAGTATATTCAATGGAAATATAAGACAGTCTTAAAATAAAAACAAATTACAATTAGAAATTTGTAAGAAACATATGGCATTCAAATATAGAAAAGCATTTCTTGCTGTTCTTAGTTTTTTTTGATTTCTAAAATCTTTTTGATAATTTCTGATTTCTTTCTATGGAAGAATGCTGTGCTACAATATCTGATTAAATGTTTTCTTGTTGACATATACTTTTGCTGTCAATAAAGATTCTCATAAATACATAAAAAATTCATCAATTCTAACTCCATTCCCTCCTTATTTTAATGAAGGAATTAAATTAGGAAGAACCTTGAAAATCTAGAGCTATATGTATATAAATTTTGGGTGACTTTGCAAGATTGCTTTAAAATAATAGTAAATCTATTTGAATGATATTTAGGAAAATGCTTAATGCAAATTGATCATTTTTCAAGATTTTCCAAAGAGTTTGTGTGTGAGAAAGTAGATTCTTTTATTGTATCCTTTCTGCATTCTTCATGTGTCTTCAGTGGATTAAGTAACTCCCTGACCAGAGAGTGGATCTTAGTTTTTGCCTTAAAATAATCTATGAGCTTTTTCATCCAATTATTAGAGTCACAAAGATCACAATAATTCTAAAAAAGTAAAAAATGATTGCAGACTATCTCTTTCATTAAAGTATCTTATCTTCCATGCTAACCTTCAAAGATCAATTGAATTTTGCCATGATGTAGAATCTTTAAAAATTCCCTCCTTTTTAGCAGGGATTTTAGAGCTAGAGAAATTTGAGAAATTTAAAAGAGAGGTCCAGCTTCTTGAGCTGAGTCTTGAAAACTCTCAGTGGAATCTTGATAGTTGGTGAGAAGAAAGAAGAGTATTATATTTTAGTGAAGTAGCTGAAACCACGAGTTTGGAGGGATGAGTTAGAAGTTGGGGAAGGATAGTGGTAAACCATCAGCCTGATTGGAGCAGAACAAATACATCTTCATCAGTAGCAGTCACTCAAAAGATAGAATGGGACAAAATTGTGCATTATTTTTTAACTCACACAGAGCAATTTTGTCTTTGTACATTATACGATAGGGTCAACCAGGGATAGTTTCATCATCTTCATCATCACCATTATCAACACACTGCCAACACCTTTTCTATGAGGAGGATCATTTACACACATAGCTACAAGGTCCATAGCTGTGCAATACAATTAACTTTACGTTACACATTATCTTCATGTTACCCATGAAGGAAACCGATGTGCAGAGGTATTGAATGATTTATTTAAAGTCACAGATGAATAAGGTTTTCAGTGACTAAATATTTGGAAGTAGTTCATCACTCCTTCTTCCTAGTCTGTCTTTGTCTGGAAGCTCATCTGAAACCTGTCCACCATGGGTGACCCTGCTGGTATTTAAAATACCCATGGCATAGCTTCCAGAATCACAGCAAATCACAAGCCACCACAGTACAACAAACTGACAGATGAGTGGTGGATTGGGCAGTGTTTCGGTCTGCTGTGCATAGTGTCGCTATGAGTCGGTACCAATTCGATGGCACCTAACCACAACAATAACACAGATGAGTAAATGCTGAAGCCATGAGTCAAAACAATGTCTTTCTATCTTCAGTATTATTTCTACTAGACTACCCTGGTATCGTAGGAATGGGAATCTAAGCCAAATGATTTGATAGGGGCGTGGAAGATGAAAGATTCAGACAGTGGTTCAGCAGCCAACATCAGTTCCTACATTCTGTGAGTCCAAGCTGATCACAATTCCCTCAGGCATCCCACCCTGTGTTTTGGTTACTGTAGTGAAGAAATGGACAACTGCAAATAAGAAGTCATTTTTACATTCAAATGAGCTGTCCTTATATTCAACTCCTATGACTTTCCCTGTTTAATTTTCTTGAACGCTGCAAACAAAATTCAAAAGATTTCCTACCACTGATTTTCAATGAACTTTATTTCTTTACAACTAAAATACATGACGTGGCAGGAAATGATATTGTGAACATATTGACCTTTCTTTGCTTCTTTCTGATGTTTGATATGAATGAACTGTTAGTGACCACATTGTCTTACTCATGGAAATATTAAACTATCGTCAAATCCAATATCACACATGTTTTATTTCAATGGGTGGAGAGCATGTACAGTCTCGTGGGGCAAGCATCTATCACAGATGACAGAATACACAAAGCAAGAAGCATATAAACTGTTTATTAACACTTTCTTTTTCATATATTTGAATCTTAAATATACAAAGGGGCTTCAAAAAGTTCATGGAAAAATAGAATTAAAAGACAATGAAATTTTTCTACAAACTTTTTGAAGCCTCCTGGTATTATTTTACTTCTCAGAGGAGACTAGAAATAGTGTCTGGAATACCATCTACTTTCTTCCTTTATATTTTGCAGTGTTTTCACTGAAATATAAACACTAGCTTTTATTACCACCAGTTTTTGTTTGTTTGTTTGTTTATATACAGTCTTATGTTGTAGTTGGTATCTCTGCTACAATTTAACAAAATCTATTTCCTGCTATTTTATAAACCTACTAACATGTAGGGGATGAATCATATCAAAAGTAGCATGGACTTCCAGAAGAACAAGAAAATTCGTGTTGAAAAAGTGCAGCCAGAATGCTCTTGATAAGCCAGGATGGCAAGATTTGTCTCTCGTGCTTTGTCCATGTTGTCAAGAGGGACAAGTCTCTGGAAAAGGACATCATGCTTAGTAAAGTAGAAGTTCAGCAAAAAATAGGAAGAGCTCCCTCAATGAGACAGATTAATATAATGACAGCAACAAGGGCTTCAAACATAAAAACAACTGGCGAGGGAGGAGCAGGCCCGGGCTGGGTTTCCTTCTGTTGTGCAGAGAGTTTCTGATGAGTTGAAATGGACTTGCAGGCACCTAACAACAACAACATTTAAGTAGGCTTCAGAGAAGGAATAGCTTTTTGCCACATATCCAAATAGATGAGCATAGTTGTGTTAGAAAAAATGTATCTTTTTATATTTATCATAGAAATACATGTGCATTTCAAATACTCTTGTCACTGACTTATGAGGAAACAGGCCTGGACTGTTTCTCACAGGGGTCATTTTGGGTGTCCAGGGTCCTGACCACTGGAAATGCACAGCAGCATCTGAAGGTAATGTGTGTGAGCTTGAGATCTTGGTTGTAAAAAGGAAAACTGAAGAATGAATTGAAGGAAAGTGTCTCAGAAAAAGACCAACGACCCGAGCTCTTCTTTTTTGTCTTGTATGCCCATTTCCTTGATGTCTTGTTTTGTAAGGCAGTAAGTGTTACTATTCCCATAGACTTACATGTCGTCTGGGTTGATTCCTATTCAGTGGTATATCCAAGGATTGCTGTGATGTAGTTTTCTTTGAAGGAGTTGTTGTCATTAAGTGCATATATCCCAAGGATTGCTGTGATACATAGTTTTCTGTGAAGGAGTTGTTGTTGTTAAGTGCATTAGAGTCAGCTCTGAGTCTACATGTTTTTGAGGAGAGCTTGGTGGTTTGAACTGCTGACCTTGTTGTTAGCAGAACAATGCTTATCCTCTAGCACCACACCAGGATTTAAATTTCAGTGGGTTTGTTTGTATCTTTTCAACATTACTGTTGTCGTTATGTGCCCCGGAGTCAGTTCAGACTCAAAGCGACCCCGGTTAGGATTTCCGAGGAGTGGCTGGTGGATTTGAACCACCCACCTTTTACAGTTAGCAGTTGATTGCTTATCCTGATGCTAACATGCCAATAGAAATATTCCCTTTGTTTCTTTCTCTCTTTTTGAACTTAAATGCAGTTGAAGAAAGATGAGTCGATAGTGTTGAGTAAACAACTATATGCTTTTATTTTTAAGTTGCAAAACTTAGAAGTGGTGCTTCATCATCTGCTTTCCATTTGGGGGATTCAATGGATATTTTAGTCACTGAGTCAAGATCACCTGCTTCTAAACTGGTCACCATATCTGAATCCAGCTGATGCTAAATAGCAGGGGGTTGAACTGGGCAAGCCCACTGATACGCAGACGTGTGAGTTCAGTATCCAGAGTAACCATTTAAGGCCCCGTGTGATGCCAGAGAGGAGCTGATTCCACAGAGAGGGTCGGTGCCGCACTGTGTTAAGCACATACTCGAAACACTGGAGCTCAGCACAGGAACAACAGAAACCAAACTCTGTCAGCCTGAGACCATGCACCATTCAAATCCTGTTTGTCCACGGTCACTGTATAGCACAAGGTAAGGTGACACTATTTCACAGCAGATAAACCAGAAGCAACTTTAGCTATGTGTGCAGCAAACAGTGCTACTGCTTTAATGTTTTGTTTTTTTCCCATAATCCTTCATTCCCCCCTTTAGTGAATTTAGGATTATAAAGACATTATGTCAAAAGCTGAGCTCATGATAGTTGCAAAAGACTCAGTGGCTTTATTATTTGACACGTAGTGAAGGATGCTTATCCTGTTTTCTCGTCTTCTGGATGGGATGAAGAGTGAGGATTCTCACTCATAAATGGAGAGTGAGGATGCAAGGTGCGCTGTGCCACAGAAGAAGAGACAACTCTCCAGATAACCTGCTGAAGTTCATCTTTAGTCCTGGCTGTTTCTATTTGCAACCATTCTAAACTTGTTCCAAATTAGGATCCAGAGCATGCCTGGGCATTCTGAGGCATCACTCTTCTCACATCCAGACCTTCTTGTAGGTACAGCCAATGGCAGGAATGAACTGGGTCCAATCCAGGTTGCTTAGAATTTCCCCAAACCCTATGTTCTGATGCTACTCCAGGCACTTTATTATGTTTTTAAATGACATAACTTAAACTATAAAGCTCAGGATTTTGTGACTTTGAAAACAGTAATTATTGTAATTGTCTCAGATGATCCTGGACTCATATAGGGTCGATGCCATGTGAATCTATATTCTGGAATTTAAAGTTGTGACGTGGGGTACAGTAACACTTCCACACACAGGGATGGTCTCCTTACAGTAAATGCGTCCTAATAGTGCACATTGATGGGTAAAACTAGAGCTAGAAATTGGAAGGGATAAATCAGAGTTGGTGTTAGAAGCACGGCATAAGGCTGGCTGAGATGAAAGCTCTTCTCCTTGACCCTGTGTTGAAATATTCACGTGAGGTGGATAGTCATAATGAACCTTACTGAATAGGGTGTGTATCTATTTTAATTAATGAAGATGACTCCTTCCAGAAACTTAGATGCTGATAAGAAACTTATTATCATAAGTTGCCATCGAGTGGCACAAATGGTTCATGTGTTCAACGTAGAGATTCAATTCCATCCAGAGGTGCAGAAGAAGAAAGGTCTGGTGATCTCCTTCGGAAAATTGGCCTTTGAAAACCCTGTGGAAGACAATTTTACTCTGAATGACAGCGGGTCGTCATGAGTCAGGATCACATGATAGGAACTGGTCCAGGTAATGTCAGAGCTCTAAACAGTGCAGAAAGGAACCCTGGTATCGTAGTAGGTTGGACTGCTACGGTAAGGTCAGCAGTTTGAATCCACCAGCCACTTCTTGGGAGAAAGATGAGACCTTCTGCTCCTGCAAAGATTTACAGCCTCAGAAACCAACGAGTGTGGAAAACTGGTAAGATAATGTAGGACAAGCACTGGTCTGCTAACCATAAGGCAGATGGTTCAAACCTATCAGCTGTTCCTCAGAAACCTGATACATGGTCATTATGAGTCAGAACGGATTCAATAGCACTAACAACATCAACATCAACAGGGCGGAAGGCAGCGATCCAATTCACCCCCACCCTCAGCATCTGAGTCTAAAGTTCCTCAGTTGCCTAGTATTGTCTGCAAAGTCTTGTGCCTTGTCCTCTCTAATACCCTCATCTGTTTCCCACAGTGCTTCAGAACTGTGGCTTTACAAGGGGCCTGCGTGTTGGGGGTGCGGGACCATACCAGGTAACACTATCAGAGGAGGTGTTATCCAAATCATGGCCTGTGAAGTGTTTGTGCGGTGTCTCAGCAGAGAATTATTACTGTTGGTAAGACTCCTGTGGTTAGTTTGAACAGTCAAAACAGGTTTCTGTTTTTGTAAACCCAACTTACATCCATCAACAAGGCAAAAACTGAATGCAATGCATTCAGGCCAGAGCTGTCGGTATGACCCAATTACAACCGCGCTTCCAATCACAACCGCGCTTCCAATCACGTGGTTCTGTCTGCCTGCCCGCTATAAGCACACAGTGTTACTTGTTTGTTGCCAGTGTTTGTATAGTTGCTGGTTTTGTCCGTTTTTTCTGCTGTTTTAGCTACAATATTATGATAAGCAGTATTTTAGAACTTATATCAGTAACTCTTTTTGAGAAAGAGGTAATAATAAAGGAAAGGGTTTTTTTTAAAGGCTCCTGCTAGACTGAGACTCAGTGGGAATACAGGAGCAGACATGTGCTCTGACTAGTGACCGCACTGGTCACTGATAAGGGGAAGTGAGGAAAAAACAGCAATGAAGCAGCAAGCTAAGCCCTACCACATTCAACAGACCTGGGGACTCCTAGGCCCAGAGTCAGTGACATAGCCACAAAGGACTAGAGTGGAGAGTGAAGCATCCAGCTGATAAGAAGAGAGGGCATATGCATAAGAACACCCACACTTGCAGATAATACCCACTT
>NW_006408539.1:22943274-22944031 GCF_000296735.1 Chrysochloris asiatica
ATGAATGTAAAGTTCATGTTCTCCCTTGTAAATTATCACATAATTCACAATAAACATAAAAAAAAAGGCTCCTGCTCAGTTAATAATACTGTTGTGGAGTCCTTGTGTAGTGTGGTAGGGTAATGCACTGGACTGCGAACCATAAGGTCGGCAGTTCAAATCCACCAGCAACTCCTTGGGAACTCTATACAGGGCCACTATGAGTCAGGATAGACTCCATGACGCTAATCAGCAACAATGCAGAAAGGTGTTGCAATGCAATTATGTTGTTGTTGTGTTGTTTTTAGGTGCCGTTGAGTCAGTTCTGATTCTCAGTGGCCCTATGAACAACAGAACTGAACATTGCCTGGTCCTGTGCCATCCTCACAGTTGTTACATTCGAGCCCATTCCTGCTGCCTCTGTGTCAGTCCATGTTGTTGGGAGTCTTCCTTTCTTTCACTGACGCCGTGCTTTACCAAGTTTGTGCTCTTTATCTAGGGTCTGGTCCCTGCTGATAACTTGTCCCAAGTATGAAACCAGAAGTCTCGTCATCCCATCTTTTCAAGAGCATTCTGACTGTACTTCTTCCAATAAAGCCTTGTTTGTTCTTCTGACAGTTCACAGTACTTTCAATGTTCTTCTCCAACAGCAGGACCCAAACACATCACTTCCTTTCTAGTCTCCCTTATTCAGTGTGTAACTGTCACATGCATATAAGGTGATTGAAAAATACCTTCGTTTGAGGCAGGCACACCTTAGTCTTCAAACTGATGTTTT
>NW_006408539.1:22946406-22947977 GCF_000296735.1 Chrysochloris asiatica
TACCTTGGACATGTGATCAGGAGGAGCCAGTCATGGAAAAATACATAATCATGTTTGATAATGGCCAGTGAAAAAGAAGACCCCGAGGAGACTGGTTGAGTGTCTGCACCAATGTGCTTAAATGCAGTAATTTGAGGATGTCACAAGACAGGGTCATGTTTCATATTGTTGTGTTTCTGATCACTATGAGTCAGAATCAACTGTATAAAACTTAGCAACAGTAACAACAGGATTTTGTATGATCTGGTAGAGAGGAAGTCCTGCGGGTAGAGAGATAACCTAAGTTATCTCTCTGGGTCACCCCAACGCTAGTGACACCTTTGTTTCAAAAGAAACAAGAAAACCCAAGCCCGTTGCCATGAAGTCGATTCTGACTCAGTGCTATCTTAGAGGACAGAATACAACTGTCCCGTATTGTGGTACAATGGTAAAGTCCTGGGCTGCTTACCAAAAGTCGGGTGGTGTGAACCCACCAGCCACCCAGTGAGAGACAGATGTGACAGTCTGCTTCTGTAAAGGTTTACAGCCAGAGAAACCCTACTCTGTCATATATGGTTTCTGTCGCTTGGAATCTACTCCAAAGCAGGTCTTAGAAACGTTATGGAAGCTGCTGCCACATATTTTTCCCTTGGAGGGTGTGTTCGAAACTCCGGCCTGACCCTTAAGCAGCTGAGTGCTTTAACCAATCTTGCCACTGTGGCTCTTTTGTTTCAAAGCCTCTGTGGCCACGTGCATTTTGGTTTCTGTTTGTAAATACAGATATTCGCTGTAAGTATACATGTTCATTATTGAGATGTTTAAAAGAATAAGGTCCCTGGCGGTAATTAAATGGAAATGGACCTCACCACACTGACTTGTTGTTAAGTTCCGTGGAATCAGTTTTGACTCATAGTGACCCTGCACAGGGTTTCCGAGGCTGTAAATCTTTACGGGAGCAGAACGCCTCATCTTTCTCCCGCGGAACCGCTGGTAGTTTCCAACTGCCAACCTTGAGGTTAGCACCCTGATTTGTAACCACTACGCTACCAGAGCTCCTTACAACTGACTTAGGGTAATTTAAAAAGCCTACCAGCCAATTTTCAACATGTCATCCTCTTTGAAGGAATATTTGAACAAAAAAGATCTCTTCAAAAAAACCATTGCTTTCAAGTCCACTTAGCCTCGCAGCTATTCTGTAGACAGGGAGAACTGCCTCATAAGGTTTTCAAGGCTGCCATCTTTGTGGGCACTGACATCCACACCCTCTCCCACAGAGTGTCTGCTGGGTTGTAACTGAGGAACTTTTAGCTATAGCAGCTGAGCATCTTAACCACTGCACCACCAGGACTCCATAAAAATATTTTAGAGCTTTGATTATTTGCCTTTTGAGAGAAAAAGTAAGCCTAAGCTACTCTGTCTTCTTTTATGTATTATTCACCAGCAATCAATCGCTCCTAAACTGCTGTCTCAACAGGAATACAGATGTGAATGAAACTGAAGGGTCTTGCTCTCATCAGCCGTATATGTTAGCTGATGAACCAATAGAATCCACACAGAACATGGGAACACTGAATGGTTTAAAATTAAGAAAG
>NW_006408539.1:22948942-22978803 GCF_000296735.1 Chrysochloris asiatica
GCTTCACGGAATAAAGAGCTGGGAATCTGCTTCTCTAAAGAGAACAACTTAGACAAGACTAATGTCAATTCTACTCTGCTACACAGCCTCCCTAGGAGTTCACAGTGATTGACAGCACCTTAACAGGGTCTCTATGAGTCGGAACCAAATCCATGGCACTTAACAACAACAACAGTAACAGTTATGAGTCTGTGAAGGGAGAAAAGGCAGGTTGAGAGGAATACAAAATGTACCTTTGATGCAATTCTCCTTTAAGGGGTCCTGGTGTGACACTGCGGATTAGTGCACTGAACTGCAAGGTTGGTTTGAAACACAAGGCTGACAGTTCAAGCCCATCAACTGCTCTTTGGAAACCCTATATTGGGTCACTATGAGTCAGTACCAGCTCAACAACACTTACTAGCAATAACAACAACAAGGGTCAATAAAGTAAGGAACCTGCCCATGAAGTATCTTGGGGGAGAGAGTTATCTTCAATGAAACATATGCTAGTCTCAAGTCAGAAGAATGGTAGTCTCTTCAAGGAATGGTGAGTGAGTATGACTAAGGTCACAGTTAAAGACAGGTTTGCTGTGAAGCTCAAGGTACCTGTTTTACCCTCTCGCCAGCACTGTCTGGAAATCTGGGATCCTAGAGAAAATTTTAAAATAGTCTGGAGATGATGAGAACCATGTAAGCCACCATCACAGCATTTCCCTTCTCTCTAATAGTAAGTCAATTACATAGTTTGGTCCCAGAAGTGACATGAGTTTTAAAAGATTTGCTCCTGCTGTGTCGTCGAAAACAGACTGAAATAGAAGAAAGTGGAATTTGGGAGACCAGTTACAAAGCATTAACAGTAGCCCAGGTGAGAGACAAAGCGACTTGAAGAAAATAGTAGAGATTTGAGATTTCTCACCAGAGTGGACACTGTTTTCTGACAGCTGTGATGAGCACTGTGAAAAGAGAAGGCAGAATCAGGACAAAGCTCCCAGGTTTGGGTTGAGAGACTAGGAGAAGGAAATATCCATTCGTTGATACAGAAAGACTGGGGAAAGCGGGTCTAGGTGTGGTGGAAGGCAGGGTCAAGAGCTTGTCACTGGACATGGGAAATTTGAGATACCTGTTAGATGACCAAGTGGTGTCTGGAGTGCTCAGGCTGGAGGTATACTTTTGAGAAACATCATCAAATTGATGGGTTGTAAGACGAAATACTGGATAAGTTCACATAGAACAATTCCCAGACAAGAGGTCGGAAGACTTCCTGTTGAAGGACTTCTACCATTAGAAGTAGAAGAATGGTGGTGGTGGTGGTTATGTGCCAAGGAGTCAGTTCTGAGTCATAGCGGCCTTGTACAGGGTTTCTGAGGCTGTAAATCTTTACCAGAGCAGAAAGCCTCCTCTTTCTTCCACAGAACAGCTGGTAGTTTTGATCTACTGACCCTGAGAAGAATGGCAAGCTTCTAAAAACATCATGAGAAGGAACACTCAGTGGCATAGGAGGAGACCCAGGAGTGAGAAGTCTCTCAAAATCCTAAGAGGGATGATTCAGGAAAGATGGGGTAGCCAGTTAGGTAAAATGTTCCTGATTGATCCAATAAGATGGGAGATGGAATTAACTATGAATTGGATTTGATAATGGGGTTTTGATATTGCTTGTTTTAATGGGAGACTAGAGCTGAACACAAATATCACAAGTGAGTTCAACTGAGAATGGGGTGAGTAGAAACGTCTTTTGAAGACTGTTCTTACTAAAAAAAGAAGAGAAATAGAATGAATATTGTTTGGGAAACATGAACTAAGGATATTACTTCTTGGTTTCTCTTTACAATGTAACATTTTAACATTACATATATTTTTCATTTTAATAATTGTTGTTGTTGTTAGGTGACATTGAATTGGTAATGACTTATAGAGATCCTATGTACAACAGAACAAAACACTGCCCAGTCCTGGACCAACCTCACATCTGATGCCACGTTTGAGGCCATTGATGCTGGAGCTTTGCCAATCCATTTTGATGAGGGTCTTCCTCTTTTTCTCTGACCCTCCACCTTCCCAAACGTGATATCCTTCTCCAGTTACTGGATGCTCCTGACAATATGTCCGAAATTTGAGAGACAAAGTTTAGCCATCTTGGCCTCTAAGAAGCACTCAGGCTGCACTTCTTTCAACACAGATCTACTGGTTCTTTTGGCAGCCCATGGCACTTTCAATATTCTCTTCCAACACCATAACTCAAATGCATCAATTCTTCTATGGTCTTCTTTATTCACTGTCCAGCTTTCACATGCACATGAGGTTATTAAAATTGCCATGGTTTGGGTCAGGCACACCTTAGTCCTCAAGCTGACATCTTTGCTCTTCAACACTTTTAAAGGTCTTGTGCAGAAGATTTGCCTAATGCAAAATGTTGTTTGATTTCTTGACAGTTGCTTCCATGAGTGTTGATAGTTGATCCAAGAACAATGAAGTCCTTGACAACTTCAATCTTTTCTCCATTGATAAGAATGTTATTTATTGGTCCAGTGGTGAGGATTTTTGTTTTCTTTACATTGAGATGTAATCCACACCAAAGGCTGTGCTCTTTGATCTTCATCAGTAAATGTTTCAAGTCCTCTTCACTTTCAGCAAGTAAGGTTGTACCATCTGCATATCGCATGTTGTTAATGAGTCTTCCTCCAATCTTGATGCCAGGTTTTTCTTCATATAACCCAGCTTCTCGGATTATTTGCTCAGTATACAGGTTGAATAAGTATGGTGAAAGAATATACCCCTGTCTCACACCTTTCTTAATTTTAAACCATTCAGTGTTCCCATGTTCTGTTTAAACAACTGCCTCTCGGTCTATGTACAGATTCCTCATGAGCACAATTAAGTGTTCAGGAGTACTTATACTTCACAATGTTGCACATTTTAATAATAATTTTTTCTAAAAGCCTATGTTGTTGTGGTTGTTGTAGTACAGTGCCATCAAGTGGTTTTGACTCATAGGGACCTTGCTAGGGTTTCTAAAGAGTGACTGGTGAGTTTGAACCACTAACCTCAAGGTTCAAACTGACCTTGTAGTTCAGTGCTTGTCCTGCAATGCCACAGCATGTTGTATCCTAAATAGCTTTATAATGGGATTTCACCAAGTTTATATAAGAATATGGAGCAGACTTAACTATGTTTTGAATGATGCACACTTTAAGTGTATGCATCGTACCATACCATCTTCCCTTCAGTAGATTATGACCAGGGGACAGACAACTACATCCCTCATTCATATTTGAACAGCAGGCATGCATTCCTCAGTGTATATTTTTCTTATCAGTAGGATAAATTTTCTAATCATATGATTATGAATAATGTTTGTTATTAAAATCATCCTAGTTTGGAGTATTGAGAGCAAACTTTTGCAAGGTAGAGACAGAAATACTGCTAACCCATACCAACAAATTTTTTTGAATTGTTAATCAAAGCATAAGGACCTCTGGTAGTGTAATGATTACGAATCGGGCTGCTAATTTCATGGTCAGCAGTTTGAAACTACCAGCTGTTCCGTGGGAGAAAGATGAGGTTTTCTGCTCCCATAAAGATTTACAGATTCGGAAACCCTATGCAGGATCGCTATGAGTAGTAACTGACTCCACAGCACATAACAACAACAACAACAACAACAATCAAAGCATAGAGCAGTGGTGTCCAAGAGAAACATCATTTGCAGAATAGCTACAATTTTAAATTTTGCAGTAGCTACAAAACAAAAAACAAACACAAAGAAATCACAATGTGATCATTAAGGAACATCATGATTAACAGAGAAAAAATCCAAGTTGCCAAGGATTTCATTTTACCTGGATCCACAATCAATGCCCATAGAAGAAGCAGTCAAAAAAAAAAAAAAAAATCAAAGGACATATTTCCTTGGGCAAATCTGCTGAAAAAAACCTCCTTAAAGTGTTAAAATAGTGAACCTGTTGTTTTTAGGACTAAAGTGTGTCTCACCCAATCTATAGTATTTTCAGTCATCTCACGTGCCTATGAAGGCCGGACAATAATTACTGATGTTCCTAAGTGCTGTCAAGTCGCTTCTGGCTCTTAGCGACCCTGTATAAGGTTTCCAGTGAATGGCTGGTGAGTTGAACAGCCGAACTTATGGTTAAAAGTCCAGTGTTTATCCTACAGTGTCACACTAGGACATTCAATATGAAATACCAAAGAAACATGGATGCATTTGAATTATAGTGTTGGTGAAGAATATTGAATACACCATGAACTTCCAGTAGAATGAACAAATCTGTCTTGGAAAAAACGCTCTCAGAATCCTCCTTAGAAGTAAGGATGGTGAAAGTTTATTTCATACACTTTTGACGTGTTGTCAGAAGGGACTAGTTCTTGGAGAAGGACATCATGCTTGGTAAAGTAGAGGGTGAGGAAATGGGCTGACACGGTAGCTGTAACAATGCCTAAAGCACAGAAATAATTGTGAGGATGGTATAGGACTGGGTGGTGCTTTGTTGTGTTGTACATGCATTTGCTATAAATCAGAACCACTTCAATGGCACCTAATCACAACAAAGAACAGCAGCTTTCCAGAAGTTAAGAACTACATGTTGTTGGTAAGTGCCGTCGAATGGATTCTGTCTCATAGTGAACCAGCATAGGATTTTCAAGGAGCAGCTGATGACCATGAATCTCCGAGCTTGTGGTTCAAACCAACCTTGCATTGCAGTCCAGTGCATATACCAGGTTCCTGATAAATCAATAGGACAGTTTTAACAATGCATTTCTTTAGCCCACACGATCAGAAACATTATTGTAAGATATAATTGATACAGAAAGGTGGAACTAATAAGGCGATGTCATAGAGATTTTATGACATCTGTTTTACATTTACAGTTTGTCTCAGCTCATATAGCATATTCCAAGTGCTCAGTGTCTACTGACGATGACAATATTGGACGGCACAGGGTATATGAACATTTACAACACATTTCATAACAGCCACAGGTCGTGACAAAGGCTTTGGATTTATACCTTGTTATAAATAAAGCATTTGAGTTTGGGTGACATTCCCAAGTAACAGGTATGAGACTGCAGCACAGGTTTTCTGAATCTTAACCCAGTGTTTTCCCCCATGAAACCATCCTAATGTTGTTGTGTTTATAATTGCTGTTATTAGCGTTATTAAGTCAGTTTTAAGGTTTCCAAGGAGCGACTGGTGGGTTTGAACTTCCAACCTTAAGTTAACAGTCAAATATTTATCCTACAGGGCCACATCAGAACTCCTGCATTTATATACTTGTAGTGTTATATACATGCTTAAAATTGTGTAAAATATGGTGATGTGTAAACAGTACCAGTAAATTGCTTGCTCTAATTTAAGAAATATAGTCACTGTGAACAGCAGGCAGTGATGAACCCAACTCTAGGAATCCACAGAGGTCTTTTTGTGTTTGTTTGTTTACCTTGTTTTTTTGTTTTTTTTAGAAATTAATGACACAAATCTGTAAAGCATGAAATATATAAGAGAAACAAACATCAAAAATAGAGGGTTTTTTTGGAAAAAAATTAAATTTGTGGAATTATAGGGATTACTTAGAAAAGAGTTGAAGAAAAGAAAAATATTTCTATAATGTACAAGATTAATAAATATCAGGCAAGTTTTCAGAAACAGGAGTTTAATCTGGTCATCAACTCTCTGTTAACTTTCCTTCAACATGTCTTAAGGACTAGAAAGCTGGTATGCTTGAGAAATATCAATACTGTTTTTCACTTTCTGTGAAATCCAGTCCCTTGACTTGTGTTGACTAAGGAAATAAACATTTTGCCTACAGTAAAAGCAAACAGATGAAAATGGATTCCAGCTCAATTAGCAGTCCTAGTAAGAACTCTCCTTTATGCTTAGGGTGCTTTTCTTGTGATGCTATCTTGGCTTAAGCTAAAGGACAAAAGCAGGAAACATGAACGCTTAAGAAGATGATTTGGAGTCTTTGCAGACTCTTTGTTTAAACAAATGTACTAATTCGTTTTGCATAAAATGGGGCAAGGATTAAAAACAGGAAGCAGCTTCATTTGCATTTATAACAACTGAATTTTGAATCAAATTCTGACTTTTGTTTTTTAAGATTTCAAGTCTTTTCTTTCCAGAAGCCCTGTGAGACTTCATAAATGATATCTTCTTAGTGACATCACGATTTGGGTCTCACTATGAAATATTATTCAATTTAAAGATTACACAACTATACATACATACAAACATAGACATATATGTTACAGCAGTTTTAGATTCAAGAGTGTCGCAGCAGCTCTTGATCCATCGTCAAAGAAACCAAGGCGACTTGGAGAGGTGAAGCAGAGTTTCAGATTGTATTAAGCTGGCTGACTGAGAGGACCTAACTTCTCCAGATTCTAAGTCCTGAATATAGGGCAGTGCAGATTTATATGGGGTCAGAATCAGGGCAGGGTTAGTTTGAGGACTTGTTTGAAGAGAGGAGGGAACCAGAGGATTGGTTCGACTCAGTAATCTGATTAACATTCTAGCTTGACTCCTGGGCAGAGAGGATTGGTCCCACTCAGCAACCTGATTAACATTCTAGCTTGACTCCTGAGAGGAGAGGATTGGTCCCACTCAGTAACCTGCTTAACATTCTAACTTGACTCCTGGGCAGAGAGGATTGGTCCCACTCAGTAACCTGCTTAACATTCTAGTTTGACTCCTGGGCGGAGAGGGTAGTGAATGTTTTTACCTTTTCCTGTTCATTTATATATATATCCCCTGGGTTGAAGCAGTTGCCTCTAAATAATATATCAGCAAAAAATGGGTTACTTGTTTTATGTTATTGCAATCACTTTAGAAGACTCCAGAGGGGGAAAAATGGACAGTGGTTGAGGATAAGAAAGACAAAGTTTGTTTAAGCATTGTCTTAGTCCTCTAAGTGGATGACTTTAACCAGAAATTTACTCTCTCACAGTTTGTTGTTATTGTGACGTGCTGTCAAGCCAATTCTGACTCATAGTACCCTGTATAGGGTTTCTGAGGCTGTAAAAATTTTCAGGAACAGACTTGTTGTAAATGCTGTCACGTCAGTTCCAACTCATAAGGACCCTGTATAGGGTTTCCAGTGAGCGGCTGGTGAGTTTGAACCACCAACCTTGTGGTTCAAACAGACCTTGTGGTCCAGTGAGCAAACTAGAAGTCCAGATTGTCAGCTCTGGGGAAATGTCCTTATCTCCTTTCAGCATCTGTTGTTGTTGTTGTTATGTGCCATGGAGTCGGCTCTGACTCATAGCAACCCTGTACAGGGTTTCCGAAGCTGTAAATTTTTACAGGAGCAGAAAGCCTCATTTTTCTCCCATGGAACAGCTGGTAGTTTCGAACTGCTGACCTTGCGGCTTGTAGCCTGATTTGTAACCACTATGCTACAGCATCTGTAGGCCCTAGCGTTCCTTGGAGAGTTCCATGTGTCTTGGCGTCAATCATTCTCTGAATCTAGGATCATCACAGTGAAGGGGACTTGGGTCAAAAGGATGCACTCCAATGCCAACTCTGCTTTCTTGGTGGCAGTGTTAGAAGTGAATTTCAATGTCATGTAAAAGACACTCAGTGAGACTAAATTACCTTGGCAAACCAAAATTTACTCCTGCAGGAGGGTGCGTGCACATAGCCGGACATGAAAGAACAGGCCAGTGAGCACACTGAGTGGGCAGTCCACTCAGGTTTTTAATCCCTGACGCGAGTCTCAAGGCTGTGTCTCACCCCACTGGATAGGGCTTTGACCACACAATCTTTTCCCTTACCTGGTTGGCTAATTCAAATTTCTAAGGCGTGCATTCCTATTTTAGAAAAAGAAAAAGAAAGTAGTCAAAGAAAAAGAGAGAGATCATAAAGTCTTTACTTCAGGAAATAAAGAAAAAAAGAAAGTTTACCCAAATACAATAAATAGGATTATAATAAGTATGTACATATGTATATATTTTTTTTCCACAGTAGCAAGTCCCTCTTTCTCTCCTTACATCTCTCTCCATTTACTTCTCAAAAGAGTTTAACTCAAAATACAACCTAATCAGATAGATTGTATCTGATTTCATTAACATCATGCTGTTGTTGTTATGTGCCTTCAAGTTGGTTCCCACTCATAGTGACCATGTATAGGGTTTCTGGGGGAATAGCTAGTGAGCTTAAACTGCTGACCTTGAAGTTCAAACTGGCCTTGCAGTCCAGCACATTAACCCACAGCGTCACACCAGGACTCCGTTAACATCATAGAAGTAAAGATTTTCAGCACAAAAGATCATTGCAGCAGATCAGAGCTGATCCCTTCAGATCATATCTGGGGAGATTGTACCATTTAGGTCTTATCATGGAGGTGAACACCACATCTTAACTGCTAAACCACTAAGAATCCTGGTCCAGCCAAGTTAACACAGAACATTAGCTATCCCTAGCATCAGCATATTATTAGGTGCTGTTTGAATTACTTGGGGTGATATATCTTCTCTTTTTGTTACCTAACACTAGAATGTTCAATTTCAAGTAATCCATTGTTACTTCTTTGTTTTGTCTATATTTTTAATTTAGAGCTTTTATGAATATGTGTGTGTGTGTATTAAAATGCTCTTCAGCAACAGAAAATTGTTTACTGTCTTTATAGTGTAGCATACAAATGGATAGAATCTTAATTAAATACAATGTACATTTTACATGCTCCTTTTATATTTTTTCCATTTATGTAATAAGAGGTCCAATATAGTTTTTGAAATTTATGCGATTTCTAATCAAAGGTAAGTAGCCTTGAGGTCTCAGAATAGATTCATCATGTATTTTAAGAAAAAAAAAAAATATATATATATATATATAATTATGCAACTCAGGAAGGTCAATAGTCTGTAATAATTTTATTTCCTCAACATTCTTTGCAATCAGCCTCATTAAGGCACACAGTTGAAGGACTGAGTTTGTCCTGCAGGAATTCAGAGCAATCAAAGACTTGGATGTGCTCCGGCTGCATTGCCTTGGGATCAGGTTGCCACGGGAAAGTGGAGGGGGCTGGATTTCTTGTTTAAAATATTTTGAGAACTTTTAGAAGTTCACTTAACTCTCAGTCCAGAATCTCTTCCATTTTCCACCAGGGAGACGAGTAACATGTGCAAATATTTATACTTAGAAGACCCAGCACAGATATATGACAAATCCAAAATTAGTGTTCTTGTATTTTTGTAATTTGTGCAATTCTATTTTTCCCATTTCTTCTAATGTTTTCAAAAGTATGATTTGTTATTTCTTATAACATATTTTTGTTCCACTTTTGAAATGTTAAAACATTTAGGTAATTTGCTCCAATGGACTCTTTGGGAAACTTTTTTGTTCTTTTAAATAAACCCTTGAATTATTATAAATGAGATTTCATGTGTAATCAGAATGTGCATTTCATGAGAGCAGGCATTTAACACCTAATGCATTCCACCAGCTACCTTCAGTCCCTACTTGGCACATTGTATACATCCAATCAATATGTGCTGAATGAATATACAAATAAAAGCTATAAAATGTTCAAAAGCTATGAAATGTTTATTATACTTTAATAACCTGCAGACATGGGCAAATATTGTGATAACTTTATGTATGTATTTAATAAAACCCAAATCCAAATCAATCCTGATGTTGTAGAATCTACCCTAACTCATGGCAACGTCACGTGTTACAAAGTAGAACTGCTTCATTCATTTTTCTTGGTTGTAATCTTTGTAGAAAGGAGCCCTTTCTATATAATCTTTATAGAAATGAGCTGGGTGCTAATTGCAAGGTCAGTAGTTCAAACCTACCAGGTGCTCTCTGAGAGAAAGACGAGGCTTTCTGCTCCCATAAAGATTCACAGCCTCAGAAACCCTAGCCAGAGTCTCTATGTGTTGGAACCCACTCCACAGCACACCACCACTACCACTACCACAGCCAATCTTTGTAGAAGAAGACCGATCTTTGTATAGGGGCCCAAGGGTTCAGGGCTCAGCTGCTAATTGAGCACTTGGAGGTTCAGACCCACCAGCTGCTCTATCGGAGAAAGATATGGCAGTCTGCTTCTGTAGAGAGTACACATTTGGAAAGTTACTAGAGCAGTTCTACCATGCCCTGTAGGATTACTGTGATTTGTAATCAACTTGGTGGCAATGGGTTAAATCTTTATGGTAGCAATTCACCAGGTCTTTCTGTCTCGGTGCTGCTGTGTGGTTTCAAACCGTTTGCACTGCCTAACCTTGAAAGATCTAGAAATTGTTCGCTACATACATGTGGTCACCATGAACTGGACGAGCCTGGATAGAAATTAGCAACAGCAGGTTTGTTTTCTATAAAACAATCATCAAAGTATACTGTTTTGCACACAGTTGCTGGCTTGTATGGTCTTATAACTTTCCCTTAGTCACACATAAGCTGCTGAAATCTTTTAAAAATGTTTTAAACTGTATGCCAACAGGACTAAAGACAAAGGGAGATGAATTAAGTGCTCAGCCTAAAATGACCATATTCGATCATTTATTTTTATTTAGGTATATTTTAAGTTGAATAATTTCTAAGTCAAATTTACATCTACAGAAGGATTTGCAAGAAAGTCTTCAACTCTGAGTAGAGTATCCATCTTTTTAAACATCCAAGAGATGTTTAAAAAGACAAAACAAAACCAAGAAACTTTATAGAATCAAACATTTGGAATGAGGGTGTCATAAGCAGCTGTTTTATGAAATCTACTTTTCTCAGATAGATTTGATTCTTATCTTTAATTTTAAACCAAGGACTTGATTTGTAAACCTCAATGAAAAACTTAACTGAAACAATCAACCGCAAATACATTCCTAGTAGGCAGCAGTCAGGCTTTGCCAAAGTGGAAATGCACTACATACATGCCTTCTCTCTGATGAGGATACAAATGCAACAAAAACCTCAATGTAATTTGCTTTTGCAATTTTACAGCATCATTAGGGAAAAAAAAAACCAAAGGATTTTTTCCTCCCAATCTGCTTTAACCATCTGTGGGGTAGGCCCTGGAGGATAAGCGCTCAACGGCTAACCACAAGGTTGGCGGTTCAAACTCACCAGTAGCTCCTTGGAAACCCTACACCGGGTCACTATGAGTCTGAACTGACTTGTAAATGATCCC
Organism: Chrysochloris asiatica; assembly: GCF_000296735.1. Classification (NCBI taxonomy): domain Eukaryota; kingdom Metazoa; phylum Chordata; class Mammalia; order Afrosoricida; family Chrysochloridae; genus Chrysochloris; species Chrysochloris asiatica. Next base: position 22,960,060 of record NW_006408539.1, read on the forward strand.
ATGCTAACTTATTTTTTACACCAACATTTAAAAACCAATTGACATTGTAGTACTTAACAAAACATGCCTCTTTGGGGAAGAAGAGGTTGGCAACCAAAATTAAAAGGCATGTGTTATTTGCATAAAAATATAGCTCAATATTTTCTCCTATTGATATTTTAGAATTTTTGTAGCTACAACTCTGGCATTTAGATTTGTAGGCTAGTTTGAGCTATTTTTGCCTATCGTATGAAGTCAGAGTTCAGGTTACTTTTTTAAAAAATATTATTATTTAGTTATTTTTAAACAACAATTAGTTATTGCTCATCATTCTAAGATTTGGTTGGCAGTTCTGTGAATTTCTCTTGGGCTCACCCATGGGTTTCTTGTTTGTTTTGATTTGGATATCAGACTCCTCCAGCACCACTATGCTGGAAAGTTACTGTGATGTAATCAATGATCTAACATCTATCTCTTCCAGTCATAGTCTGTAACTCCCACCATTTTTCCCTCTTCTTTCTTCTTCTAGTTGAACCCCCTCCACTTCTGGATGGCTTATTTTAAATACATGTTAGAGTTTAAAGTTTTTACAATCACAATGAACTTAGATAATACCTACAATGCCCTGCTGAATCTGGGTAAGAGAAGGTGGGAGAAGATGGCATGATTCAACTGTGGGTATTGGCTAAGTTCATTGTAATTGTAAAAACTTTAAACTCTAACATGTATTTAAAATAAGCCATCTCAGAAGTGGAGGGGCTTCAACTAGAAGAAGAAAGAAGAGGAAAAAAAGAGGAATCTGATATAATTTGATGAACTTGACCTACACCTATGGATTCAGTAGCTCAAAAGAAGGAACAAACCTTACAACAAGGATGATTCCCATCCCCTCAATACACAGGGTAGACAGGGATGGGCAACTTGGACATTGGTTACCCAAAATGGGAGGGAGGGGCTACAAAGGTAAGAAGTGACTGGCTTACAAGCTTTCAAGAGGGAGCCTAGATCTAGAGGGTGCAGAGGAAGATAGAATCTGTACTGAGATCTGTCTGGGTGGGGCTGATGAAAGGAGATGGGGATAGCACTGTTGTGATACAATAATGAATAATTACTATCGGGACTGACTATGAGTGTTGGAAATGTAAAGCTGGATACTTTGTAGCAAAAGGAGGGGAGTGGTTGACTTTGCAGGCCAGGAGTGGAGGCTTCTGGGACCATCAAGGGAGAAGAGCAAAGTGCGGGAACCTACCCAGAGAAACAATGATGACAGAGATGGAGGCAGAGATGGTGACATGGAGAGATGGAGCGGCTGGGGACTCTAGACCCAGAGAAGGAGAGGAGCTGTGTGCTGATGACCAGGGGGCAGGCTTGCAGGGTATACCCTTTGGCTGGTTGATGATGCATGAAGGGGATTGTAACCAGGGCAATGAAACAATATACGATAGGATGAATGTAAAGCTAATATTCTCCCATATACACTATCACATAATTCACAATAAAACAGCTAAAAAACAAAAAAGAAGTGGAGGGGGATCTCACTACTTTCAAGAAGGAAGAACCAGGAGTGGAGCACATCCTTTGGATCCCAAGATCCCTGCACATTGAACTACCTCAACCCAGCGACAGAAATCTCTTCCAGGAGAGGAGGGGCAGAGCAGAGGCAGCAGCTGCAAAAGAACCAGCAATAAGAGAACGAGACAGCAGCGGGCTTCCCAGCCCACAGAGCAAGTAAAGCTGAGTGACTCTGGGCAGGAAGCTTGCTTGTAGAATTGGGTGCCTACAAACAGTGACATAGGAGAGCTAGCTTTGCTGGCCCACAGAGCTAGAACTGAATGGCTGCAGGCTGAAGCTTATGGGAAGTGGTGTGTCCGATGGGCATTTATCATCATCTGACTGGCATAATTTTGTCTTGAGCATTTTTTGATCCTGTATTGTAAGCTGCTAACTTCCTGGTGTGGTGCTTTGGGTAATGTGCTGAATTGCAAGGTCAGTGTGAACTTCAAGGTCGGTGGTTCAAGTTCACCAGCCGCTCCTTGGAAATCCTATACAGGGTTACTGTGAGTCGGAACTGACTCGACAGCACATAACAACAACTTCTCTAATAAACCTCATAACTGTTAGCATGGCATCTAAGTTCTGTGTGGTCACTGCAATGGATTATTGGATCCAAATGAAGAGCAGAGAGGGTTCTGCCAGGGGTGGTTGGCGCCACACAAATTTTTAGTCATTCTTTATTTAATCCCTCTGGTACCTTGTCAAAAATCAGTTGATTATAGATGGGCTTCTATTTTGGGACCTGCTCTTGTACTCCATTTTCTATGTTTTTTTCTATGCTAATACCAAGGAGCCCTGGTAGTGTAGTGGATTACTATCTCGGCTGCTAATCCCAAGGTCTGCAGTTTGAATCTACCAGCTGCTTCTCAGGAGAAAGACGAGACTTCCTGCTCCTGTAAGGATTTATAGTCTCAGAAACCCTATACAGGGGTCACTATGAGTGGGGACTGACTCAGTTATACACAATCAGCACAATGATAATATCACATTCTTGTAATTAAAGTACTTTTAGAGGAAGTCTGGAAATCAGGTCTCAGACTTTGTCCTGTAACTTTGTTCTTCTTTTTCATATTGTTTGTATACTATGTCTTTCCTCTTTCTATATAAATTTTAAAAAAATTAATCCAAAATAATTATACTGGAATTTCAAACTTCTGATGTGGGACTATAGGATAAATTCTGGAGTATGAACAAAAAGGTTGGCAGTTCAAACCCACTAGCTGCTCCTTGGAAACCCTCTACTATGAGTCAAAACCAACTCAACAGCATGTAACAACAACAACCCTTTGATAAGAATTCAAAGAATCTTAATGGCAATCTGAGGAGAATTAACTTCTCAATATTTATTTTTCTACCCCAAAACATGGTCAATATGTGCACCAATTTATGTCTTCTTTAATTTTTCTCAGCAATGCTTTGCTGTTTTGTGTGTGTGCATCATGGAATTATGGCTGATTATGGATAATCTCCAACCATGATTGTGGATTTGTTGATTTCTTATTTGACCTTTATCAGTTTTTTGCTTCATGTATTATGAGACTCTTACAAAGCACAGCAACATAGGAAGATAAAAACCAAAGTCATTACCATTGAGATGCTTCTGACTCATGGCAACCCCGGGTGTTACAGAGTAGGATGTCTCCACAGGGTTTTCTGACATCAGATCAGAAATGGTAAATTATTGAAAATACATTTTTAAGAATGTATGTGAAATTGTTGATCTTTATTGTTTCAAGCTCTTCATTAACAACCATGATCCAAGTTTTCAAGGCAACTACCTATCTATTAGGAGTCCTGGTGTGGCTCTATGGGTTAATGCTCTGTGGATTAATGCAAAGGTGTTTGAACTGCAAGGTTGGAAGTTCAAGCTCACCAGCTGCTCCTTGGAAACCCTATACAGGGTTGCTATGGGTCAGAATCGAGTCAACAGCACTTAACAACAACAATCTATCTTTTAACTTCTTAGTAAAACTAGTACACAAAATGGTATAGACACATGTGGACCATATGGTTTATGTGCCATGGTTTCATATATTATTTATGTAGAATAAAAATTCTATGAATTTTTATGAATGCTTATTGATGATTATGAAAATAGTGAAATAATTTCATGGCAAGTTTTCAGATTTGAACTTTTTAGATTTCAAAAGCTAAAGCATGACTTGTGAAAAGATATAACTGGGTAACAAGCGTCATGTAGGATAAGAAGTAAATTCCATGAATATACATAAACTACTTTTTTTCATGTGCTTGGATTTAGTTCGAGAAATATTCTTTCAAGGCAGGAATGACATTACAAATAATAATTGAAAGATGGTGGGATTAAACAAGTTTCACATGTTTTAACTATTTGAATTTTAGTTGAAAGAAATAATCATTTTAATGTTTGACCCACTAGTCCTGTTTTTCACTGAAGCACTATGGGATAAGCAGTGGACCGCAAGGTCAGTGGTTTAAACTCACCATCCTCTCCTCAGAAACCCTATAATGGGTCACTGTGAGTCAGAATTGACTCGATAGCATCTAACAACAACAACAACATATAAACATAAAAAATATAAGTACTTGTTAAAACCTATATAAATGAAAATAATTCCTTTGGATTATACCATAAGACATCAAATACATCCAAGGTATAAAGCAGCTGTAATTAGAAAATGTATTAATTCAACCAATATTTGTTAAATCTCTAAAATGGACAACCAGTGGGATTCACCAGTGAACACATTAGACTTTGATCTCCTGGAGCTTATATGTTTTGGGGAAAGATTTATTGCTATCATTTGTGGGAGCAGAAAACCCCTTTTTCTCCCGTGGAGCTGCTGGTGGGCTCAAATCAAGATCGTGTGGTTCACAGACCAGTGCTTATCATATGGAGCCACCATGATCCCGTATGGTAGAATATCTAATATTAAATACAGACAGGAAAAATAGAAAATTATGATTGTACAGTAAAAATGGATTCAGGAAAGAATAAATGATTGCTAATATTTTTGAAAGGAAGATAGATACAGAAGTAAAATATATAATGTTAGAAGGAACTTAATTAAATACTATGAGGGGAAAGATTATTTCAGTTAAGAGGCATTGGGAGTGTGGCAGTGTAAAGCCAGTGTTACAATTTAAACCGAACAATCAAAAAGTGTCTCAATTTGAAAAAGGCATTTAATCATAATAGGAAGAGGTGAGGATAAAGTGTATGGTTCTCTGGGGAAAGGCTGCCCAGGAAGAGAGAACAGTTTCTGAAAACTCTGAGACAGAAGGTTGCCTAGAAGCTCTCTGAATACCAAAGAGTCCAGTGAGAGAATTAGAATGAACAAGAGAGACTGTGGTTGACGAACTCACTGCCTACAAGTGGCTTCCAACCCATCCTGACCCAAGAGGGCAAAGTAAATGCTCCGTAGGGCTACCAAGGGCATACATCCTTAAGTAGCAGGCTGCCATATCTTTCTCCCAAGGAGCAGCTGGTGGGTTTGAACCTCTGACTTTCAGTGAGTAACTGCGTTCTTAACCACTGTGTCACCAGGAATCCTGGAGAAAGTGGTAAATGAGATCAAACTGGAAATAAGAGTAAGGGGGATGATCAAGAGTTGGGACTATGAATAAGATGATTTAGAGATTTATTGGCAGTTTTAAGGATTTTGACTCTTTATCCTTAATGAGATGGAGAGCGACAGGAAGAGAAATGATAGGTCCATCTTCCCATCAGCCTGACTCTGGGAGGTAAGAGAATCAGTAGGGAGCTGGTTAGGAGGCTGGCACAACAATGTAGGTGAAAGATGGGCAGCAATGGCCTGGGCTAGGGTGGGCATGATGGGAGTTGTGAGAAATACTTGGATTCCAGATGTGTTTAAGAGGGAGAATCAACAACATTTCCTGACAATACGTTGAGTATCAGATAATCAACATTATCCACTAAACCAATCATCCTAACCAATAAGACAAACAGGAACAGTATTGCCATATCACACCAGGAAGCTGATACCAGGCCACAAGGGATATCCATGGCAAATCTATTACTATGGGAATTTAGGAGGAAAGTTGGCCCATGGAACTTGTCTTGATAGATAGATTGTTGGTTCTGACTCAGGGAAACTTGATGCATGGCAGGACTAAGCTGTGTTTGGTCCTGTGCTATATTTTCATCTTTGATATGTTTGAGCCTATTGGTGTGGCAATTTAAAAAGTCTGTCTCACTGAGACTTTCCCTATTTTTGCTGATTTCTAGTGTGGCTATGTAAGGAGCTCTGGTAGCGTAGTGGTTACGAATTGGGCTGTGAACCTCAAGGTCAGCAGTTCGAAACTACCAGCTGTTCCACGGGAGAAAGATGAGGCTTTCTGCTCCGGTAAAGATTTACAGCCTCGGAAACCCTGTACAGGGTCACTATGAGTTAGAACTGACTCCACGGCACTTAACAACAACAACAACAGTGTGGTTATGTGGGATAAGCGCTGGACTGTTAACCACAAGGTCACAGGCTTAAATCTACCAGCCATTCCTCGAAACCCTATATAGGGTCGGTATGAGTCAGAATTGATTCAATGGCACTTAAAAACGGCAACTTCTCTCCCGAGGATGATGTCATTTTCTAGGGATTGAACTTCCTGATAACATGTCCAAAGTAAGCAGACTAAACCCTAATTACCATCCTAATTTTAAGGCGCATTCTAGTTGTGTTTCTTCAAAGATGATCTGCTTGTTCTTCTGGCCGTCTGCTATACACTCAACCCCCTTCACCAACAGCACAATCCAAGGAACCAGTTATTACTTTCCATTGCTCAACTTTCACATGCACAGGTGGTGATTGAAAAGACTATGGCTTTGGTCAGGCACACCTGACTCATTGACATGAGTAAGTATAAAAAGGTCTTATGCAGTTCAGTTGCCCAATGTCATATGTGATTTGATTTCTTGTTTGATGCTTCCATGAGCATTGGTTGTTGATCTGAGTAGAAATAAATCATTAGTAACTTTCATACTTTCTCCATTTATCATGATGTTGCTTATTGGTCTAGTTTAAGGATTTTTATTTTCTTTATCTTTTGCGTGGAATCCATATTGGAAGGTGTATTCTTTGATTTTCATTAGGAAGTGGTTAAAGTTTTCTCCACCTTCAGAAAAGTTGTGCCATCTGCACATCAGAGGTTGTTAATGATTAAGATTATCACGACCGAGATTACAGTCTTGGAAACCCAATGGGGCAGTTTAACTCTGTCCTATGGGATCACCATGAGTTGGAATTGAGTGGACAGCATCTAACAGCATCAACAAGGAAAACCATTAGATTATGGGTCACCCTGGAAAAAGGGAGTGTATTGAAATGAAGAATGAAAGGTACCAAAGTAAAACTCAATCTATCTACTCCTGCTATTACGGAGGATCGTGATGCAGTCTAGAAATTGTTTTTAACTACTGTGTTATTTCATTTAAAAAAAACAAGGAGAACTAAGGCATTGTGATAGGCTACTTTTGGAAACATAAGGAGCTCTGATAGTGTAGTGGTTACGAATTGGGCTGCAAACCGTAAGGTCAGCAGTTCAAAACTACCAGGTTTTCTGTGGGAGAAAGATGAAGATTTCTGCTCCCGTAAAGATTTACAACCTCGGAAACCCTGTATAGGGTCACTATGAGTCGGAACCGACTCCATGGCACATAACCAGCACCACTTTTGGAAACAGCACACATGGAAAACAAGTACTATTGAAAACACATTACTATGTGTTACAACTAAAAATGGATATTCCAGATAGATGACAAATCTAGTTTTCATATTATCTTTCATTATGGGATATTGTAGTTATGAAGCAGTGGTAAATAGTCTTCATGTAGTGGTTCAATTTACATATCAAAAGAATTTAAACAATGCAGTAATGAACCCTAAGAGCCTTATTATAGTTTAACATTAACTATAAATGTTGCATAAGTTATATTTTCCAGATGTTAATTGAATAAATTACATGAAAGCAAAATACTATAAAGAAGAAAGAGAAATCAAGATCCTAATGAATATTCAAGTGTTTTTTATTTTTTTTAAATATAAACATATTTTAGTTCAAGTTGGTACTTCTGTATTTTCTAAGAAGAAATATTTCTTCTGAAGAATTAACAAGTAGAAGTTTGGTAATGACACCCATATGAAGTTGAACTGTTTTGGTCATCCTAGACTAGAAGCTCAGCTAGAATGAGAACTGGCACATTCAGTGATGGAGGTGAGGAAACAGTGGAGAACTGAAATAGAAAAGAGAAAAGTCAGAGTCTAGGAGGTAAGTCTGATCATGTAGGTGGAATCAAGGCTGAAGCAGCCAGGATTGGGATTTTGAATTTTATCCTCAAAATGAGGAATTTTGACAGAGTTTCAGTAAAGATGAAATATTCAAGTTAAATTATCAAAACATATCATGGTAAATGAAAAACGATGGCTACAAAATCCTATAAACTTTTATTAAAGCCAAACAGCCAAATGTGAAGCCATTGCTATTGTTACCCTAGTGCCGTTGTGTTAGTTCTGACCCATAGCAACCTTCTATAAGGTTTCTGTGGAGTAGCTGGTGAGCTTGAACTGCTGACCTTGAGGTTCAAACACACTTTGCAGTCAAGTTCATTAACCCACTACGCCCCACCAGTGAAGCTATTAGATTTCCACGTTCCCCCAATCTAAGTTTATATACTTCTGAAGATGGTGTTTCCATCTTTCAACTTCTTCCCTGAAGAATTCTGTGCTCTTCAAATGACACCATGTCTAAACTGCCACTTTGGCATCCTTGAGGGACACAAAATACATTCCTTTGAAATGTGCAAGATTGGGGAACAAAAAGAAGACTAAAAGAGAAAGATCGGGACTGTAGAATAGATGGGGGTATTTTTCTCAGTGAAATTCTGGTAAGAAAGCCCTTGCTACCCTTGAATAATGAGCAAGTACATGGTTGGCATGAAAAGTCTTTAGCACAAGTTTCCTGGCCTTCTGCTCACCAATGCAGTTTTCAAGTTTCTTAAAACATCTTCATAATCAGCTTGTATGATCACCCATGTCCTTTGAAAAATCTATCAAAATTGCCCATTGGGAACCCAAACACCAGCCACCAAAACCTTCTGAGTGGACCTCTATGCTTTGGGATACTCCTGAAAGTCCTTGAAAATTCCTTATCCATCTAACAACTCTTGTTTTGTGTGGGGCAGCATTATTATAGATTTGTTGCAAAGTTTCTATGATTTAGGAAAATGGCCACTTGAGCTTTCTTTTGATAGCCCTGATCTCAAAATCATCTTTCTTCCACAGCACAAAAAGTATCCTCATTTTTTGAAGGTATCCTAATGAGGCTAAGACAAGTATATTACTAAGTGAACTTGTCTGCAGATATCCACTGATCACAGAGACTTGTTGAAACGTATTTTGTTTGGACTCTACCTGTGTGCAGATGAATTAGTAATCCCAGTAGCAATCTTTTTTTTTTTTTTAACTTTTTATTATGAAATGGGTGAAGGTATACAGAAAAGAGCATCCATTTTATATTTAACTTTTTTTTTTTTTTTTTTTAAACTTTTTATTATGAAATGGGTGAAGGTATACAGAAAAGAGCATCCATTTTATATTTAACAATTCATATACATTTCATTTCATATCACTGATTTCAATTTCCCTAAGGTAACCTCACTTATCCCATTTCATCCCTGCGTTCACAGTTTCCATTCCTCCTTCTTTTCTAACCTTTCTGAACTTTGTCCTTGGGTAAATGCTGCCTTTTAAATTTAATTTCAAATGGTTAGTTATTGTAAGGTGTGCATAGTATACTGGTGTTGTTATTTGCCTTATAGACTTGCCAATTTTTTGGCTGAAAATTGAGCCCTGAGGGTGAACTCAGTTCCAGATCTGAAGGGTGAATAAGAGTCATAGTCTTGAGGGTTCCACCAGTCTCTAGCTCACCAGTAAGCTTGGCTTTTTACATGATTTTGAGTTTTGCTTTCTATTTTTCTTCCGTTCATTCTACTGGGATCCCTTTCAGAAGAGTCTGTAGTGCCATCTAATTCTTCTCTTCTCAGGGCAATGGCGATTGATGTTCACATAGTCCATCAGTCCTTTGGACAAGTTGTTTCCATTTTTCTTTAATTTCCATCATTATTTTTTTTCTTTGGACAGGGAGAGACCAAGAGTTGCACATTAAAGGGCAGCTCATGAGATTTCACGGTTCCAGTCAAGTAGCAATAACTTTTTACTTACCCTCCTGTTTTCATTGGAGAGAAGTCTTGGAAGGGATGAAAGGTGGGAGAGGATCTCAGGTAAGGGGTTAAGGGAGTACGAGGACTAAGATCACTGAGCTGGAGAAAAATACTTCAGACAGGAAGGTGTGGGAAAGAACGATGGCTTGGCAAGTGTTTGGGTGAAGAACATGCTGAAGAATGATTAGTAAAGGAAGTTGGCTCAATTTCTGGCTACAACAAACTGAAAGGATGGAGGCCCCTTTATTGAGGGAAAAATGGAAGAAAATCAGTAACATTCTAAAGTCCCTGGAGTAACAATATTCATGTTTTCCTTTGAAAAAGCAAAGGAAGTAGTTTCTCTACCTAACTTTCTAGGAAGGCAGTAAAATATCTTCTTGGATTGAACTGAAAGGTCGGCAGTTCAAATTCACCAGTCACTCCTTGGAAACCCTATAGAGGATCTTTTTGAGTCTGAACTGACTAGCTGGCACTTAACAACAACAACCACAATCTTTCTTTTAGGGCAAGGCATTTTCTAGCTCTGCACAGTAGTTTAGGAATTATTCATTTTCCCCTTTGGCTTTGATCTCTAAGTAAAAGACTTTTAGCACTATGAAAAATAATATTTACTGAATTTAAGAGTCCTGGTGTAGGATAGTCACTGGACTGCTGACTGTAAGGTTGGTGGTTCAAACCCACCAGTCACTCCTCAGAAACTCTATAAAAGGTCACTATGAGTCCAAACCGACTCGATGGCACTTAACAGCCACAACATTTATATTTCAGTTGCTCCTTGATCGTGAGTGATGCTCTAAATTCAGTGGATGTTAAGTGACGACACTGAACAACATCAGCTGAGTTTAGAGATCACTCACTATCACGGAGCAACTGAAATATAAATGCGGTTGCTGTTAAGTGCCATTGAGTCGGTTCGGACTCATAGGGACCCTACATATGGTTCCCGAGGAACAGCTGGTAAGTTTGAACTGCTGACCTTTTAGTTTGCTGTCCAGTACTGCTCCTGTAGTATCACATGACGTGTTCTAATAAATAAACCGGTTTTATTAGAAAGCAGTGTGGAGAGAGTTTGATAATTCATACTTCTACCTGCTTAGAAGGAGTCTTGGTATGGTGCTGAAGGATAAGCACAAATCTGCAAGGTCGATTTGAACTGTGTGGTCAGTGGTTCAAACCCCCCAGACACTCTTTGGAAACTGTATATGGGGTCGCTATGAATGGGGATAGACTCGAAGGCACCTGACAACAACAACAACCTGCAGAACAACATAATCATAGAATTCTGGACCAGAGAGATGTGTTCATTTTTCATTCAACAATCGCTTGTATTCAGACCTCACTTGAAGCTTCCCCACCCCTGCTGTCTCATGTATGGGAGTCCTGGTATGGCGCTGTGGGTTAATGCTCTGGACTGCAAAGCTGGTTTGAACCACAAAGTTGGCAGTTAAAGCTCCTCATCTGCTCCCGAGAAACCCTATACAGGGTCGCTATGGGTCGGAACCAACTTGGGGAACTGACTCGATGGCACTTAACAGCAAACAACAAACATCTCATGGATGGCCTTCTGGTGTGGCTCAACGGCACACAACTACAGCAATGTCATGTATGAAATTCTGGTGTGTTGCTGTAGGATAAGCACTGGACTGTAAGATTGGTTTGAACCACAGGTTTGGTGGTTTAAACACACCCAGACGCTCCTCAGAAACCCTATTCAGGGTTGCTATGAGTTGGAACCAACTTGATGGCACTTAAAAGCAACTCATGTATAATTATATTTTTTCAAAGCAAATTGAAAAAAAAGATAGCAAGATTATATCTTAAAAAAACATTTCTTGTGATTTATTAAATGTATTTAAAGGCAGAACGCTGATTGATGGTGAGAACTTCTTATCAGGAAAGCTAGTTTCATGTTTGAAAAAGAGTATCTCTAGTAGCGTAATGGTTATGAATCAGGCTTCGAACCTTAAGGTCAGCAGTTCAAAGCTACCAGCTGTTTCTCAGGAGAAAGATGAGGCTTTCTGTTCCCATAAAGATTTATAGCCTCGGAAACCCTGTTCCGGGTTGTTATGGGTCAGAACCGACTTGATGGCACTTAACAACAACATTCGACCACTTATATTTTGAAGATGTGAATGCTCCTAGAGGCACATTACACAGAACTGACAATGGATACGTTCTCCAGAATATTTTATTTAAAATAAAAGGAAGCTGAAGAGAAAACAACACCAAACAACTGACATTGGATTTTATAGTTTTAATGGTGAAATCTCACCTTTAATTAGGAAGGATCATGCTGCAGAAACATTTTTTGAAGAACAAGTTCTCTTTTAAGTGTGAGAAAGCAAAGTTGCCATTCTGAAGATAAGATGGGCCTGGCTTCAGGCCAGCTTTTTTTCAATCACCTCATGCATGTGAAGGCTGGACAACGAATAAAGAAGACCAAAGAACAATTGATGTATTTGAATTACGGTATTGACAAAGAATAATAAAGTTACCACGGAGTGCCAGAAGAATGAACAGATCGGTCTGGAAGAAGTACAACCAGAATTCGCCTTAGAATTGAGGACGGTGAGACTTTGTTTTACATACTTTAGATATATTGTCAGGAAGGATCAGTCCCTGGAAAAGGACATCAAGCTTAGTAAAATAGGTCAGAGAAAAAGAGAAAACCCCTCTACAAGGTGGATTGACACTGTGGCAGCAACAATAGGGGCAAACATGACAAAAGCTTTGAGGATGGCACAGGGCTGGGCAGTATTTCATTTTCTTATACGTAGGGTCGAAGTCCCGGTGTGGCGCTGTAGGATAAGCACTGGACCACAAGGTTAGTTTGAACCACAAGGTCGGTGGTTCAAATTCATCAGCCACTCCTCAGAAACCCTACACACAGTTGCTATGAGTTGGATCCAACTCAATGGCGGTTTAACAACAATATACATGCGGTCACTCTAATGTTGACTCTAATGTCAACAACAACAACTAGGCTTTTAAATAACTTTTTAATTTTTTTTTCTCATCTGGTTTAAATTTCAAAAGAGTAAATTTTACTCTGACATCAATGTAGTTCTCACTGTTTACATTGAAAATTAAACTCCAGATCATACTTAGGGAATGAAGCTTCAGTAAAAGATAACATCAGACAAGTTTCTATATAAACATTGCTTTGCCTGAGTAAGAAATTGGGTGGATGAAACAAAGCATTTGGAAAGAGTCCACATAAGTTTTGCTCATAAAACCCACATAACATTAGATCACATTTTTGCTTCTGAATCTACTTTTTTTTTTCCTCTTAGCTTTTTGATGTGGGATATATTGTAGTCAATTTGGGTATTAATATAATGAAGCAGACTGAGAATAAATGTTGTTTTGATTTTTTTTTTAATATGACTGTTGTTAAAAAAAACTAAACATGACAATCACTTGGCCTATGCTGTTGTACATTTCATTATTTAAGCCTGAGAAAACGTTCCAGTCAGCTAATATCATGTGGTTTGGCAGTTGCACACATTCCTCAGATAGGTGTGAGGAGACATCATTGAATCACACTGACATCAAGGACTGTCCTTCACTAAGAAATGTCACAGATTGATGAAGAATCCCAATTTAACTCATGCATCCTGTACCAGTCAACAAGAATGGGGTCAATGACTTACGAGTTCTGTTAAGGAAATGCACAGGAAACTGGAATCATCCTTGCTTTTGTACACTGGTATTCTGACACAAGGAAAGATATTGGAGAGTGTTCACAAATCAGCTTTAAGTTATTACATTTCTTTATATTAAGCATTTGTGTATATTAAGCTATAACAAACAAATGAAAAAGAGTTATGACTTGAAAAATATAATCCCTCTTCCTACCACCACTTAGCAGTGGGACAGAGAAGGGAAGGATGTATTTTCAGAGAGTAATCGGCTCTGGAATTATAAATAATAATACTGCTTTTAAGTAGTTTGTTATGTGTGCTTTTGATTCTGTTTTCATTTCTTTTCAACTAAAATCCATAGAAATTTTGTTCTAGACACTATTAATGGTCCCTGCATGGTGAAATGCTGTCAATTTGAACCCACAAGCCACTCTGAGGGAGCAAGGTGAAGCTATCAGTTTCCATTAAGATTTACCGTCTTAGAAAATCTAAGAAGCAGTTCTGTATCGTCACTACGAGTCAGAATCAACTCTATGGAAGTGGGTTTGGTTGTTTTATTGGTGGCTGGTCCAAAAGGTTGGTTAGAAGGTTCAAGTTCACTGGAAGTCACCTGAGAAGAAAGGTGACTTCAGCCATTTCCAGAAGACCACAGCCTTTACAAACAGTTGTGTTCTGACACACATGGACTTGCTGTGAGTAAGAATTCCCTTGATAGGAATTCGTTTCTGGTTGACTCTGTATTATTTGGCTTCGATGAGATTTTGTAAGCTGGTATTGATGTATCTATGTAATTACCCGATTAGGGTCACTTTTCTATAGAATCCTTGGCATTCCCAGGCTGTAGCAGCTGTCTTTCCACCTGGAACTCATGGGAAGGGAATTCTTATATGGAAGTAAGATTCAACAAGGCTCTACAACTCTACCAGAGCTAAAAGCAAGTTCACATTTGGCTTAAATTCTCAACAAACACTCTGGTTAATTTATTTGGCACTATTAACATTGGTTTGGATTTCATAGGAAAATTGGGATTATTTGTGATTTTGTTCACTGAAACCTTGAATAGAATGTAACTACTGGAAAATGTGGAGGAATTCAACAAGTGTCAACTTTCACACAAAGAGGCAAAAAGCTGTATACATTTTTAAAAATGTGTTACAGAAAACAAGCTTACGAACTCAACTTTTAATTAAAATGTCTTTCTCCCTCAAATTTCCTACGTCAATGAGAAATTTGATCTAACACAGCACTTTCTTGAACCTGTTTGGCACCCAAGTGCTACACAAGAGTAGTTAAATTATGTTATATCCACTATGAAATTCCGAAACGTGAGCCTACGTTTGTATTTGGCATGCAAACCACTACAAAGGTTTCAGGGCCTACAAGAAACAGGAATTTGATTTTTCTAAGGTCCAGTGCAAGTGAGGCATTGACACTTCATACAATGGATTGTAGATTTTGGCTCTCTCATTCCTCTCTTCATATTGCAAATCAGATCAGAATGGTCTCTTTCTGTCTAACCTATAAGTAGGTTATTATTTTCATATTGAAAACTTGTTTCCCTCTTACAGCTAAAAAAAAATCACTGATGCCTGAGAATAATAATGATAGCATCGAACATTTGTGTGGAGAGATTATTCTGAAACAGTTCCTTTAAAGAGCAATGGAGTTAATTTCTTTTTACATTTGAGCTTTCTCTAAGAAGCATGTTTCTTTTCTTTTTTTTTCTCTCATGTAATCTCTACTTAAAACCTACACTCAATACAAACATGTTGAATTGAAACATGGATACATGGCTTCAACAATACTTAGCAATTGTTGTCAAATGCTGTCGAGTCAGTTCTGACTCATAGCGACTCTATGTAAGTCTTCTGAGGAGTGACTGGTGGATTTGAACTGCTGACCTTGCAGTTAGCAGTCCAGCACTGTCCAATGCTTATACTCCAGCACCACACCAGAACCCATACTGAGTAATAATAAGACATCAAAGAGCTCGTTTGTCACTGTGTCATATTGTGGTGGCTTGTTTGCTGTTGTGATGCTGGAAAGTAAGCCCCTGTTATTTCAAATACCAATGGGGTCACCCATGGTGGCCAGGTTTCTGTGAGTTTCCAGACTCAGACAGATGAGGAAGAAAGTCTTTGGGATCACTTCTGAAATTAGCCAATGAAAGCTGTATGAATTACAACAGGAAATTGTCTGATAAATTGCTGAAAGATGAACCCCTTATATGGGAAGACACTCAAAATCCAGTGACCACACACCATGGGCTCAAACGTACCCATGTCTATGAAGATGGCAAAGGACAGGGCAGTATTTTCTTCTGTCGTACATGGGGCCACCATGTATCAGAACTGACAGAGTGGGCTGTGAGTCTTGGTGTGATGTTGTAGAATAAGCATTGCACTGATAACCACAAGGTCAGCAGTTCAAAACCACCAGCCACACCTAGGAAACCCTATACAGGGTCACTATCAGTTTTAATTGACTCCATGACACTTCACAACCACAAAAAATCTAACGGAATCTTGGTGTGGTGCTGTAGGATAAGCACTGCACTGCTAACCACAGGTTAGAGGTTCAAACCCACCAGCTGCTCCTTGGAAACTCTATACAGGGTCACTGTGAGTCGGAACTGATTTGAGGGCACTTCACAATAACATGGCAAGCAGTGAAGGACTTGCTAACCAAATGGAGGGTTTATCTAGTGGGTTCTGTCAAGTTCACAGGGTGGGACGCTCTGGATTTGAGCCAGTGTCAGAAATGAGACTGGCAAGCCCTGTCTCCTATCCAACAAACCAAAATCTTCAGCAAAGCACTGAGTTTATTATAGCATAGGATGTTCTCAGGAGAGTGGGGACAGGTCTACCTCATGAGTATGGATAGACCCCTTAGAGTCAGGGACTTGAGTTGAGCGTTAAGTTTTTTCTTCCTGGTGCCAGATGGCCTCTTTAAAGGGTAGGGCTGATCTGATGCTACTCTTCACTGATTACATCTTATTACAGGGGATGAATATTTATTTGAGTTTTAGCAAAGGGGTGCACCCTTCTCCCAAGTGGAGTGCTACTTTTTTCTGTTTCCTTGGTAGTTAACTGTTCTTGGCTCTATTTTCTCTGATCGGCAGATTCTACTTGGTACTTTAGATGTTTAAGTTTCTTTCCCTTTGCAGTTCTTTGCTTTTCTCGTACCTTCCATTAATGTCTCTACCTTGATCCCAGACCCAGCTTCCTTTCCCCCTTATGTGGGCTTTCGATGGGTTAACTGCCCAATTCCCACTCTGCCCACTTCCTCTCACCTTGTACCTTTCATAGTCTATTATTGCTTTAAAAAATAAAGAGAATTTCTATCTGATCAGATTATGTGCTTTATAATTAGATAATCACTCCTGCTAAACCTTAATCTATAGGCTTTTCAAATGTTTGTGTTTATTTTTGTTTTTATATATTTTGGGAAGTTCAGGGCCTTTTAGTTTTGGAAAGCAAAGCTTTAAGTAATTGCCGATTTATACAGATTTAATTGACATTGCTTAATTGTCTGCTTTGTGCCCATATTTCCTGCCACAAAATCTTACATCAGCACCAGTGAATACTGGCTGTGTAACCGTCCATATAGTTTGCCAGAGTGTTTGGATTTAAAAATAGGATATTTAAACATCAGCGAGACAGACTCTATAGAAAAGGCGTCACATGACTTACCGCAGTGATTATTTCACTTTTCAGCCCATCACAACTGCCCCTTTCACAGGAATGATTTTGTATTTTCTTTGTAAAACGCCCCCAGAACACATTACTTTGTCTGCGTCAGAGAGATAACAGAATGCACACGTTTTATACAAATCATTTGTGCATGCCTGGCAGACAGGCCACGTGTTATAATACAGCAAGCAGATTTTCTTTCCTGAATATTAAAAACTGGCCTTGGCACTTGTCTTTTTCTATCAGAACATGTGGCGTCATATCTATGGTTACTAGTGTTTGTAGCGTTGCACTAACAGTTTCTGCATTCTTCTGTTCTCTCCTTGTTTATGGCTGTTGCTATTGTGGTAGCATATACATTAGCGATCCTATGATTCTTAGAAACAAGAATGGCTTCTTAGAAACGAGGATGGCGAGGTTTCATTTCTCGTTCCTTGGACATGTTGTCAGGAGGAACCAGTCCCTGGAGGAGGACGTAATGCTTAGCAAAGTGGAAGGCCCGTTAATATGGAAACCGAGTAAGATGCCCAATGAGGTGGAGTGACAAAGTCGCAGCAACAATGGGCTTGAATACAACAGTAATTGTGAGGGGTGTGTGTGTGTGTGTGTGTGCAGGGCCAAGCAGTGTTTCATTCTGTTGTGTGTAGTCGGGTCGCTATGAGTGGGGGCCAACTAGATGGTACCTAACAACAACAACAACATGATACTTAGAACAAAAATCTGAGTAGGCTTCATTTAGAAAGCATTTCCTATAGGCTAAAGGAAAGCCAGAAGTACACACAATAAAACAAAAATCCTTTCAGTCTCGATATTATTCTACCCTGAGAGTGCCACTTCTGCCAAACTCTGCTTTTCTCTCCTCCTCATTCTTCAGCTAAAACACAGAACATCATTTGAGAAAACCTTGCCTAATTTCAATTAGGTAGCCATGATTTGGATTCCAATACACTATGTTTCTTTCGAAAGCTTAATTAAAATGTGTGTTGGTTAGTTTGAGTTATTGTTCAGGGTTATTGGCAAGGTTTTGTGAGGGTAGACATGGACACAGACCACTGAGGAGACACACAAGAGGTGTACTTTTAGAGGCAGAACTTCTGACTGACCATGCGCCGGCCCCCCAGGGCAGGGAAGTAGACAGTGCTGCCTGAGAGCTGAGAAGACAGAGGAGGAAGACACGTGCAGAAAGGGAGGTCTGTCTCCCACACAGCAATCCGATGGCATGTAGGAACATGCCGAGGAGGCCCACACAGGTACTGATACACCTGGTGTGACTGTAGTCTGGGATGCGAAAGCTGGTACGACAGCAGAGGAGAACTTTGCTTTGCTTCGACAAGAAAGGTGGAAGGTACCAGACTTCATGATTTCTTTCAAACATGATCCATTCTGGATGAGCTCAAAGGCAATATGAGCATTAGGAGATGACTAGGATGTGCTGCTAAGAGATACCTGAGCATGACATATGCAGAATGAGAGTCTAGAAAGAATTTCTTGAGGATTCCCAACGATTGTCTCTGCAAATGGAAACAGATGGGGTTTGAAGTTGTATATTTTTTTATATGGGGAGGCACTAGCTCTGGATGCAAGTCTCTTTAATTGGCCACCTCTCAGGGTGCAAGTCTCTTTAATTGGCCACCTCAAAGATCAGCTCGAGAAGATACAG
>NW_006408539.1:22980838-22997412 GCF_000296735.1 Chrysochloris asiatica
CCTTCTCCAGCGACTGGTCCCTCTTGAAAACATTTCCGAAGTATGAGAGACGAAGTCTGGCCATCCTGGCCTCCAGGGAGCACTCTGGCTGCATTTCTTCCAATACAGATCTGTTGGTTCTTTTGACAGCCCATGACATTTTCAATATTCTCCTCCAACATCGTAACTCAAAACCATGACCTCTAGAATAGGGAAAATAACAGTACACAATTTACAGGGAGGTTAATGAATGAAAACCAGGTAGCAGAATAAACGGAATGAAAAAAGTGTTAAAATGTCAGTGATTGCTATTACCTCTTTGTTTGGAGAACAAAAATTAAAAATATATATATATTTTTATTATTATTTTTAGAAGTCAAACTAAGGTAAGTACAAAGAAAAGTAGCAGAAACCGGGAGGACTCCATGGTGCCTGGCTACCATTGCTGCTCATTCTATCAGGGTTACAGTAGACTGACCTTGAGAGGATGGCAGAAATACGTGGAACAGAACCGTCAATTCCTAGCAAACAAACAAGACATAGTTATTGGACTGGTTGAAACCGGAGGACTCCCCAAATCTGTCACCTTGAGATCCTCTTCAAATCTTGAACTAAAGCTAACACCTAAGGTCATCTTGTGGTACAGCGGGTTAAAGTGCTGAGACTACAAAATGGTTTGAACCACAAGGTCGGCAGTTCAAGTTCACCAGCCTTGGAAACCCTACACGGGGTCACTATGAGTCAGAAGCAACTCAACCACACTTAATAACAACAACAACGTCAACTTGTAGCTAAATAACAGATTGGATTATAAAATACTGTTATCTGTAAATTCTGTGCTCCTTTAGAAATTTGCCTACTTGAGACCAAACAGTCAACAATCACTTTGAAACAAAGATGAGAATAAAAGGGAATGGGGAAACTAGATTAAGTTATTTAAGGTCAATAATGTCCCCATTGTGAAGAACATAAGCAATGCCGCAGAACAATTTGTATAGAAATCACTGAAAGGAAACCTAAACTACTGTGTCAACCTTCACCTAAAATACAATAAAATATTACCAAAAATATAAAACTATAAGAAAATAAAATCTAAAGACCACCATTCCAAACACACACAAAGGTTTAACCTTTGAACTTTCACATTCAAGGTGATTAAATAAAAATAACATTAGAACAGGGAATACTTTCTTTCCCAGTCTGTGACTCACATGGTACCTCCCAGGAAAGGAGAATAAACAGCCAATTAAAAGACCAGAAGTGGCTGGGATCAAAGATTGTCATCATTATTGTTATTAAAGTGCTGTCGAGTCGGTTCCAACTCACAGCAGCCCTGTATATAGGGTTTCCGAGGAGCAGTGGGTGAATTTGAACCACTGACCTGTGGTTCAAACTGACCTTGAGATTGAGTGCTTCAGGGATCAATTTAGAAAATCATTGAGTTATAGGAAAATTAAGTACATTGATTTGTGATGGAGTCCGTGATTGGTGAATTCCCACACCTCATATACTTGGCTTGCTTAGAAACTTGTAATCTAGTTTGAATTTCTATGGAACAATATGAATATTGTATTAAAATTTAGACTGTACCTTTATTATGTGTAATCCAAAGCATTTTGATAAATCTTATTTATCCTTACAGTCATTCTGGTTTTTAAGTACACCATTTCTCATTCAAAAAAGAGAGAAAAGTGAAAGAAAATTTAAATACTGTATTAACTCACGGTCATTTGCTAGAGATTTGAGTTGCTGTAAAAGAAACAATCTCTTTGACTAAGAGCACAGCCAATATGCAGGCATTCAGTGCTTACAGTTCAATGAGGTACTTGTTTGGTCTCCCTTTTTAAAATATAGTGTATTATGTCCCCTTTCTAGAAACTGGCAGACTCAGGACTTGAACCCGTAGATGTGGCTCTGGAACTCATCCTCTTCCACAGGAAGGTCCTTCTTTGACAAGAAACAATATGCTTCACAAGTTTACATGAAGTTTTCCACCCATTACATTTTGTTTATTTGGTTGTAACTTGTATTCAGAGGTCATTGAAATAATTATAATATTCCAATTGAACATTTCTCAAAAAGCAAAACTCAATATAAGAAATGCAAAATAGATGGCATTTTAATATGTTTGGCATTCACCAAAGGCAAAAAAAAAGTGCTTCCACCACTGGCAAATCCTTTCACAGTTCTAGGAAATCAAACATGATGAGAATGTATATATGTGTAAAGGATTGCTCCAATAAGTACAAAAATGTCTATTAAATATCACTATTTACCCTTGATTAAGAAAACTCCTCAGAACAGGAATGACTGCTATTCAAGTTCAAGGACTGAATGATTAAACCCTACTCATTTTTGTTTAATCAGATGTAGAAAAAATATAAAGTTAACTGGTAGGCAAATTCCCAATAGACCTGATCCAATTACAGTCTTCAAAAATAAAATAATATAAAATTTAATGAGACTTTTTGAAAGTCATTGCAATTTCATGCTATTGGTTTATGTTGAAATGACAAGGATAAATTTGACTTTAATATACTAAAGAAAATTCTCTGTCTTATGGAGTTCCAACCCAAAGGGGGAAAAAAAAATTATGCATATAATATTAAGTGTGCTTCCAATTAAGAGTTTCTTTTGTTCTTTTCTTCTTTTAAGAGTTTATGTTGAAACTACATAGTGTTGTATGCCATGGAGTTGGTCCCAAGTCATAGCGACCCTGCATAGGGTTTCCGAAGCTGTAAATCTTTGTAAAACAGAAACTTATTTTTCTCCTGTGGAGCAGCTGGTGGACTTGAATTGCCAGCCTTGTGGTTCACAGTCAAGTGCTTATCCTATGGAGCTGCCATACTCCCCAAAGTATTTACTTATAAATAAACTCTTGTTGTTGTTAAGTGCCATCGAGTCATTTTCGACCCATAGCGACCCTGTCTAGGGTTTCCAAGGAGTGACTGTTGAGCTTGAACCGCTGACCTTGCAGCTCAAAGGGCTTTGCAGTCTGATGCATTAGCCCACAGCACCACGCCTTCAACCAAACCCAGTATCATCAAGTTGATTCGGAGTCATAGCAACACTGTACATACAGGCTGTCAATCTTTACAGGAGCAGGAAACCTCGCTTTCACTCCACTAAGTGGCAGGCGGGGTTTTGATGCACAGTTATTGTTAAGTGCCATCGAGTTGGTTCCAACTCATAGCAACCCTGTATAGCTTTCGGAAGAGCTGCTGATGGGTTTAAACCACCAACTGGCAGTCCAGTGACTATCCCACAGTGTCTCACCAGGACTCCTTCGTTGTTGTTGTTGTTAAGTGCCGTCGAGTCGGTTCCGACCAATGGCGACCCTGTACAGGGTTTCCGAGGCTATAAATGTTTACGGGAGCAGAAAGCCTCATCTGTCTCCCGCCGAGCGGCTGGTAGTTTCGAACTGCTTACCTTAAGGTTCACAGCCCGATTTGTAACCACTACACTACCAGAGCTCCTTACTAGGACTCCTAGACAATAGATAATAGACAATCCATCTCACATAGCAAGGAGACCAGAGGCGGGCACTCCAGGGCCGATGCTGCAGCTTCATCCCCAAGTGTGCCTCGCGACCACTCTGCTCCACCAACGTGAACACTACCAGCTGGCTAGTCCACTGCCTTCTAGCATCATGGCCACATCTCTGAAGGAAGAAAGCGGAGAAAGAGAAAATCTCATTCTGAGGAAGGGAAACCTTTCTCAGTGGCCATGCCTTCATATCTCATCAGCCTGAACTAGGTCACACTCGTACCTTGGGACTTGTGAATAGTCAGTGATATTCAGGTCTTCATGGCAGATTGGGGTCTTCCTTCCACTTGAGCAAACTGGAATGTAGTTAGCAGGGAAAAAGGAGACTATTGTATAATTAATGGATAATATGTTAAATATTGTCTAAATATAATCAAATTTCTTGAAATTAATGATTGATGTCATATGCTTTTTCTAACTGCATGTTTGTATTTATATTTCTGGTAAGAATTAATATGAGAAATTTATTTTTCTTAGAAGATATTCCATATTAATAAAATTATAATTTTGAGGTTACGCTGGAAAAGAAAATATGGAATATGAAAAAAGGATGCATTGCTTTCATTAACTTAAAAGCTCAAAACAAAACTGACTAGGACTTGCTTTTGTAATTGCAAGGGAAACTCAAATGTCTAATTATATCTGTTGTCTTTCTTAGAACTGAAAAAATATGAATTTAGATTCCATTCATCGGTTGATTGCAGAAGCAGAAATCTTCCAGATGCAGCGATCATCCCTGAAGGCACCTTTTGACACAGCAGTCCCTGCCTCGCCCCTCAGGGAGACTTGTCCTTCTCATATGCCACCTTCTGGGCTACAGTCTCATACCCCCCAAATTGCCTGTGTTCGATCACACCCCAGTGAATGGGACTTTAGTGAGGAGCTTCGTCTGAGGGAACTTGAAGAAGCCAAGGCCAGAGCTGCTCTGATGGAGAAGACCATGAGGTGGTGGTCAGACTGCACTGCCAACTGGAGAGAAAAATGGAGCAAAGTTCGAGCAGAAAGGAACAGTGCCAAGGAGGAAGGGAGACAGCTCAGACTTAAGTTAGAGATGACCATGAAAGAATTAAGTGCACTGAAAAAGAAACAGAGATTGTCCCATGAGAAAGACATGTTAGAAGTTCAAGTTACCCAGGACTTAAAATGTCCTACTTCCTCAGAAACCTTTTATGTACTTAAAGACCAATATCAACTTGGTTCTCAAACAAGAGAGTATTTGGAAATAAATGAATCTTCTATAAAGGAGAACACAAATAGTAAGGTAAGAAAATAAAATTCCACAGAGGAATCTAGAGATTATGTGAATATTTTAATGCTATAAATAATGAGAGGAAGGAGGCTTGGTGGTACAGTGATGAAGTGCTGGGCTGTTAACTAAAAGGTCAGCTGTTGGAACTCACCAAGGGATTCAGTGGGAGAAAATACTTTAGGATCATTTCCCGTAGAAATTACAACGTTGGGAACTCAATGGAGAAGTTCTACTCTGAGCTACAAGGTCTCATGAATCAACTCAACAGTAATTTTGTTTGTTTGTTTGTTTTCATTTTAATAGTGATGGGAAAATAGGGACATGTGGGCAATTGGATGATGACCATACTGATATTTTTAGCAAAAAGGAAGCCAGAACATTATGTATAAAATAGAAAATATCTGGAGCTAATTCTCTCATTACACTCACTATCTAGATAAGTGATCCATTGAGAAGTATTATGCTTCCCAAGATGGAGAACTCACTTTGATGTTCGGACAATGAAGTCTATGCAAAATGGCTCCCATACGCAAATGCTTTTAGGAAATAATTCATACTAGTCACTCTTGGAACATTTGGATACAATTTAGAATCTTGATGTTTCTAAAAATTCTCTAAGAAAAAAAACTATTCAAACCTTTCTTAACCTAGTGGTTCATTGTTGTTAAGTGCCATCAAGTTTGTACTGACTCATAGTGATCCTAATCACAACAGAATGAAACATTGCCTGGTCCTGGGCCAACCTCACAATTGTTGCCATGTTTGAGCCCATTGATGCCACCACTTTGCCAATCCATCTCGCTGGGGGGTCTTCCTCTTTTTCTCTGACCCACTACCTTACCAAACATGACATCCTTCTCCAGCAACTGGTCCCTCCTGACTACATGTCCAAAGTATGAGAGATGAAGTTTGGCCATCCTGGCCTCCAGGGGGCACTATTTATTCATGGACCCACCTCACCCTTTGCTCCCCATCCCTTTTATTTAACCTGGTAAATATATTAACATCCCATGGATAATACTTTGGGAAACGTTAGGGAATCATGTTAACTCTTTTCACAATGTTCAGTTTATACTGTTACCCATTTCTATTTCATTCCATCTTTAAACATAGAAAATCAGGTAAATGTCTTATTTGAACTTCTTGGTCTAGAGCTTTTGCATGTGCATTTCTATGTGTGCTTTTAAAAATCCAGATCCTGGTATCTATATTACATTTGCGTGCATTCTGGGATAAATGTTACCTATTACCAAAATTCAATCATGTGAAGAGTGTATTTGAATCAAGTGATTGAGATAGGCCAATGTAACTAAAATGGTGTGTACTGAACTAAACAAATTGTTGTTGTTGTTGTTATGTGCCGTGGAGCCGGTTCCGACTCATAGCGACCCTGTACAGGGTTTCCGAGGGTGTCAATCTTTACGGGAGTAGAAAGCCTCGTCTTTCTCCCGCGGAGCCGCTGGTAGTTTCGAACCTCTGACCTTAAGGTTCGCAGCCTGATTCGTAACCAGAGCTAAACAGAACTAAACAAAAGAGGTCCTTATTATTTACAGCTTAATAGACTTGGTGTGCTGATGCGCTGGACCTCAAAGTTAGCTTGAGCTGCAAGGACAGAAGTTCAAACCCATCAGCCGCTCCTTGGAAACATTATACAGGGTCACTATGAGTTCAAACAGACTCAATGGCACTTAACAGCAACAACAAGACACCACATAACAGCAAGGTCATCAGTTAAGATCCGCCAGCCTTTCTATGGGAGAAAGATGAGGCTTTCTTATCCTGTAAAGATTAATGCCTCGGCAAGCCTATGCAGGGTCACTGTGAGTCAGAACCAACTCAAAGACAGTGGGTAGACAGCACAGTGGAAAATCTGAAGGATTCACTTCTTGTTTGTTATGTGAGGAAATTCTCAATATCTTGGAACTTCAAATAGATTATCTTTTGTACCATCAATGTCAAGAACAAATCATACGCAGTGGGTATATACTCAGTCTATTTAGGTAATAAACAGTAAAAATCCCTTCTAATGGCAAAATTTTAGTATTGGCTATTGAAGAAGCTTCAATCAGCTGGTTTTGTCTTGATCGATTTCCTGGCCAACTTTGACCTAACCTAATGAGGAAGATATCTGTGGCTGTATGAACTAGTTGATCATATTATTTCCCAGTCAGAGATGCACGTCTTGTTTTTTTCAGACGTATACGGTAGTGCAGGAAATTACTTAATATGGTACTTCTATCCATAAAGTTTTTGTAGCTCCCTCCTAATGACAGGGTTGTTGTTGTTAAGTGCCATTGAGTCAATTCTGACCCATAGTGACCCTGAATAGGATTTCCAAGGACCATGCAAATTGAGTGTATTTCCTGTTTTCCTGATAGATCTGGGTAAGAGAAGAAGGGGGAAGATTTTATCAATTTTGCCACCCTGCTGTGTATAAAATGAGTTGTCTCATAAGCAGGAGGGGTGGGGAATCTCACTATCAGCAAAACAGAAGAGCCAGGAGTGGAGCATATTCTTTGGCCCCTGAGATCCTGGTACATTTAATCTCCTCACCCAGGAGGCAGAGAGTTGGGATACCAGAGGAATTGGCAGCAACAGAAAAAAGAGCCAGATCAAAAGACACAGCACTGAGCTTCTTGGCCCACAAACTTAGTGTAGCTGAGTGTCCTTGGGCAGGAAGCTCTCTTGCAAAGTGGGCGCCTCTGGGCACTTAACTAGGAAAGCTTGGTTTCCGGAACTATGGAACTAGAAGTGAGCACCTTTGAGCTGAGGTTTATGGCAGATTGAGGGCCTTTTGGACATCAGCAGTTGTAAGAGAGTTTTGTATCATTGCCTGAGTAGGGCAGAAACCAAAGGGCCACGTGGCTGAGAGGCCAGGGACCTGAGAGAGACCTGCCTACGGGCACAGCTGAGAAAAGATTATCCTGTCTAAATAATTTTATCTTGAATATCTCTGGTAGCGTAGTGGTTATGAATCAGGCTGCTAATCTCAGGGTCAGTAGTTCGAAACTACCAGTTGTTCTGCAGGAGAAAGATGAGGCTTTCTGCTCCTGTAAAGATTTACAGGCTTGGAAACCCTATACAGTGTCGCTATAAGTCGGAACAGACTCCACGGCACACCACCACAACCACCAACTTCCCTAATAAACACTGTAATTGTGAGTCTTGTATGTGTTTTCTCTGGCCATTGCAGTGAATTATTGAACCCAAAGGAGAAATAGAGCATCAGAATTGAGAAGAAGGGTGGCGAGAGGGCTTCCACGCCATTCATAATAAATACTACATAATTAAAACACTAAGTTTTTAGTAAATGAAGAGATGAATTATACTATGGATCTTTGTATCCATATATTCTTTTGAATATAAAATGCTAATAATGATGTATCATTGGGATTTTATTTGAACTAGACTATTCTAGCTTGGTGCGGTGGGTTAATGCAGTTTGAACCGTAAGGTCAGCAGTTCAAGCTTACCAACCACTCCTCAGAAACCCTGTAAAGCTTGCTACATGTCAGAACTGACTTGACGGCACTTAACAACAACAATTTATAGATTACTTTATGTAATTTAAAACCAGTATATCCTGGGAAAATTAAATTATAGACAAATGTTTATAGCATGAGCTCAGTGCACTGTAAAATTATGATATGAAATGATTGAGACAGTATGCTATTCTTTTCATTTATGTCTGTATCTACTAAAAGATCCAATTAGAATCTATTGAGATTCAACTAGTGCACTCAACTAGTTCAACATACATGCCTGTTAACAATTTTAAAGGTTTTCCAGAAAGTTCTTTTTATCTGGTCTTCCAAGGATGTTAAAAAACAATCATTTTACTTTACTTTCTAACTTGTGACCAGAACTTAAAGGACAATTAAACTCATTAAGTGTCTTTTTACTGCTGTTCCAGTTTATACAATGCTTTGTTTGATGTTATTAGAAAAAGATAACTTAAATGCAAAGTCAAAGCAGAACTTTTATGAAAGTAATTTTCTTATAATAAGATGTTGTTGTTGTTAAGTGTCATCCAGTCAGTCCAGTCTCATAACAACCCTGTATAGGGTTTTCAAGAAGGGGTTGGTGGGTTTGAACCATCAAGCTAGTGGTTAGCAGTCCAGCACTGCATTTATCCTACAGTACCACACCAGGACTCCTTATAATAAGACTGTTGTTGTTTTTAAATGCTATCAAGGTGGTTCTGACTTGCAGCAATCCTGCTTAAAGTTTCCAAGAAGTCAGTTACAAGTTTGCACTGCCAACCTTGAGATTAAAACCAATCTTGCAGTCCAGCGCATTCTACTGTAGCATCACACCAAGACTCCTCCTATAAGAAGATGGTTGTGGTTATAAGTCATGGAGTTGGTTCCAACTTAAAGCAACCCTGTAGAGCGTTTCTGAGGCTGTAAGTCTTTATACAAGCAGAAAGCCTCATGGTTTTCCCACAGAACCACTGGTAGTTTTGAACTGCTGACAGTGAGACTAGCAACTCCACTCATAATCACTACTTTATCAGAGCTCCTTCCTATAATAAGATAGAACATAGAAAAGAAAAACCAGCTTAAAGAAAAATGCAGATGACATTTGGCTATGTAATAATGATATAGCTGTTGTTGTTGTTGTTGTTGTTGATTGCCATTGAGTCAGTTCCCACCCATAGCAACCCTGTCTAGGGTTTCCGAGGAGCAGTTGGTGAGTTTGAACCACCAACCTTGTGGTTCAAACTGACTTAGAATTGTTAATGAAATGAAAATAAAGGTTGGGATCTAAATAAATACATTTATTTGCTTTCAACAAATTTTTCAGACAATTTTTTCTTATGAAAGTTTTGAAAACTCACTATTTATTTATTTTCCTTTCAGGAAGAAGGTGTGATTATTAATCCATTAAGATCAGATGAGAATATGAAGCTCAGTCTTGGTTGTTCTGATGTATTTAAACATTGTAGCCCTGGAAACTCTTCAGTGAAGTCTGAACTAAGACTGCAAACAATAAATTTGCCTTTGGAGATCGAAGTACCTGAAATGTCTACTGTGCAGGGGGCTTTGGATGAGTTTAAGAAAATCTTAGGGAAGGAAAGAGAGTAAGTGCCAATTCATTGCCCTCCTTCACCAAGTGGGGAATCTAAAGCTGTTCAGGCTGTGAAGCCTCATAAGTGGTCATTGGAGAAGGTATTTTACTCACGAACACTCCTTCAGTGGTAATATTTAAAAACTAAGTTTGAGATATATTGACTTTAGTCTTTGGAAAGTAGTTTATAATTTGTTAATTTTATCTTTCTTTTTTTTATCATAACCATGTTCATAGTTCATTGAATTCTAATGTACATGTTGAAAATGTCAAGCGTGCTGTTTTTTGCAACATCCTCGGACTCAAGTAAGTCAGCATCATTAGTGATGGACAACTCAAAGTATCATGAGTTATGGATTGCCGAAACAGATGCCTCAAACACTGATCACGTGGGTATGGAGGAAAGAACACCGGGCTTGTGGTTCAGAAACCTGGACACCTATCTTGGTTTTGGCATGTTCTAACTATATGGCATTGGGTCAGCAGGACTGTGTTCCTTGTACACTTTGTACAAAGAGGAGTAGCCATCCTGGGCTCAAGGAGTCTGGTGATATAGTGATTTTAGAAATGAACTGGCTAGTGGTTGGAGAAGCTTTCAGACCCACTCACATTGCTTCACTAAGTGTCACAAATTGCTGAGACCTAAATGAAAATGATCCTAGTCTGTCCAGGTTTAATGCTATGCACACATATCATGACACATTGACATACACATGGACACATATTTATATTTCCTATTTTTGACTTCCTTGAAATACATGAACCATCTCCATCAATAGCAAACTTTCGGGTGCTCAGAAACCAGTATAGAAATCCCAGACAGGCCAAAGATAAGGGGAGAAGGACGAAGGATGGCTTCGATTTATCTTCCTCTCTCTTCTATAAGAAAAAATCCCATGGATGTGAGTCTGGGTATATGTGTCCCTGGATCAACATGCAATCTACTTGAAACAATTGAAAAGCCTTTTTTTTTTTTCTTTTTTTCATCACAAAGGAATGTTTCTCAAGGATACAGTATGTGCTATTCCTATAAATCTGTCTAAACTTTGAAATATTCCCTTCTGGAATCTCAGCCAGTGGGTGGCTTCAGTTGAGGAAATGTGAGTGTAATTTTTCTATGTTCCCAGCTAGTGAGAGCATTCTCTTGACAGGGGCAGACGATTAAACCCAGGGAACTCTGGGAATCATTCCCACCGATGTCAATGACTAGAACTCCTTCATCAAATACAATAAGATTTATGATATTCTTGTACTCCGTGTACTGTTTCAGCCTTAGAAATAATTATCCAGTCTTTGGAAGTCTCTCATATTCTGATTATTTGCATATCTATATGTTTTTTTTTCAATCCCTTGGCCAGAAAATTGCCCAGGCAGAAAATTGGGGTTGAAGATGGGAAGTCTGATGCAGTTGTAGAGCCTCCTAACCACAGACAAAAGGAGCTCTGGTAGTGTAGTGGTTACGAATCGGGCTGCGAACCGCAAGGTCAGCAGTTCGAAACTACCAGCTGCTCTGTGGGAGAAAGATGAGGCTTTCTGCTCTCATAAAGATTTATAGCCTCGGAAACCCTGTACAGGGTCGCTGTGGGTTGGAACCGACTTGACGGCACATAAAAACCATCACCACCACAGACAGGAGTCAATTCTAACTTATGGTGACTCTGAAGGGGGTTTCCAAAGCTGTAAATCTTTACGGGAGCAGAAAAGCTCATATTTCTCCTGAAGATCAGCTCTTGGGTTTGAACTGCTAACGTTGTGGTTACCCTGCAGCACCACCAGACCTTCTTTGCTATAAAGCTAGTTGTACCTAAACATTGAGAAGGAGGAGGTTCAATGAAATCTGAAGTAAAGGAGACTATGATGTAGATGATCAACATTCAGAAAGAGCCTTCTGATCAAATGACTTCAGCCCTGATGGGGGAGGCTTCAAAAAGTTCATGACAAAATTTCATTGCCTTGTAATTCCATTTTTCCATGAACTTTTTGAAGCCCCTTCATACAATGTCTGCTTTATGTCATTGAAAGTGAGCTTTTAATCTCGTCTCTCATTTTTATTTTTGTAATTGTTTTTCTCAATATGAAAAGTAGTATTTCTTAATTCTTTTTCACTAATGCATTGACTGTTTTCCCCCTCAATAAAATGAATTTTAAATCCTGGTGAGAAGGTATAGAAAATTTAAAATGCTTCAAAGATTAGCATGGGGATAGAAACTCCCATGTATTTTTACATGCCCATATCAATGCAATAAATAACGTGGCATTCGTTGTTGTTTAGTGCTGTGGAGTCAGTTCTGACCCATACCGACCCTGTATAGCATTCCCAAAGAGCAGCCGGTGAGCTTGAACCACTGACCTTGAGGATCAAACCGACTTTGCAGTCCAGCGCATTAACCCACAGCACCACACCAGGTCTCCATCAATGTTGTTCAATATAATATTGTTAAAAACTAGAAAGGCCTGTTTTACTTATTTAGTAACTGCCAGTGCTGGGATAGGCAATAAGCCATAATCATTTTTTCTAGACTTTTCCATGGTAAATACACAGGTATATGTAACAAAATATTTGCCATTTCAGCAATCTATACATGTACAGTTCAGTGGCATTCATTATTGCTCATCATGTTGCTCAAACGTCACAATTTCTTGTTCCCAAATTACATCATCCCCATTAAGTGAACCTCAGTGTCCCCTAAGCCTTGAGTCCTCTGCCACCCCCTTCCCATCCACTCCTGGTCTCTCTATGCCCGTCTTCTTCTCATTAAGGACTGTCCACTAGGAGCCCTGGAGGTACAAATGATTCCGCACTCAGCTGCTAACCAAAGGCTGGTGGTTGGAACCCACCAGTGGCTCCATGGGAGACAAGATCTGCCAATCTCCTGACATCACATCCTAGGAAACCTTATAGGACACTGTCACTTTGATGTATATACCAACTGTCACTTTATGAGGCCGAGTCTGTTTCTGTGCATAGCTTATGCAACTCCTAGTAGATCTCTACCAGAGTCTTCCTTGCAATTGGTCTGCAGACAGTTGACCAAGGAACAGTTATTTGGAAGTAGCCCTCTCAATTTTAAGCAGCTTTGTAGCAATAACAGCAGCAGGTTCAAATACTGCAATGACTGTAGGGGTAGTTAAGGATCAGATAGGGTTTTGTTCTGTTGTGCCTACGGTTGTTATAAAGTGGAACCAACTCAAGAGCACGTGACAACAACAACAAACAACAATGCTACGAGGAAGAAGGGAGTACCAGCACCCTTTCCGGTGGAGGGAGGCAGTGGCAGGAGTGATCTCTGCTTTCCAGACAGCAGCAGTCTCTGAACCCCATGACATCACTGTGTCTCACGTTGGTAGCATTGACATCACGGTATGACGTTGCACTTCACCGGGCGGTCACATTGCTGCCCCATGAGAAGGCTTCCATATTGCTTTCTTGTGAGTTTCTGATTGTTTCTCTTGCTCTACCAGAGATTGGTTGGGCTACTAATGTCCTTTCGTACTTAACATTGCTAATTTTGGACATTTTTGCTTGTCAGACTCATAATTGTTACTGGGAGAAGCACTAGCTACAGACAGGAAGAGCTATAGACAGTAGGATCTTCTTAGGATCAGTCGTGTGATGTGTGGGTTGTACTTGTTCTCAGCCCCGTCTCCATCTTCTCTGGTCCTCCTGAATGTCTCTAAAGAGAAGAATGTTCTGGAAGTACATCGATTCTTCTAATTAAATGAATAGTATGAGTCTGACTGTTTGACACTTACTGCTGCCAGATGTAAGGATAAGTAGCTGGCAGTGCAGTGACAGAATGACAGATATATTGCTCATTAAAAAGAGATCTGTGTAAACTTGGTAATTCACAGCTTAGTACAAGCTCTATATTTTGTAGTAAGATAAATATGGGCATGTAAACACTATTATGTTGTTATTTGCTCTGGTAAAAACATTTTGACATTAGTTGTACTCTTTAGGGAAAGATGAATTAGATATTTTACAATGGAATTTCCCATTGTTAAAAAGTGATTGATATTTGCTGTTGTTAACTGCCGTCGAGTCGATTCTGACTCCCAGCGACCCTGTACAGGGTTTCCTAGGAGCAGCTAGTGGGTCTGAACAGCTGACCTTGTGGTTCGCAGTCCAGTTCTTATCCTACAGCACCACAGATATTAATCTCTCAGAGGCTTTTGATCCTGAGAAATATTTTTATTAATATTCCTGTCTATATATCCAAGTTTTGTGGTCAATTATGAGATCATGATAGATAATAAAATTAAAAAAAACCAACAAAAAAAAAAACCAAACTGTTGTTTTTAAGTTCCATCGAGTCAGTTCTGACTCATACCGACCTTGCATAGTGTATCCAAGGAGCGGCTGGTGACTTTGACCCACTGACCTTGTGGTTCAAACTGAACATGCAGTTGAGTGCTTTATCTCACAGCACATATTAGATTACATTAAGTATAATCCTATCCTCCTTTAAAAATAATTTTAGTCCAGACTCTGTCTTTTAGATCCTGCGAAGTCTAGTTTAGCAGTCTGACTTTTTAAAAGTTCATAACATCATATTAAAGAGACTGTATTTTTCTTCACCATCGTGTGAGTGCTACTACGTTCCGTCTTGACTCTGTCTTCTCATAAGACTTTGAGGATCAAGAGGTTCCTGTCCAGGAAACCAAAGCAGAATCATCCCATTCCCCAATGGATTTGAATGAAAACTGGTAATAAAATCAGATACAAGTCCAAGAGAGACACTGGAGAAGATCCACGCTGGGTCTCTAAGGAGTCGCACATGTGATGATAACACAGCACGTAACGTACCCAGGTCCTAGCACGCTACCATAGCAAGATCAATTCTGCCAAGAGTTGATCAATTGAACATGTTTAGCAAAACTTCTAGTTCCTGCCCTTATTTTTATGCTTCCACATTTAAAGAGGTTGTCTAATAAATATGTGAGACCTTTGGTTTGAAAAAATAAAGAGACTACATTTTTAATATTGGTCTTACATTTGTTTTATAGAATTTGTGTATAAAATAGACAGTATCCTTTACAGTAAATATTAGTGTTTGTTAGTTGCTATTTTAATTTTTTTCTCAGACAACATGATGATAGTTTAATTTGACTATTGAATTCATCAATTTTGGGAAATCTTGCTGAAATGTAAAATAAGTAGGTAAAGAAATTAAGGCTTTATATAGCGCCCTCTGCTGTATGAATGTATGTATGCACTGTCCTTCAAGGCTGTAAAAGGATAATAATGTTCCCTGAGAGGCCGTATTAAAAATATCCAAGCATCTCACTGTCATTGAATGCACTTTCACGAATTGCTTGTCCCTTAATTAAATTGTAACTTTTTACAGAATGAAAATACATAATTTTCCTTTGTAAAACATATATGTTATTGTTCAGTCGGTTCTGATTCCTAGCAAGTATATTTAAAAAGATAAAGGTCATCTAAAATATCTTTCCTAAATATTTTTCTTGTTGTTGTTAAGTGTAGTTGAGATGGTTCTGAGTCATAGCGAACTTGGAAGGCATTTCTGAGGAGCAGCTGGTGAGTTTGAATCACTGACCTTGACATTCAAACTGACCTTGCAGTCCAGTGCTTATCCTGTAACCTGGACTCCTACAGCACCACACCTATAATGTTTCTAAAATATTGGTGGTAAGTACTGGCGAGTCTGTCCTGGCTCAGAGTGACACTGTATATTATGTTTGGTAAGGAGGACGGTCAGAGAAAAAGAGGAAGACCCTCAACGAGATGGATTGGCCAAGTGGCAGCATCGATGGGCTCAAGCGTGGCAACAGTAGTGAGGTTGTCCCAGCATCGGGCAGTGTTTCCTTCTGCTGTGTATAAAGTCGCTATGGGTCAGTACCGACTTGGTGGCACCTAACAACAACATAGGGTTTCCAAGAAGTGACTGGTGGGTTTGACCCACTGACCTTTCAGTTAGCAGTCAGCACTTATCCTACAGTGTGTCCATACTAGGATGTTACTAGTTTGATCTGAGTAAAGAGTATAAATGTGAATACTGTTATCTATGCATTTTAATTTAGTTTGATAAAATCTTGAATATTTACCCTAGGTTTAGATAAAATCGAGATTTAATTATACCTTTATATTTTCATTATATCCATATTTGCATAAAATGATCATTATGTTTAATGTGTAATTTTAAATGTTCTAGAACTGTTTGTAAAAGAAGAGTGAGACTAGTTTACCAATAACTTTAATAACACGTTTGAGGATCAGCATTTATTCTCTAGTAATTATAACACTTTTTTATGTTAATAAGAAATTTTTACTCTGAAAGAATTGAGCTTATTTTGGCTTTTTAAATTATTATATGGTTCACTACTGACATTTTGGAGTCCTGGTATGACACTGTGGGTTAATGAGCCAGACTGTAAAGCCATTTAAACTGCAAGGTCGGCGGTTCAAGCTCACCAGCTGCTACTCGGAAACCCTATGCAGGGTCACTATGGGTTGGAACCGACTCGACGGCACTTAACAACAACAGCAACTGACATTTCAAAAAATTGACATACATTTCATTTCTTAATATATACAAATTTTTAATTTGTAAAATTTTAAATCTCTGTCTTTTTCAAAATTTCAAATACATTTAAAATATATTATTCCATTGCTGAAAGTGAAAAGGACTTAAAACATTTACTGATGAAGATCAAAGAGCACAGTCTTCGGTATGGATTGCATCTCAATGTCAA
The DNA here is from genome assembly GCF_000296735.1 of Chrysochloris asiatica. NCBI lineage: Eukaryota > Metazoa > Chordata > Mammalia > Afrosoricida > Chrysochloridae > Chrysochloris > Chrysochloris asiatica. Next base: position 22,997,400 of record NW_006408539.1, read on the forward strand.
GAAAACAAAAATC
>NW_006408539.1:22999486-23002794 GCF_000296735.1 Chrysochloris asiatica
CCCTCCTAACAATATGTTTAAAGCATGAAGACGTGACGTATGGCCATCCTGGCATCCAGGGAGCATTTGGGCTGTACTTCTTCCAACACAGATTGGTTTGTTCTTTGGGGCATCCATGGTACTTTTAGTATTCTGCTCCAACACCATAGCTCAAATGCATCCATTCTTCTACAGTCTTCCACAGGACCCGGAAGTGTTTTGATCTCTTGTGCACAGGGTTGCTATGAGTTGAAAGTGAATCATACATAGCACCTAACGACAATAACAACAGTTTCATCCTCATGTTTTTCAATTGCTGACAAAAAATGTTTCCAACTTCTTAAATACTCATATAAGCCTAATAAGTTAAAGCAATAAATATGAATATTGAAATTATTCATGTTCAATATTCTAATGAAGTTACAAACTTAGTACAAGTGTATATTTTCCAGAAATTTAGAAGTCTACGTTAATACATAATTTCTCTGAAATATTCAAATATGCCTTGTTATCTAAAACTTTAAAAGCATTCAAATGCAAAAAAAGGTCCAGGTATAGTGCTGTGGGATAAGCACTGGACTGCTAGCAACAAGATTGGTATTTCAAATCCACCAGGTGCTCTTCTGAAACACAGGGCTGCTGTGAGTCAGAACTGACTTGATGGTTCTGAACAAGACCAATAGCAATGTAAAATGAAGGAAGCATGAGAACTCTCTATACAATAAGCACTGGACTGCAGAACACATGATGGGTGGTTTGAGTCCACCATTTGCTCTACAGGAGAAAGATGAGACTTTCTGATTCCGCAAAGACTTACAGCCTCGGAAACCCTACGTAGGGTCACTATGAATTGGAACCTATGCAACTGCACTTAACCACAACAACAACTATGTAAAATCACACATCCCTATTCTTTCTAAACTTAACACAAATTATTAACATTTTGTGCCTAGTTGATTGTTTCTATACTTCATTGTGATCTTTTTGACATTCTGAAGTTGACTGTAAGGATAAAAATTGTGTCGCAGTAAGAACTTGGTTGTCACCACAGGACTAGATTTGCTTACCGACCAGAAATTGCATCTGAATTTTGTCACCTGAATCTATAGAAATTCACAGGCAGTTTCCTTAAAATCCTTTTTGTGTTGTTAGTTTTTGTTTAATATATTTGCTTGCTAATAATGGGGGATTCCAAATCAAAGTCCTATAAATGGTGCTGTTTTCCATCTTAAGTGCTTTGAAGTTAAGCTAAACCCTCATCAATTCTTTTGAATCCATTTTCAATTTTTCGATGTGATATTAGAAAATTATGTAGCTCCTTAATCAATCTCTTAATTATTTTGATTGGATTAAATTACTATATGTGTATCTATAGGCTAATTCTGCTTTGAATTATTTTCATAGTAGTGCTACCTGGAAACGTCCTAATTCTATGGATACAACAATGCCATTTCATTTAGATTCTGCATATATTTTTCTAACACTGTGAATGTATCAAAGCTTTAGAATGATGGTTAACATTACAGAAATAGATTCATGAGTGTCTATGAGTTAGCTGTAGCTAAAATGAGGCTTTCTGCTCTCGTAAAGATTTACAGCCTCAGAAACCCTATATAGGGTTGCTATGAGTCGGAACGGACTCCATGGCACACCACCGCCAAGGGTGTCGTAAGGCTGTGTAACTAGCAAGGTTCCAGTGACAGATAACCATCAGCCTTTATGGAGCTGGAGCCTCTGAACCAGTGGGGGCTTGGCTGATGGCAACGGGGCTGGAAAGGAGAGACTTGCTCATGCTTTTGTTCTCTTGTGGCCTTTGTGGGATCTGTGATCCACACCTGCAGGGTTTCCTCATAGTCCTGTGTGAAACACACTTCTACAAACTGGGAAATTCACTTTCTTATTTTGAGTAGAGGAAATAAAACTCCAATGAAACTGCTTCATTCAAACAAAATTGCAAATATTTAATAAACATTTTTATATTCCCAATAGAAAGTTATTGTTGTTGTTTTAAAGGTTAGATGGGCTCTTTGTCATTCTCTGTCATCTCAAACATTTCTGCATTCTATACAGCCACAATATAAAGACAGAACAATCATATCAAAATTGTTGTTAAGTGCCATCGAGTCGGTTCCTACTCATAGCAACCCTGTATAGGGTTTCCAAGGAGCAGCTAGCGGGTTTGAACCGCCGACCTCTGGTTCACAGTACAGTGCTTATCCTATGCAGCACACCAGAATTCCATATTAAAATGAAAACATATAATATACTCATTTGTAAGGAAACAATATGAATAATAGGCATTGTAGGGAAATACATGAATAATATATGAGAAAACCGGCAGAAAGGCAATTATTGTGGCATTAGCAAAGCCAAATTGAATATGTTTAATCAACTGTGTAGTTAGTTGATAAAATAACAAGCTAAACTAAGTTTTATTCAGTATTTGTAATTTTTAATTAGTTGGAATGTTTTTCTCTCATTACAGTAACCATATATAAATACAAAGAATTAGGAAAATAAAAAAACTAAAACTGAATTCTGTAGGATAAGCACTGTACCACAAGGTCGGTTTGAACCACAAGGTCAGTTGTTTAAACTTTCCAGTCACTCCTTGGAAACCCTATATATGGTCGCTATGAGTCATAACCAACTCAACGGCACTTAACAAGAACAAGAATACATTATTGTTACAGGATAAAGTTAATCTGTTTTCTTTTGATTCTGTTAAATGATTTAGAATGCGCTCATCGTTGGAAAAGGAACTAGAGCAGTTGGAGTCCGCCTTGTCCGTTTGGAAATGGAAGTATGAAGAACTGAGAGAACGGAAGGCAACACATCTGAAAGAGGTATGGAGTCATAGGGTGTAGATGGAGGAGTGAAATGGTTCCCTCTGTTGAATGTGTCGCACTGTGCACAGATGGTAGAGTTCCCAGTGTGGAAGATGAAAGGAGTCTCAAAAACAATTTTCTAATATAAAATGCATATTTGAACTCAGATGTCAGTAGTGGGCATTTTCAAACTGAAACCATCCGGTTCTAAGTCACACACATTTTTCTCCCCCAAGATTTTTTTTATTGTGAATTGAGTTGCAGTTTACAGAGTAGATCATTAGTTTAACATTCAACTGATCATACACTTGGCTTCATCTCAATGATTGCAATCCCCTCCAAGTAACAACACTTAGCCTACTTCCCTGTGGTTCTTATTACCATTCCATCCTCCGTCCCAATGCTTCTTAGGTAAATGGTGTCCTTTGTCCTTAGGTAAATGGTGTCCTTTGTCCTTAGGTAAATGGTGTCCTTTGTCCTTAGGTAAATGGTGTCCTTTGT
>NW_006408539.1:23002894-23004461 GCF_000296735.1 Chrysochloris asiatica
TCCTTAGGTAAATGGTGTCCTTTGTCCTTAGGTAAATGGTGTCCTTTGTCCTTAGGTAAATGGTGTCCTTTGTCCTTAGGTAAATGGTGTCCTTTTGATCTTGAAAGGTTGGATGCTCCTTAGTGGTGGTGGTTATGTGCCATGGAGTTGGTGCCAACACATAGCGATCCTGTATAGGTTTTCTGAGGCTGTAAATCTTTATAGGAGCAGAAAGCCTCATCTTTCTCTCATGGAGCAGCAGGTAGAGTCAAACTTCTGACCTTTTGGTTAGGAGCTCACCTCATAATCCACTACATTGCCAGAGCTCCTTGTTCTATGGTGAGCATACCTTACTAGTGTTCTCCCTATGTATCTATTTACCTCTTAGCTGAAACCTGGGCCAGGAGGGTGAGTTCCATTCCAGACTTGAAGGATAACTGAGAGTCATTACTCTTTCTGACCAGTAAGCCCAGTCTGTTTTTTAAATATTATTTATAAATTTTAGTTTTGTTCCACATTTTCTCCCACTCTACCTGGGACCTTATAATGTGATTCCTTTCAGAGTAGTTCGGAGTGGTAGCCTGACACCAGCTAGTTCTTCAGGTCTCAGGGTCAAGAAGACTGATATTCACGTGTTCCATCAGTCCATTGGATTAATTTATTCAAGCGTCCTCAATTTTCATCACTCTTCTTCCTTCCATACAAGGACAGACCAATAGCTACACCTTAGGCGGCTGCTCATGAGCTTTTAAAATTCCAACCATTACTCACCAAAGTAGAATGCAGAATATTGTCTTTGTGGACTCTACTATCCCAACTGACTATGGCGTCCTCTGAGATGGGGGTTCTGAGACCTGCCCCCCAGACCTAGTGACTTGTTACCTCAAGGTGTTTGATAATGTGTAAGAACTTCTCACCACCACTCGTCTGTCAGTTTATCATACTGTGGTGGCTTGTGAGTTGCTGTAATTCTGAAAGCTATGCCACCATTATTTTAAATACCAGCAGGGTCACCCATGGTGACAGGTTTCAGATGAGCTTCCAGACGAAGACAGACTAGAAAGAAGGAGAGAGGAACTATTTCTGAATATTTAGCCACTGAAAACTTTATGAATAACAGAAAAACACTGTCAGATATAGTGCCGGAAAATAAAACCCTTAGATTGAAAGGCAGTCAAAATGTGACTGGGGAAGAGCTGCCTCCTCAAAGTCAAAGAGTTGACTATGATGATGCAATTGGAGTAAAGTCCTTGGGACCTTCATTTGCTAAAGGGTAACAACTCAAAATGAAGAGAAACAGCTGTAAATATCCATTAATAATCAGAACATGGAATGTATGAAGTATGAATCTAGGATAATTGGAAATTGTCAAAAAAATCAAACGGAACACATAAACATCAATATCTTAGGCATTAGTGAGCTGAAATGGACTGGATTTGGCCATTTTGAATCTGACAACCATATGGGTTACTATGCGGGGAATGACAAATTGAAGAGGAATGGTGTTACATTAATTGTCAAAAAGAACATATGAAGATGTGTCATGAAGTACAATGCTGTCTATGATAGAATACTACCAATGTGCCTA
>NW_006408539.1:23008236-23038971 GCF_000296735.1 Chrysochloris asiatica
TTTTTTCATTGATGATCTTTGTAGTTCTAGGTCTTACATTTAGATCTTTAATCCATGTTGAGTTTGTTTTTGTATACAGTGTGAGATGTGCATCTCGTTTCATTTTTCTGCAAATGGCTTTCCAATTTTGCAACGTAACCAGATGGAAAACAAATGCATTACCTTTGAGTTAGTTCTGACTCACAGCATGTGTCTAGGACAGAGCAGAACTGCCCATCGGGCTTCCAAGATTGTGATCTTGATGGAAGCAAACTGCCACATCGTTCTCCCATGGAGCTGCTGATAACTTCAAACTGATGACCTTTTGGCTATATGCCAAGTACTTAACCAGTGTGCCACCAGGGTTTCTTATTGTCTAATATGAATCTTGTTAAGTGCTGTTGGGTCAGTTCCAGCTCATAGTGAGCTTATGCACAACAGAACAAAACACTGCCCTGTCCTGCGCCAACCTCATAATCCTTGCTAAGCTTGAGTCCATTGCTGCTGCCATTGTGTCAATCCATCTCATTGGGATGTCTATCTCATCTTTGCTGACCCTCCACTTCACTAAGCATGATGTCCTTTTCCAGGGACATGTCCTTTCCGACAATATGTCTGAAGTATGAGAGATGAAGTCTCACCATTCTGGCTTCTAGGGAGTGTTCTGGCTGCACTTCTTCCAACACAGATTTATTTGTTGTGGCAATCCTGGGTACTTTTAATATTCTTCTCCAGCATCATAACTCAACTGCATGAATTTGTCTACGGTCTTCCTTGTTCACTGTCTAACTTTCATATGCATATGAGTCTATTGAAACTACCATGGTTTAGGTCAAGTGCACCTCAGTCCTCAAACTGATGCATTCTGAAAGTATCAACACATTTCAGGTCTAGCAGGATCCTTCTCATAATTGACATCATATTATCCAGGATTATCTATTTGTTTTTATAAATTTCCTTTGCATCATTATCAGGAAAATGCTGTCTTAAAACCTTTCAATTGCAACGAATTATTAATATTTACCCCCAGTGAAATGGATTGGCAAAATGGCAGCATCAGTGGGCTCAAGCGTGACAACAACAATTGTGAGGTTGGGCCAGGACCGGGCAGTGTTTCGTTCTGTTGTGCGTAGGGTCCTTATGAGTCAGTACCGACTTGATGGCAGCTAACAACAACAACAACATTTAAAAATATTTATTGTACAAGTTTTTAATACAAAACACTGAGCTAATGTGGGTTTGAATGAGTATGTGAGGTAGAATAATGAATCTGATAAGTTACATGCTTTCAAATGAGCAAACATTTAATGAGGCTGTGATATCTGTCCAAAGTCTGTAACCAGGCCTGGAGCTGCCTTTGTTATTTTAAAGCATTCTTCCAACAGTTGTTTAAAAAGCAGTGCTATTTCTCTGCATATGTGACTCCACGGGATAAACACTGGACTGCGAACCACTAAGCCAGTGATTCGAGTCTTTCAGCTGTTTCGAGGGAGAAAGGTGAGACTTTCTGCTCCTGTAAGAAAGGTCACTGGAAACCCTATACAGGGTTGCTGTGAGTTAAAAACCAACCGGTAGGCACTTAAGTACTACCACGTACCTAAGTTCAGTGAGATGTCATGAGGGAATGGCTACAGAACTTTGTTGCTAGCATATGCCTCATTTCTGGGTCCCCAAACCCACAAGAGCATAGGTTTCCTCATTTTAAAAAATGTCGCTTATCTCAGAGTAGATTCAATGAAAACCAACGATCTAGATGAAGTGTATTTCCTTTTTATGGGCTCATATGTTAACTTGTCAACATGGCTTTGTTTCTATCTTAAACTCTGGAGCTCTGTCTCCCTTAGTCAGAAATACACATACACACGCACACACACACACACACAATGGGATACATAGTAGTTTTAGTCACATGCCTTCTTCAAGTGTGAACAGTGACAATAAATTAATATTGTGCAGGAAAAATAGTCACAGCAATGAAACATACTATGTGTGTATGTCTGCTCTATAATGTATTGGTCTCTAAACTTGACTAAGAGTGCTAATATGTAAGACAGAATTGATCTTAACCGGAATGAAAAAGAAACATGCATTTACTCTCTGTGGCCACCAGTGTGCAGTATAGACTTGTTAATGGTACTGTCTCCCCTGCTCTTTGTTATTTATGCTATTAACATTTTTGTAGCAACTGTTTTGAAAGAAAAGTCTTATTTTGAAATAGGTTATCAAGCAGTATTTAAAATTTTAAATGTATAATGCTTCTAAAATCATAAGGATTATTATTTTGGGGCAAGAGGAACAAATAGGAATATTTGTAATGAAATTTTATAGGTGAGAAAAAATAAATCAAAGTAGCATTTTATATTAATTCTATTGTGCTCTAGGATCAGAATTGGACTAAAGACCACAAAGTCAGCAGTTCAAACCCACCAGCTGCTCCTCAGAAACCCTGTACAATTTCTTGTTGTTGGTAAGGGCTGTTGAGTCAGTTCCAACTCATAGTGACCCTGACAACAATAGTAAAACATATGTTTGAGGTCGTTCTATGCTACCTGTTTGGTCCAACACATAGTGATTCTGTATAGAGTTTCCAAGGCTGTACATTTTTATAGGAGCAGAAAGCCTCATCTGTCTTCTGTGCAGTGACTGGTAGATGTAAACTGCTGATTCTGTGTTAGCAATCCAGCTCAGAAACTACAACTATCATTGAATTATATATGTGGTACTGTGGGTTAATGTGCTGGACGGCAAAGTCGATTTGAAATACAAGGTCAGTGGTTCAAGCTCACCAGCTGCTCCTCTGAAATCCTCTACAGGGTTGCTACATTCATATGTGATTCTCTATGTGGGCGTCGAAATATAAACTCAGTGTCCAATCATTTATGATGATAAGTGAATGTTTCTGTTAGATGAACTACAAAGCTGGATGTTTCTTTAATAAATGGTGGTTGGTGGTTATGTGCGAGGAGTCAGTTCGGATTCATAGTGACCCTGTATAGGGTTTCCAAGGCTGCAAATCTTTATGGGAGCAGAACGCCTCATCTTTCTCCCGTGACAGGGCTGGTAGATTGGAATAGATTATCCTTGTGGTTTTAGCAGCCCAGCTCAAAATCCATGATGCTAACAGGGATCCTTTAATAAATGACAAGATGTGAAAAATAGTTGTATTACAGATGATGGAATGTTGTTACAAACAGAGCTAAAGATAAAACATAAAAAATATATATATATTTGTGCAGTGGTTTGCGCATTGGGCCAATAAACTACAAGGTTATCAATTCAAATCCATCAGCTACTCCGAGGGAGAGACATGAGGCTTTCTGCTAGCGTAAAGATTTACAGTCTTGGAAACCCTATACAGGGTCAATATGAGTCAAAACAAATTCAGTGGCACACAACTATCACAATCAACATATGTGTGTGTGTGTATTTGTTTATATATAGGACTGCTGGTGTGGCACTGTAGGATAAGCAATCAACCACAAGGTCGGTTTGAACTGCAAGGTTGGCTATTCAAATGCACCACCTGCTTCCCAGAAACCCTATACAGGGTTGCTATGAGTTGGAACCAGCTTGACAGCACTTAACAACAGCAATATACATTATGTTGTTGTCGTTGTTGGGCTCTGACTCATAGTGAGCCTGTATAGGGTTTCCAAGGATCGACTGGTGAGCTTCAACCACTGTTCACCTTGCAGTCCAAACTGACTTGGCAGTCCAGCGTATTAACCGCAGTGTCACACCATGGCGACCCTGTATAGGGTTTTCAAGGAGCAGCTGGTGAGATTGAACCACCGACCTTGCAGTTTAAACTGACTTTCAGTGCAATGCATTAATCCACAGTGTCACACTAGGACTCCAGTATGGACATAGACACATAAATTATATGTAATTTTACATATATGTATATGTATGTATGCAAGTGTGTGTATGTATAGTGGTGACAATAAGATAAGTACTGGATTGCTGACCACAATGTTGGTGGTCTGAGCCCACCAGCTGCTCTGAAGGAGAAAGATGAGGCTTTCTGATCTCATAAAGATTTACAGCCTCAGAAACCCTAGGCCCGGCCAGTAAAAGTCAGAATCAACTTGATCGCTGTTAATAGCAACTACGTAGATATATCTTTCCACATCCTAACAAGGAATGTGTGTCCTTTGAGCCTCTTTTGGAGAAATATGATATGCACACATATATTTCAATTGTATTTTATAAAACAATAAGTTTGAAAAATGCTTCAAAATTAAACAAATAAGAATATGTGGCCACATATCATGATTAATATATACTTAGCTGAGGTCTCTTCGGTAATGGAAAACAGCAGAATTTTATGCTGTATTTTGATGTGAATCCCCATATACTTGATTGACAATCAGAAAAGGACTAGAGTCGTGGTACACTATTTGAAATTTTATAAGCATTCTGCTGTATTTACTCCCCCTCTTAAATTTTTTATAAATCACCTTCGCCTTGATTGTCACACTCGATCTCTGAAAGAGTTTGAATACAACTATAATTCTTTCTCCAATGCCTGGATCTGTTCAAAGCACACACATGCCTGGGTCAGAGTGCTGATGGAAAGATTAGCAATTTCTAGAGTTGGGAACAGATGTGCTTAATAGATCAAGATTTTTTGAAATGTATTTGAAAATCTGGTACACACTTCAAAATAAAATTACTCTTAAACCACTGGCATTTAGAACAGAGAAAATCTAAGACTTTAATCGTATGATCTAAGTGAGTATCTTAAATGCAATGGAGACAATGAGTAGTTGAGGTAATTATATTAAAAGTGCTGTCCCAAGCTGGTTTTCATTCTTAGTCAGCCTTCCTTTGCAAGTCTGTATAGATTGATTTGGAATTAGGTTATAAATTCCAGGAGTATAGAAGGGATCATTGCTATTAAATCGCATAGTCTAGAGAACCAAATGTTCATGTAAGTAACATTGATAACAAATACATATGATACCTTGATTTAGCAATCAATGACTTTGATTCCTTTCATCATCACAGAAATAATTAACCACACATGGAGGAAACTGCTTACATTTAAAAATTGGCTGCACACTGAAAAATTGAAAAGATTTTTTCAACTTTCTTTGAAAATCCTGTTGGTTAGACATTGGCTACCTAAAATGGAGGGGCTATAAAGGCATGAAGTGATTAGCCTACACATTTTCAAGAGGTAGTTTAGTCTTAGAGAGTGTGAGGGAAGGTAGAATAGCCACTGAATAGTTTTCATCTTGTCTAGATTGGTCTGGAGAAAGGAGATGGGGATAAAATTCTTATCATTCAATAGTGGGTAATTGTTATCATGACTAATTGTGGCTGTCACAATTGTAAAAGTAGACATTTTGTAACAAAAAGGGGGAGTAGTTAATCTTACAGTCCAGGAACAGAGGACCCTAACCCTAGGACCATCAAGGGAGAAGAGCACAAGCCAACAGTGGGACAGTATCCAGAGAAGCAGCGACACTAGAGATGGAGAAAGAGATTGGGACTTGGAGAGAGGGAGCAGCTGAAGACTCTAGACTCATTGAATGAGAAAGGCTGTGTGCTGGCAGCCAGGAGGCAGGCTTGCAGAATGTGCCCTTTGGTTGTTTACATTATTATATGTTTCAGAGAGTTTTTGTATATTCAGAGAGTGAATAGAAGCAAATACTGTTGAATGATGATGCACAGAGGGGATTGTAATCATTGCAATCAAACAATGAGTGTAAAACCGATGTTTTCCCATGTAAACTATCACTCAATTCACAATAGAAATGTAAAAAAAAAAAAGAAAGAAAATCATATTGATTTGTTTTTGACCTGCTGTCTTGTTTATGTATTTTACTCTGATACCTATCGCTTTGTGATGATGAGATGTGTCTGGTAATTTACAATTTGCAGTGGCCCTTAATCACCCATAGTTAAATATTTGTAGAGGCACAGTCATTACCAGCTCCCTGATGGTGCGTATAGTTTATATTGAAGCCTTGACTAGTTTCCTCATCAACACACCTTCCTGAGTTTGGAGATTTAAGAAGACAGTAGTACATGTAGTTAACACTGAACTAGTACCTTCGCTTTCAAAAAGATCACAGCACATAAGAAAGATGCTGCCACATCCAGAGAGGTTTTTTGTTTTGTTTTTTACGTTTTTATTGTGAATTGAGTGACAGTTCACATGGAAGAACATCACTTTTACACTCATCCTATCATATTTTGTTTCATTGCAAGGATTATAATCCCCTCAGTGCATCATCATTCAACAGTATTTGCTTCTATTCCCTCTACGTTTTTGGGGGGATGTACACAAAAACACTCAGAAGTATATAATAATTTAAACAACCAAAGGACACATTCTGCAAGCCTGTCTCCTGGCCGCCCACACACAACCTTTCTCTTTCCATGAGTCTACAGTCCTCAGCTGCTCCCTCTCTCCATGTTCTCATCTCTGCCTCCATCTCTGGTGTTGCTGCTTCTCTGGATAGGGTCCCACATTCCTCTCCTGCTCTTCTCCCATGATGGTCCTAGGGTCCTCTGTTCCTGGACTTTAAGATTAACTACTCTTCCCTTTATGTTACAGAACTTCTACCTTTATAATTGTCAGAATCACAATTAGTCATGATAACAATTATTCACTATTGAATTATAAGAATCTTATCCCCATCTTCTTTCACCAGACCCATCTAGATAAGATGAAAACTCTTCAGTGGGGACTCTACCTTCCCCCACACACTCTGAAACTAAACTCTCTCTTGAAAACGTGTAAGCCAGTCACTTCATGCCTTTATAGCATCCCCATTTTAGGTAGTTAGATATAAGTTGTCCGTCCATATCAACTCTGTGTACAGAGGGGATAAAATTATTCCTTGATATGAAGACACCTTCCTTCTCAGTTGGTATTTTTAGCTATTAAATCCATAATTATAGGTCAGGTTCATCAAATTACAGCGATTTACACTTTTTTCCTTTATCAATTTTTTTTTTTTGTCTTCCTCTATCAAGTATATGGGGATTCTAATCAAATATATGGGGATTTGATCATCAAGCCATCAAAGTTAGGTCAAATGGGTACTATCTGCAAGTTTAGGTGTTCTTATGCATCTCCCCTCACTTCATACCAGCTGGATGCTTCACTCTCAGCTCTAGCCCTCTCTGGCTATGTCCTTGTCTATGGGCTCAGGAGTCCCCAGGTCTCACCACACTTCAAACCAGCCAGCCCTTCCTCTTCTCTCTCTCATCTCCAGGTTAACGGGAGTCCGCAGAACTCATCAGAGTGGAAGACCTCCAAGGAAATAGATTAGCACAGCAGCAGCAACAAAGGGAGTACTGGTGTGACTCGGTGGGTTAATGGGCTGGACTGCATAGTTGGTTTAAGCTGCACGGTCAGCGGTTCAACCCCACCAGCAGCTCCTGAGAAACCCTATATCGGGTCGCTATGAGTCTTAACCAACTCAGCAACAACAAGAAGCAACAATGCTGTTGTTGTTGTTGTTGTTAGGTGCCGTCCAGTCAGTACTAAATCATAGTGACCTTATACACAACAGTGTGGCACTGTAGGATCAGCACTGAACTGCTGCTAACCTCAAAGTCGGTAGTTCAAACCCTTCAGCCGCTCCTCCAAAACCCTACACAGGGTTAGTCAAAACTGACTAGAAGGCACTTGACAACAATAACAACAACAATATGTTTTTATTAAGTGCCCTTGAGTCTGTTCCAACTCATAGCAACCCTGTAGAGGGTTTCCAAGGAGTGGCTCGTGGGTTTGAACCATTGACCTTGCTGTCCAGTGCCACACCAAAATTTTTACTGATTCTTAAATACAAGTACATAATTAGGAAAAGGGAAGTCCACATCCATCTCACACATATAAGGGGCCAGAGTTGTTGGTAGTGCCAATGAGGAGATTCTGACTTATAGCCACCCCATGCCACAGAGTAGGGCAGCCCCATAAGGCTTCCCTGCCTGTAATCTTCACATGGAGCCTCTGGGTGGGTTTGAACCAACAGCCTTTCTGTCAGCCAAGACCTGACAATTGCACTACCAGGGCTCCTTCTGTGTCCTTAGCAGTAATTTGGATAGCTGCTTAAATCCATCTTGGAATAATACATAAGGAATTGTGAGGCCTAGGAAGTAAACACCTGCCTCATGCATGCCCTCTCCTTACACCCCACTCCAAATATGACTGCCAGGTGAGATCCAACCGGAAGAAAGCCAGGTTCACACTCATTTCTCAGGTTCACACTCATTTGTTTTTGAATGAGTGACGATGCCAGTGGGTTTCTTCTGAAGACTCAGTAAAACAAAGCGCTGCATCAATAGACAACTTCTCTGCCTCCAAGTGTCCTGAATTCTCCATGATGATGATGAGAATCAAGACTTCTTTCCTTGAGAATTTTTCTAGCTTAATTGACCCACTTCCAGTGGTCTATCTTAAATTGTTTGTTGTAGTTTGTTGTTAGGTGCCTTGGAGCTCATTCTTACTCATAGTGAGACCAGGTACAAGAGAACAAAGTCCTATCCAGTCCTGTGACAACCCTACAATGGTTGTTATCTTTGAGTCCATTTTGCAACTACTTTGTTAATCAACCTCATTGAGGGTCTTTCTCTTTTTTGCTGACCCTTTAGTTTACTGTATATGATGTCCTTTTCCAGGGACTGATCCTTTCTGAAAGCATGTCCAAAATATGTGAAAGTAAGTCTTGCTCTCTTGCATCTAAGAAACATTATAGCTATTATTACTATTAAGTGCCGTCACTTGGGTTCTGACTCATAGTGACCCTGTATAGCGTTTCTGAGAAGTGACGAGTGAGCTTCAACCTCCGACCTTACAGATCAAATTGGCTTTGCAGTCCATTGCATTATTCCACAGCAACACACCAGGACTCCGTGTTCTTATCTGTCTGTCGGTCTATCTATCTATTGTTGTTGTTAAGTGCCATCGAGTTGGTACAGACTCATATCAACCCTATGCACAGCAGAATGAAACATTGCCCAGTTTTGGGCCAACCTCACAATCATTGCTACACCTGAGCCCATTATTGCTGCCACTGTGCCAATCCATCTCATTGGAGGTCTTCCTCTTTTTCTCCAACCCTCCACTTTACCAAACATGATAGTCTTTTCAAGGGACTGGTCCTTCCCAATACTATGTCCAAAGCATGATAGATGAACTATGGCCATCCTAGCATCCAGGGAGCATTCTGGTTTATTTCTTCCAACACAGATTGGTTCGTTCTTTTGGAAGTCCATGGTACTCTTAATATTCTTCTCCAACACCATAGCTCAAATATATCAATTCTTCTATGGTCTTACATATTCACTGCCCAAATTTCACATGCATATGAGATTATTGAAAATATCGTGGCTCAGGTCAGATGCACCTTGGCCCTCAAACTGACATCTTTGGTCTTTAACACTTTAATTTATTATTTAATGAGTTCTTGAGCAGCAGATTTGCCTAATGCAACACGTCATTTGATCTCTTGACTGCTGCTTCCATGAGTGTTGATGGAAATGAAGCAAAATGAAGTCTTTGACAAATTAATCTTTTCTCCATTCATATGGATGTTGTTTATTGGTCCAATGGTGAGGATTTGTTTTCTTTACATTGAAATTTAACCCATACTGAAGGCTGTGACCTTTGATCTTCATCAGTAAGTATTTTCAATCCTCTTCACTTTCATCAAGCAAGATTGCATCAACTGCATACCACAGGTTGTTAATGAGTCTTCTTCCAATCCTGATAGCACATTTTTCTTCATGTAATCCAGTTTCTGATTATTTGTTCAGTATACAGATTGAACAAGTATGGTGAAAGAATACAACCCTGGTTTACACCTTTCCTAATTTTAAACCATTCAGTGTTCCCATGTACTGTCCCAACAATGGCTTCTTGGTCCATGTACAGTTTCCTCATGAGTGCAATTAAGTGTTCTAGAATGTTCATTCTGCTCACTGATAGGCTCAAACATAAAATGACTGTGAAGATGGCAAATGAATGGGCAGTGTATTGTTCAGTTGTCCATGGGCTCCTAGCATCCATAACATTAAATAATTCAGTAGAATTATCCAAGTCTGTTAGACTCATATAAGGAGCTCTGGTAGCGTAGTGGTTACGAATTGGGCTGCGAACCTCAAGGTCAGCAGTTTGAAACTACCAGCTGCTCCACGGGAGAAAGATGAGGCTTTCTGCTTCCATAAAGATTTACAGCCTTGGAAACCCTGTTCAGGGTCGCTATGGGTTGGAACCGACTCAATGGCACTTAACAACAACAACAATTAGATGCATATAGAAATAATTTTTATTATTGTAATGTCCAGATCATTCCTTGGGGATTTCCCTTTAGTGGCTCTGAGACTGAGAGCCACAGGTCAGTGGTTCGAGTGATTAGCCACTCCTAGGTATCAAAGGTGGGATTTTCTGTTCCCACAAAGATGTACGAAACCCTCTACAGAGTCCGTAGGAGTTGGAACCAACATGATGGCATTTCATATCAACTTAGATAGTCTGTGTTGTAATCTGCTGCATTAAAATGCCCAATCCCAGAACTGGAGGGGACCACAGACATTCCCAAAGACCAAACGTCACTTACAGAAAGACTATCCTTGACCCAAGCTTACTCCTAAAAGCCCCACTCCTTCCAACTCAGCAAGTGTCTCTTCCTTTGCCAGTTGTATTGGCAGCTGCATGCTTATGTGTTCCTGATTGGTAACTTCAACAAAGAAATGAAATACACACTTCATTCAATCTACTCTTCATATCTGTGTTGTACATTATAACGCCAAAGGAGTTTCTATATGTAGAAAATAAGTTTGTGGTACCATTAAGATAGTTGAGACAGTTGATTCAGATACTTTGAACTAAACTACTCTAAATTCTACAAGGGAGAAGAGACAAGCCACCTCCTCTATGTGGACAAATTGACATAGACGCTAAGGAAACTGAGGTACAGGGCCCCTCTATTACATGGGTACTTCCAGGACTCTGACAACCATTGTAGAGGGATGGTCAGTAGATCCTTGCAAAAGATCTTACCCGAGGTGGAGCGGATGTGTGGAACTGTTGGAGACTATGTTATGATTCCTCATTTTTGACCAATTTATTATTTATCTGACTTTTTCTTCTTCTTTGCACTGCACAAGGTAACTTTTGCTGACTTGAGACATCTGCATTGTTTACATAAAAAGACACAAAGTTCCAAGGAATAAAAGTGGTTTTGTCAGCTATTTGATTGTGGGAAAGGTTTGTACAGGTCAAACTCATAATCCCAAAGACTTCAGGAGTGCCATATGTTAGTGGAGAGTAAGAATATATTAACAAATATCAAGTCACCAAATTAAAGAAAAATCACACAAGATGGGGTTTCTCTAATAGTACCTTATTTGCATAAAAAGTAATCAGTATCCTACCTACAAGCCTGAGTGCCATTTCAGTATCATATATAGGGAAAAAGAGTTTGAAAAGTATGAAACTCACTATTTGGGGCCCAATCTGTGCAGTTAAAATGCAAACTATATAGAGGAGGGCATGAGTAGTGTTGGAGTCTTTCTAGAAAAGAATATCAATGAGACACATTAAGAGGTAAACATGTGTATTAGTCTTCAGGCCCTAATAGAAATTAAAGTAAAAGGAATCATTTTGACAAAAACAACCTTTGTTGTTTTCAAAGCTCAGTTTTTAAGAGCTTTATTGAGCTATAACTCAGATACCATACACTTCATCCATTTAAAATATACAATTCAGTGTTTTTTAATCTATCCATAGAGCTGATCAAACACCAGAATCCACTTTATAACATTTTCATCACCCCAAAGACATATCTGATATCCACAAATAGTCATTCCATATTCATTTCCAGCCCCTAAAGCCCTGGGCAACCACTAATCTAATTTTATCTCCAAGATTTATCTAATCTGGGGATTTTATAAAAATGGATTAATACAATGTGTGGTGGTTTGTGACTGTTTTTTGTTTTTTTCACTTTAGGTCCATTTCTAAAGTATCATTTCTGGTAATCTGCTACCCTAGCAGAGTTTTTTGTTGTTGTTTTTTTTCATCACAACCCTGTAAAAAGCATAAACATGATGCTATTTTTGCATGTGTGAAAACCACATTTAGAGAAAAAGAAATATCAGGATGTGTAACATTCTGTTTCTCATAAGAAAAATATTAGCATTCAGGTGTTATATGGATGTCTGAGACAAGAGATAAAAATATTTAAATCCTATTTTCCTTACATGAAAACTCTGGTTTTGACAGAACTATAGACTGCTGTCTCATGTTTAATAGAAAAATGACTGAATCTAAAAACAAAGGAAGACACTTCAATTTCGAAAGCTTTGCAGAAACGTAAGGTCTGCTTTCATCATCTCCAATGTTGGCACCCCTTTATGCGGTAAAATTAAATCTCATTGCTTGACTCCCATAAAATATTTTCAAATCTCATAATTTAATGTTTCCTAGTTTTCTGGTCACTGTGAGTCAGAACCAACTCAACAATACCTCACAACAACAACAATTATGTGCAGCTGTTGTTGCTGTTGTTCAGTGCCCTCTACTCCCTTCTGACTCATGGTGACCCTATTCACAACAGAACATGAACTTGCCCAGTCCTCAACCACCCTCACAATAGTTGCTACACTTGAGCACATTTGCTGCTGACATAGTGCTAATCCATCTTGTTGGGGGTCTTCCTCTTTTTGTTTACCCTCTACTTTACCAAACATGATGTGTTCCAGGGACTCTCCCTCCTGATGACATGTCCCAAACATGAGAGATGAAGTCTGACTTCTAAGGAGCATTCTAGCTATACTTTTTATTTTGTAGCTTCTTATTATGAGGAAGGTTAACAGATAAAATTGGAGTCCTGGTGTGGCACTGTGGATTAATGTACCAGGCTGTAAAGCTGTTTGAACTGCAAGGTCAACGGTTCAAGCTCACCAGCTGCTCCTTGGAAACCCTATACAGGATCGCTATGGGTCAGAATCAACTCGACGGCTCTTAACAACAACAACAGATAAGATCGTCAGCTTTACCTTCAACCAATCATACATTTTGTTTCATCTAAATGATTACACTCCCCTCCATGCAATAACAGTTCCCTATGGTTTTCTTTTGGCATCGCATTTTCACAAATCAACAAAGCAAAAATATTTGATGTACACATATTGTTGTTTTTGTTGTTAAGTGTTGTCAAGTCAGTTCTGACATAGAACAACCCTGTATAGGGTTTCCAAGGAGTGGCTGGTGAGCTTGAACCACCAACCGTGCAATTCAAATTGACTTTGCTGTCCAGCATATTAACCCACAGCACAACTCCTGATGTACACATACAAAACAGTATATATATATATATATCATTTAACTGCCCAAAGGGCAAGTCAGTCTCCTGCCCACAGGCACACAGTCTTTCTCAGTCCATGGGCCTACAGTCCACAGCTGCTTTCTCTATGCCATGACCTCTGCCACCGTCTCTGCTGTCACAGGTTTTCTAGGTAGGCTCTCACACTCCACTCATGCGCTTTTTTTGATGGCCCTGGAATCCTCTGTTCCTGAAATGAAAGATTAACTACTCCCCTCTTTTAGTTACACATCTTCTACAATTGAAATTGTGACCATTCCAATTAATACTGTTAACAATTAAAATTGAATCATAAAATTGTATCACATCATCCCCCGTCCCCTTTCACCAGATCGATCTGGCAAAGAGGAAAACTGTTCAAAGGGGATTCTATATTACCCTTCATTTTATAAAATTAAGCACACTCATGAAAGCTTGTAAGCTAGCCACTCCATGCCTTTCTGTTGTTGTTGTAAAGTGCTGTCGAGTCAGTTCCAACTCATAGCAACCCTGTATAGGGTTTCCAAAGAGCAGCAGATGGATTTGAACTGATGACCTTGTGGCTCAAACTGACCTTGTAGCCCAGCACATTATCCTGAAGCACCATACCAGGTCTCTATTCATGCCTTTAGAGAACCCATTTTTGATAGCCAATGTCTAAATTTCCTGTCCCCTAGGGTCCTGGTGTGGCACTGTGGGTTACTGCGCTGGACTGCAAAGTCAGTTTGAACCACAAAATTGGTGGTTCAAGCTCACCAGCTGCTCCTTGGAAACTCTACACAGGGTTGCTATGGGTCAGAACCAATTTGACAGCACTTAAGAACAACAACATCAGCCCAGTGCACTGAGAAAACAAATTTGATTCTTGATATGAAGTATCCTTCCATTTCAGTTGGAATTTTGAGCAACTACGTCCATAAACAAAGTTCCAGTTCATCAAATTGTAGCAATTTCCACTTGCTCACCAAATCAAGCATCTATAGCTTCATCTGGTCAAGTTCCGTTCAGCTAGCCATGTAAGCTAGGTCCATGGGTACTAGCTGCAAGTCTGGGAGTTCACGTACTCCTTTGAGCACTTCAGATCAGTGGGCTGCTTCACTCTCGGCTCTAGCCCCCAGTGGTTAGTCAGTGCCTATGGGTTCAGGAGTTTCCTAAACTTCAGGCCACCCAGCCCTTTCTCTTCTCTTTTTCATCTCAAGGTCAACAAGTGTCAATGGAACATGGCCAGATTCAACCCATGTCTTCATGGCTGTATTTCCCCCACTTCCTCTCACAAGTAGACCAGGGTAATCACCAGTGAACATACTAAACTGTTCACAGGGTTCCTTTGAGTTTCAGTCTCAGAAGGGAGTTTCAACTCCCCATAGAATAAACCTTAAGCAAACAGGTATAGAGTGGATCTTTAGTTTTGATTGGCTGCTTATTCTACAATGTGGTAGTTCTACAAGTTACTCAGTTATTGCCCTAACGATAGATATTATCTAGCTCCAGACTTCTGCCCCCGTAAGCAGTCCTGCATTATGTACATTTATGCATATTTCCACATATACGAATGCTTTAGTTGTAATTTTTATAAAAAGCAAACATCAAATTTTATCTAGCTAAATGGTCCAGTTGGGAACAGACAAGTGGAATTTCAAGTTCCTTATTAATATCTATGCTGCTCACATAGATATTATGTGACCACAAAGCAACCATCAGTGGCTTCAACAGGACAGAAGTACAAAGCATGTTCTCCAGCCTAATGGGCATGCAATGATAAAACGAGAAGTCAGACAAATTCACAAATATGAAAATGAAATTCTCCACCCTCAATGAATGTTGGAAAACAGACATGAAAGAAAACAAAACATGGAAAATTCAACACTGCAAAACAACCAATGGTATTAAAAAGAAAAATGGAAATGAATAATACTTTTGATTACTGCAAATGAGGACAGACAGAATTATGGGATGCAGCGTATGCAGTGCTTTAAGAAAAAGACAGTGTTTAACGTGGTGCTGTATTTCTAGTGTGGTACTGTAGGATAAGCACTGGACCGCAAGGTTGGTTTGAACCACAAAGTTGGCATTCAAACTCACCAACTGCTCCTTGGAAACCCTATACAGGGTTGTTAGGATTCAGAGCCGACTCAATGGTGCTTAACCATCAACCACCATATGAAGTCAACCACAGAAAACCACAGCTGTTGTTGTGAAGTGCCATTGAGTCGGTTCTGACTCCTAGTGATCCTGTATTGGGTTTCTGAGACGACGTTGGTGGGATTGAACTGTCGACCATACAATTAGCAGTCCAGTGCTTATCTTACAGCACCGCACCAAGACCTCAAAGACCACAGTCTGATTCCATTTATAGGACTGTCCAAACCAGGCAATTTATAGATGAAAGGTTGCTTTAGGCTGGAAAGGAAATGGGTAGGGAGGGATGAATGGATTGATAGGTAAAGGGTTGTTGTGTGCTCTCCAACCAATTCTGACTCAGAGCCACTCTGTAGGGTTTCCTGGGCTGTAACCTTTGAGGACCTCTGGTAGCGTAGTGGTTACAAATTGGGATGCAAACTGCAAGGTCAGCAGTTTGAAACTACCAGCTGCTCTGCGTGAGAAAGATGAGGCTTTCTGCTCCCATAAAGATTTACAGCCTCGGAAACCCTGTTTAGGGTCGCTATGGGTCGGAACCGACTTGATGGCACTTAACAACAACAACAACCTGTGAGGAAGCAGCTCAGCTTCAACATGCAGACTTGGTGCCACTGAGTGAATACTCGGGCACTGACGTTGTGTGCCACCAAGGTCCCGTGATGTCTCCCTTGTTGTTATTGTTTGTTAAATGCCGTCAAGTTGATTCCGACCCATAGCAACCCTGTATAGGGTTTTCAAGGAGCAGCTGGTGAGCTTGAACCACTGACCTCACAGTTCAAATGGCTCTGCAGTCTGGCGCATTAACCCACAATGCCACACCAGGACTTCCTTAGATGTCACCCTTAGATAGACTTTATTACATAACTTAATGCAAGCTGAACAAAGAAATTCCTGTTTGACCCACTTTCTAACTTCCTACATAAGAAACATAATATGGACTTGTTTGAAAGCAGGAATCCCTGGGCTGTGCAGGTCACTTGCTCAGCTACTGACCAAAAGAATGTAGGTTTAAGTTCACCCAAAGGGGCAGCAGGAGACTGGTGGCCTACTTCTGAAAACTGCAGTCACTTAAAACTCTTTGCAGCATTCTACTTTAACACACATAGGGTTGCATGAGTCTGAATGAACTGGAGCAGCAACTGGTTAATTGGAGGGCATTATTTTCTGTTACAGTGTCCATTCAAATGCCTAGAACCAATTTCAAGACCAACAACACGTGAATTCTACACACAGTGGAAACAAATCCATTGAGAAATGTCATAGCAAACCTTATTTTGCAAACACATGAAAAAGGTGCAAATATGTTTATAAGTTATCATTGATCATGCACTTACCACAAGGAGTTGTGGTGGCACTGTATGGTAAAGCACTTAACTTCAAGGTCGGGTTGAACCTAAAGGTTCCCACTCACTAGCCGCTTCTCACAAACCCTATAAGATCGCTATGAGATGGAACTGACTTGACGGCACTTACCAACAAGAATGATATCTGAATAAATAAGAAACAATTTCTATTTATAAGTTACATGATCATTTTGTTTTGGAGACATCATCTTCAGAAAGATTTTTCGTTCCATGCAAACCTAAATGTACTAGAACATACATTTACAGAAAATCTTGCTAATTCTCTACAACCAAATTGTGGCAGATATTTCTGCAGTCAGAGGTACATCAAGTTACCTGGTGAAACTTTTCAAAAATATTGTAATATGAAAAACTGGCTTTTAAAAGAGTGATTTTGGTATGGTCACATGAGAGAGCAACACTAGGGAGTTTTATAAGACAAAATGTTGTTGTTGTTAAGTGCCGTCGAATCAGTTCCAACTCATAGCATCCCTGTATAGGGTTCCTGAGGAGCACTTGGTGAGTTTGAACCATGGACCTTGCTGTTCAAATTGATGTTGTATTCCCAGTGCATTAGCCCACAGCACCACACCAGGACTCTATAAGACAAAATAACATATAAATAGTCAATAAAAGGACATGAACTTGGAAAATGCTTTATAATGGTGACTTATTAGAAATGAGTTGGGTACTTTGTATTTCTGTAATTTTTCATTTAAATGAGATGATATATCATTTGTGACTGGCATGCTATACTAATAATCTAGCATTTATGAATACACTGCTTTTAACTTTTCAGCTACTAATAGATTTTGATTGCAACTCTGTTCATCTAAACCCAAAATTGAAGTGGTGTAAGTGTTGGAAGCTTGAGGACTAAGGTGCGCCTGACCCAAGGCATGGTGTTTTCAGTAACCTCATATGCATGCAAAAGCTGGACAGTGAATAAGGAAGACCATAGAAGAATTGATGCTTTTGAGTTATGGTGTTGGAGGAGAATATTGAAAGTACCATGGCTGCCAAAAGAACCAATGGATCCACTATGGAAGAAGTGCATCTAGAGTGCTCCTTGGAGACCAAGATGGCCAAACTTCGTCTCTCATACTATGGACATATTGTCAGGCGGGAGCAGTCGCTGGAGAAGGATATCATGTTTGGTAAGGTGGTGGGTTAGAGAAAAATAGGAAGACCCCCCAGCAAGATGGATTGGCCAAGTGGCAGCATCAAGTATGGCAACAACAGTGAGGTTGGCCCAGGATTGGGCAGTGTTTCATTCTGTTGTCCATAAGGTCACTATGGATCAGTACTGACTCGATGGCACCTAACAACAACAAAGTGTTGGAAGAGAATATTGAAAGTGCCATGGATTGCCAAAAGAATAAACAGATCTGTGTTGGAAGAAGCATAGCCAGAGTGCTCGTTGGAGGACAGGATGGCCAAACTTTGTCTCTCATGCTTCGGACAAATTGTCAGGACTGACCAGTCGCTGAAGACGGATATCATGTTTGGTAAGGTGGAGGGTCAGAGAAAAAGAGGAAGACCCCCAGCAAGATGAATTGGCAATATGGCAGCGTCAATGGGTTCAAGCGTGGCAACAACTGTGAGGTTGGCCCAGGACCAGACAGTGTTTCGTTCTGTTGTACACAAGGTCGCTATGAGTCGGTACTGACTCAATGGCACCGAAGAACAACAATAGCAAGTGATAAAGTATTATTTTGACTCCAAAGTTTAATTTTTAAATGATCAGAATAACTCATTTTTAAGGGTGTTTAACTAACCTATAGTCTATTATTCATTGATATACTGTTTTGATTATCTTAGCTGTACTATATTTTTTCCATTATTTCTGTTTTTTATTTGGTTTTTGTCTGGAGTGGGCAAAAAAAAAACAGCAAGAAAGCCAGCATGACTGGAGAGACAAAGAGAAGGATGGAGTGGGAAATTAGGGCAGAAATATGAGGAACCAAGTAGATAACTCCAAGGACTGGAGCTTAAACTCTGGGTAGATTGGGAAGCCACTGAAGGATTTTGAGCAGAGCAGTGAAGCTATCTGAATTACTTTTTGAGAGGATTTGCTTGGGTTCTATGTTGGCAGTATAAACCAGGTATAGGAACAAGGAGTAGGACAGCTATGAAAATAACTGTATGGTAAGACGACGAGGACTTTTGTGCAGGGTGGTGACAGCTCAGGTCGAAAGAAGCCATTAGATTTATTACATGCTTCGAAGAGCAAGCTGAATTTATTCGCTTTTAGGTTGCATATGGCATATAGGTGAAAGAATGGAGCTAAAAATTAATCCAATATTTTTGGCCAAATCAAAGAACAGAATTGAGTCACCATTTAATGGGCTGGTGAAGAGTGATGGAGAACCAGGTTTGAGGATGAAGTTCTGAGTTTGGCTTTCCAATATGTTAAGCTTGAGATGCCTTCAAAGGTGATTTCCATGGGTTGGTTGTACATAGGGTCTCCATGACTCGAAACCGACTCAAAGACACCGAACAACAGTTACACAGGTGACAGGTAAGATGAGGGCATGTGAGCCCATAGTTCAGCAGAGAACGACATATCAGAGCTAGATGTTACGTGATTGTAAGCATTGTGTTACAATTTTGTTGTTGTTGTTTCTGTTAAGTGCCATCGAGTCAGTTTCCACTCATAGCAACCAAAAATAGGCTTTCAAAGGAGCAACTGGTAGGTTTGAACTGCCGACCTTGTAGTTTGCAGTCCAGTGTTGATCCGACAGCACCACAGCAGAAGTCCATGGTAGAATTAACTCCATGGAAACACATTAATTCCCCAAGAAGGTGAGAAGAGGTATAAGGGCTGACTTTTGCATCTTCCAACATTTATCTTGTATCTTCCAACTTTTTAAAGTCAATATTTGCAAAGGGAAGGTGACTAGACACCTTTTTAAAATTTCCCAGAGGGTATCCTTTATTAGGAGTTCTGGTGTGGCGCTGCGGGTTAATGTGCTGGACTGAAGGTCAGTTTGAACTGCAAGATCGGCAGATCAAGCTCACCAGCTGCTCCTTAGAAACCCTATACAGGGTCACTATGAATTGCAACCAAGTCCACAACACTTAGCAACAACAACACACCATTTATTAGTCTTTAAATTTTTATGGTTTCTCTATGTCCCTTAATTATGACTGCAATATAGTCAATTTATTTCTCTCCTAATTTTTTATTTCTGTACTAATAATTTATTTCTGAAAATAGTGATTATTATTTTAAAATACTGTATTTCATATCTTAAATGGTACCTTTTTCTTTTCTTTTTTTTGTATCAGACATTGTAATTCTTAATCTTGACCATTATTATTAACTCCAAACTACTGGCTCTTTTGTATGTCCAGAGAACCTTGATTTGCCTCTCACATTGAGAAAAGAAAATGCAAGTAATTAAATGAAAAGGTAGTGGGTTTGAGTCTCCTCTGCTATTGAGGTTCCTGCCTCATCTTCCCTTGAGAGGTAAGGCTGATGGAATCTTTTGTTGGAAAGGAAGCGTTTGATGACTGATTTCATCCCCTCTGGATTAGAGACCAAGATTTTAGAAGTTAGATTAAATTTTCGTGAACCAAACTACAGTTTTTTTCATTTTACCCTGGCAACTCATTATTTTCTTCAGCCAAGTGACTTTCTAGCCCTGGTGTGGTGCTATAGGATAAGCATTGGACTGCTAATCAGTGCAATTGTTGATAAATGCCATTGAATTGGTTCCTACCCACAGTGACCCTCTATAGCATTTCCAAGGAGTGACTGGTGAACTGGAACCACCAACCTTGTGGCTCAAAACAACTTTCCAGTCTAGCTCATTAGCCCACAGTGCCACACCAGGACTCAAATTTGGTGGTTCAAACCTACCAACTGCTCTTGGAAATCCTATACAAGGTCCATAATAAGTTGGAACTGACTTGATGACACACACAGTAAGTGACTTTATGTTATTTTATTTTTGCTAGGGATTAATCCCAAGCTATTTTGCATAAGAATGGGAGGAACTTATATAAGCAGACTTCCTGCTATTATCTCCTGTTATTACTTGGATCATTAGTGGTACCCGTTCTAAGGTTCCAACTCTGCACATACAGCCTCACTTTAGTTTGCTTACGAATCAGCTCCCACCCCCACGGCTGTCCAGTTCTAGAGTAATTGGGTGATAGCGTCTCCAGCTGTGTTTCTGTTGTTAGCAGCTTCTATCTATGAATCACTTTTCAGTAAATGATTTCAATGTGCAATTGTCAGACTTCCCTAGGTTAACAGAACCAGTGATATAGATGGAGGGCAGGGGCAGTAACAATACCTAATGAATATTCAGGGTTATTATTAGCATTAACGAAGGCAGCACATATCAAGTTCAGTTATTGGAAATTGTTATTGTTTTGTGCTGTCGAGTCAGTTCAGACTCATAGTAACTCTGTATTGGGTTTCTGAGACTGTAAATCTTATAGGAGCCGAAAGGTTTCTCTTGTTCCCTGAGAGTGGCTGATGGATTCCAACTGCTGACCTTGCTGTTAGCAGCTCAACTATGCTACCAGGGTGCCTTACAACATTATTAGTGATGGTATTACTTAATTAAAAAAGAAATGGCATGCTACTAGCTTTTAACAAAACTTAAAACAGGGTTGTATACAACTTATATAAAATGCTGGGACTATTTACCTAAATATTCTAGTGAAAAACATACTAATAAAGGAAATCATCATGTACATTTCAAATATTTATCAGTTTTAGTTGTTATACTATACAAGTATTTCTGGTTTTTATAAAAATTCATTGTACAGAATTTCAATAACTTTTCTCATTTTCCTATGTGTTTATGTGCTTCCATTTCCAAATTTGTCTCTGTTTCAATCAATATATTATTTCTATTTTACAGCTAACAGAAACAAATAAGATACTGAAGTGCTAAAGTTCAGGATGAAAAGGTCAGCACTCATTAGATTATTGTAAGAAACCAATTGGTAAATTGTTCAGGAAGTTAAGGAGATAACTAGAAGTTACTCATTTTTTTTCAATCACTGAATTCATTTTGTAATACGTCAAGATTTTTCACTTACAAGTATAAAAACAGATGGCTCAGCAACAAGAAAAAGAGTATCAACAAGACAACTTTCCAGAATCCATACAGAGAAAGAATGACCCCTAAAACAAAAAGGGGAAAACAAAGAAACATAAAAAGGCTAATGTGTACAATCCTGGAACAGTCTTTGTGGCAACACGTGATGATAGCTTGAACTTATTTCTTTTTTTTCAGGTTAACATTTTTCATGGTCAACAAGAGAATGAAGTGGAAGGACTATCAGGAGATGTAAAGGAGGGATCAAAATGTCAGAGCAGCCAGGAGAGAGAAATCTGTGAGCTGAGAGCAGAGGTGAGGTATCCAGTAAAACACACCAGAGGATTTAAGTAGCATAACTGTTTTCCTTTGATTCACTTATGGAAAATGTGGCTGAACATCAAATCAAATAATATCAACAGTTTGCATGTGATGAAAAGTGCTATGGAATGATATTAACTCATAAATATATTTGACATATGAATATTATAAAAATATACTATTTAATAAGAGACCATTGCGTGGCCAATAGAAGTCTTCCTGGGAATAAACCACTCACTCAATGTTCAGTGAGCTACCTGACCTGATGTGCCAAGTTAGTGTAGGAATCAATGATGTTCAGGATGAATGACATGCAGTTTCCAATGGACTTCACACTTCTATTGTGCTTTGTTGTTAGGTGCCATGGAGTCAATTCTAACTCGTAGTGACCCTATGCACAACAGTACAGAACAGTGTCCGGTCCTGAGCCATCCTCATGAGTATTATATTTGAGTTCATGTGGTTGTCACTGCGTCAACCCCTCTCCTTGTGAGTGTCGCTCTTTTCCATGCATCCTCCACATTTCCTAGCATGATGTCCTTCTCCATGGTCTCTCCTGACATGTTCAAAGTATGAGACATGAAGTCTCTCCTCTTTCAAAGGAGAGAAAGTACAAACACATCTGTACCTCCACCACACATTTGTTTGTTCTCTGGCAGTTTATGCTACTTTTACTAGTCTTCTCCAAGACCATAATTCAAATAGATTCTTTATCAATATCCCTTATTTATTGTCCAACTTCCACATGCATATGATGTTATTGAAAATGCCCTTGCTTATGTCAGGCACACCATAGCTCTCAAACTGACATCTTTTCTCTTAAACATTTTAAAGAGATCATTTGAAGTAGATGCGTCTCATGCAATACATTATTCGATTTCTTGACTGTTGCTTCCATGAGTGTTGATGGTGGATCCAAGCAATATGAAGTCTTTAACAACAGCCTCAATCTTTTCTCTGTTTATCATGATGTTAATTACTGGTCCAGTTGTGAGGATTTTTGGTTTCTTTACATTGAGGGCCAATGCATATTAATGTTTATAATCTTTGACCTTCATCAATAAGTAATTCAAGTCCCCTTCACTTTCAGCAAACAAGAATGTGTCGTCTACATATCGCAGGTTGTTAATAAGTCTTCCTTCAATCCTGATTGAATTCCAATTCTTCTTTATATAATCTATTTCCTCAGATTATTTGCCTGACTCAGATTGGATAAATATGGAGAAAGAACACAACTCTGGCACACACCTTTCACGATTTTAACCTATTCTGTAACCCATTGCTCTGTTGGAAGGGCTGCCTCTTGGCCAATGTGCAGGCTCCTTATGAGCACAATTAAGTGTTCTGGCACACTTCTCCTTTGCCATGTTATCCATAGTTTGTTATGATCCACACAGTTGATAATTCCTCTTAGAAAACAAAAGCCATTAGTAACAGTGAAGGCATAGGCTATTGTTAATACAGCTATTAACTAAAACTTTTGTTACAGTTAATTCATGTCTTAGGTACGTACTAAATAAAATGCTGGAAAGATCTATTTTTTGTTCCTACTACCATGAACAATAAATGGATTTCTGTTTATTGTACCTTGAGTGTTTTTCCTGTTTGGATGACAAAGGAAAAATTATATTTCTTAGAGGTAGGAGAGTGTATTGAATTATTTGCACTTCTTAGAAAATGTTATTACTTGCTTTAAAATGGCATTGTTTATTTTGTAACAGGCAATTCTGGAAAAATGTATTGGATACAAAAGTGTAGGGACATACAGTAAATGGAATGAAGCTAATAACAATAAAGGCAGGGGGGTAGGGAGGTGATTTGTATCCATTGTTTCTCCTTATAAAACTCTTCAAAGACTGAACTCACATCAGAATATGAGAGGACTCCAGAAAGTTCATGGAAAAATTCCATTATCTTTTACTTCTATTTTTCCATGAAGTTTTTGAAGCCTCTTGTTTATTTAATAACAAACAGACTTATCAGAGGAAGATAAAAATTATATGTGCAAGTTTTAAGTTACTGTATCAGGAAACTGAGGCAAAAAGTGTTTGAGAACTTACCGCATCTCTGACAACTTTTTGCTACTTGCATTCGAGTCAGTTCTGACTCACAGTGAGTCTGCTTAGGGTTTTGAGGATGTAAGTTTTTGTGGGAACAGAAAGCTTCATCTTTCTGCCGCTGAGCTGGTGGGCTCAGTGGGCTCCACTCACTGACCCTGTGGTTAACAGTCTAGTGCTTATCTTATAGAGGCACCTGGCACCCCAAATGCCACAAAGTTAGTACACAGTAAAGCTGGAATTTGAAACCAGGTTGTGGATGTTCCCCAAATCTGTGCTTTAACAACTTTGTTGTGTTTTCATGTACTGAATGAATTTTAATGTCTCTTTTAACTTATTCGGGGAAAGTTTGCTGTGGACTGCAAACCACAAGATCACAGGGGAGAGCCCGCCATTCATTCCACGGAAGAGATATAAGGCTTTCTGCTTCCCCACAGATTTACAGACTTGGAAAACCTTTGCTGGTTCACTATGAGTCAGAACTGACTCTGTGACACATGCTATGTGCCGTGGAGTTGGTTCTGACTCACAGCGACCCGGTACAGGGTTTCCGAGGCTGTAAATCTTTATGGGAGCAGAAAGCCTCATCTTTCTCTGGTGGAACAGCTGGTAGTTTCGAACTGCTGATCGTGAGATTAGCAGCCCGATTCGTAACCATTACGCTACCAGAGCTCCTTCCGTGACACTTAACAACAACAAAAAACTCTATGAACTATAATTTATTTAATGTATCAAATCCCATCAACTTTACTGTTGTCAGATAATTAGTCAATTTTTAGTCCTTCATGATTATTGATCACTTCATACAGGAATTTTCTATTTATTTTTGGTATGTAACTCTTTTTAAATGACATCTTCTGGATAAAATTTTGAAAAAAAAGTCTTTCTAAGGTTATGGATATGTTCAGGATATTTGAGATGTATTTCTAGAATAATTTCAAAACATGTAATTCCCGTTTGTATACCATGGATTACGGTACCTTTTAAACACCCAGTGACTCCATTATTAATAAAGGGAAATAAAATGGAGAGAGAAAAAGTCAACAAACTAATCTGTTGTGATAAGGACAAATCCCAAGTACATTCTGTATTTAATGTTTAATATTTATTTGCCAGATTTGCATTGATACAATTTATCAATGAGCTCCCAGCATATTTTGTAAAGAATATACTTAGTTAGGAGGCCTGGTGTGACACTGTAGGGTAAATACTGGGATGCTAACTTCAAGGTCAGTAGTTCAAAGCCACCCACCTTTCCCTGGAAACCCTATACAGGGTCATTATGAGTTGGAACCGACTCGACAGCACTTAAAAACAACAACAACAAATACTTAGTAAAGCCAAAAACTTATGGGTTTTCCCATGTTTTGTTTAGGATTTTGACTTTAATTGTGGTACTAAATTAGCTACTCATTGACTACTTTTTCTGCTTGCTGCTTCATCAGAAAACATGAATAAGAGTACTTCTTTAACAAGAGAGGGTATATGGATATACCTCACAAGTACATAAATAAGAGTTTGAAAGCGGATTTTTGTACATAGGTAACCACAGGGAGCTAGCAAAACAACTGTTGTTGCATGGAGGGTATTTCTACAACATTGAGATGAAACCAAATATAAGGTTTGTTGAATCCAAAAGTGCTGATATTGTCTCTAACCCTTCACTCAATTCACAATTAAAAATAAAAGGTACATGTTCTATTATTTTGGGGGAAGAGTAAGTGAAATAATAAAGGGAAATCACTCAGAATGGTTCTTATACCATTAGATACAACTTGCTAAAAATATTACAAATTACAGCTAATTAAACAATGTTTGTGCTTAGCTGGGGTCTAAAGATGGCATGCCTTCATTTTAAGAGAAATATAATGATTCTATCAATCATATGCAGGCACTGAGTTTTCATCATAGAATCACCTATTTACTTTGGAAACAAATTATTTTTATTTATTCATCCTTTTAATGGAAACATTGGCATCAGCCATGAACTATAAATAAGGAATTGTTTGCTTCATGAACACCAAAGCTAGGTCAGTGTACACACAAGGAACCAGGAACATTTTTCATATGAAATAGAAATTTAAGATATACCACTCATATTTATTTACTTACTTACTTACAACAGGTATCGTGAACTGAATGTTTTTGTTGTTAGATACTGTTGCGTCAGTTCTGACTCATAGTGACTCTGTGCACAACAGAAGGAAACACGGCTTGGTCCTGCAGCTGTCTCACAATTGTTATGCTTGAGGCCCTTACTGTTGTCATTGTGCTAATGCATATTATAATGAAATGGTCTTCCTACTTTTCTCTAACCCTCCACTTTACCAAGCATGATATCTGTCTGCAGGGACTGGTCCCTCCTGATAAAATATCCAAAGTATTAGAGACAAAATCTTGCCATCCTGACTTCTAAGGAGCATTCTGGCTGTACTTCTTCCAACACAATGTTCATTGACAACTTAATACTAATGGAAAATGTGATCATGTACATAGAATTACACTTAAGGAAGAAAATGTGTGGTTGAAATTTTTGAATGGCAACCTAAATTAGTTTATGAGACTGAGAAAATTTATTTTCTATTTATTTTTAAAATAGAACTGGATCCCTTTTCACATTTAGTGCTTGTTTTTCAAATATACGTAGTGAATGAATTCCTTTTTTTCCCACTGTATAAGGATTCCTGTTATAGAAGGATTCCAAGTAACTGATAAACATTGAAGGGGAAGTCATTTCTGTCATTTATCACCGGTCACTTGCTCTGGTGGTGATGGTGGTGGTGTTATGTGCCATGAAGTCGGTTCCAACTCATAGTGACCCTGTACAGGGTTTCCAAGGCTGTAAGTCTTTACAGGAACAGAAAGCCTCATCTTTCTCCCACAGAACAGCTGGTAGTTTTGAACTGCTGACCTTAAGGTTCACAGCCTGATTCGTAACCACTACACTACCAGAGCTCCCTGTCACTTGCTATAGATTAGAAATAAGAGTTTCATGAACTCTTATATTTACTGATACAGCTGTTGCTTCCTTTTATCTATGTGGCTATTCCCTCATTTTCACATGAACATCTGCAAAATGGCTCTAAACTTGTTTTAAAATTATTGTGGCAAAAACATATATAAAATAAGACATTGCCAGAAGCTAGTAATTTTCGTGATCTTCAGCGACTCCTGTTGCTTTATCCCATTTTGCTATCCACTGGGTTTTTCTAGCCTCTGGCTTCCTTGCAATTTTGTATATCTGTTCTGTGTTTCCTCTTCTTTGTGGAGTGGGACCAAACACTCAGAGTTTCCCTCAGATTTCCGCTCAGATGGGTCCTATTCACTAATCCAAATTTGTGGAAACCCTGTCCTCTCTGATCCCTCCTTTCGTTGATACTGCAACTAGCTCTGAGCTGGTGAGAGAAGGAAAGAGGACCCTAATTCTTCAGTCCTTTTTGCCCTTCTGGATGTGGCTGGCTGAGCAGTGAGAAGGAGCATAGGGTTGAAAACCGGTGAATTGGGAATGTCAAAGGCTATTTGCTTGGTAGATGAGAGCCACTTAGCAATTTCCTTACAAGTGATTTGAATTCTACTCCTAAACATTTGTTGAAAACTAGATTCAAATAGTCCTCAAGTCTGTACTCTGACCTTTATCAAATCTTTTGGGAGACTCTTGCCTCTGCCATAAATGCATCAGAATTCATCAGTAAAAAAGGTCAGGCAAGTAGAAGATTCTTATGTAATCGATCCATAGGCATTGACATTTGTTTTTGAGTTTGGACAAATGTTCGTGTTGGACTTGGGCTCACTGACATATTTGAGTAATTGATCCTTTTAACTGACTCACCCTTGAAAATATCTTTCCTTTTCTAGCAGAGAAAACTTACATGATATGTGTAATCCTACTCTGGAGCACACCTTCAACATTGCTATCAAAACTCAAAACAAAACAATGTTGGGTTTGGTTTTTTTGTGTGTGTGTCAAGTATCTTAAACCTTTAATGCTATCATGTGAATAAAAGGATTGAAACACATCCAAATTTTGTACATACGTAGTATTTATTGGAAAAGCATGTTTTCAGACACCTTTGCATGCTGAGATTGCCCAGTACTTTTATTTCTCCAAGACTGGAATCAAGCATGGCTGCAAAGAGCTGGTTTATCTTGCTGGCAAGACTTGGGTGTTTAGAAGAAGCCACTTGGCACCGATTAGAGTCTAACTAACAGAACGACCGAATCAGACAAAGTAGAAATAGCCCATTGAGTCCACAGCTGGAATTGTTACAGAAACAGGCGCTGCATCTTTTTCTTAAAGAGAACCGGTGGGTTAGAACCCCCAACTTTTCAGTTAGCTGCCCAACACTTAATCACTGCACTACCAAGTTTCCTTCTAATCTGCATATTGTAGTTTTAAGTGCCATTGAGTCAGTTCTGTACAGAATTTCTGAAGAGAACCTGGTGGGTTTGAACCACTGACCTTTCCATTTGCCGTCCTGTACTTGTTTTTGTGTGCTATAGCAAGTCTGGGTATCAGGCCCGGTCATCTCCCTGCAGTGTTATTACTCCCAAGTCCTCTCAATGAACAGAGCTAGAAAGCTGCATCCACAGTCCTATTTGTAACTTAAATTTAGAATGAAATATTTACTGTTTAACTTTTTGTTGTTAAGGTATAATCCACATGTAATTTGATGCATGAATATCTATTGGTACTGGCTGGTTGTTGTTTGTTGTTAAGTGCCATCGAGTCGATTCCAACCCTTAGCGACCCTGTACAGGGTTTCCAAGGAGCAGCTGGTGAGCTTGAACCACCAACCTTGCAATTCAAACGGCTTTGCAATCTGGCGCATTAACCCACAGCACCATACCAGGACTCCACTGGTACTGGCTGGTAGGTCTTGGGAAATGCAAGCACCTGTCTAATACACATCAAGATCCAGAATATTTCCATCACTCTGGCCAATTTCCCAAGTTTTCTCATATCCTTGCCCACAGATTAATTCTTCCTATTCTAGAATTTAAGATGAGGGGGCATCAAAAAGTTTGTGGAAAAATGCCATCATCTTTTTTTTTTTTTTAAGTTTTTATTGTGAACTGAGTGATACTTTACATGGGAGAACATAAACTTTACACCATTTCATTACAATGAGTACAATCTCCTCTGTGCAGCATTGTTCAACAGTATTTGCTTCCATTCCCTGTTTTTTTTTTAAAGGGGTGATGTACACAGAAATACTCAATATATAATAATTTAAACAGCCAAAGGGCATATTCTACAAGTCTGCCTCCTGGCCACCAGCACACAGTCCCTCTCTTTCCTTAAGTCCAGAGTCCTCAGCTGCTCCCTCGCTCCATGTCTTCATCTCTGCC
This sequence comes from Chrysochloris asiatica, assembly GCF_000296735.1. Classification (NCBI taxonomy): domain Eukaryota; kingdom Metazoa; phylum Chordata; class Mammalia; order Afrosoricida; family Chrysochloridae; genus Chrysochloris; species Chrysochloris asiatica. The sequence goes on from NW_006408539.1 coordinate 23,037,813, forward strand.
TCCATCTCTGTTGTCACTACTTCTATGGATGATTTCCCACACTCTGCTTGTACTGTTCTCTCTTGATGGTCCTAGGATCCTCTGTTTCTGGACTGTAAGATTAACTACTCCCCTGTTTTTGTTACAAAACTTCTCCCTTTAGAATTATGACAGTTGCAATTGGTCATGATAACAATGTCTCACTATTGAATCATAAGAAGCTTATCCCCATCTCTTTTCACCAGACTCATCTAGACGAGACAAAAATTATACAGTGGGGACCCTATCATCCTCGCCACACTCTTATACTAAATTTCCTCTTGAAAACTTGTAAGCCAGTCACTTCATGCCTTTATTGCTCCCTCATTTTAGGTAGCCAATGCCTAAATTGCCCATCTGAAGAACAGATTTAATATATTGAACACTAAAGACTGAAGGCCAGAAGAATTGTGGGATGACATCAAGAACATCATACAGGAAGAAAGCAAAGTCATTAAGAAGACAAGAAAGAAGGAAAATATCAAAATGGAAGTCAGAAGAGACACTGAAACTTACTCTCCAGTGTAGAGATTCTAAAGCAAATGGAAGAAATGAGGAGGTACAAGAGCTGAACAGAAAATTTTAAAGGTCAGCTTGAGAAGACAAAGTCAAATATTACAACAATATGTGCAAAGATCTGGAGTCAGAAAACTAAAAAGGAAGAACACGCTCAGCATTTCTCAAGCTGGGGGAACTGAAGAAAAATTCAAGTCTTGACTTCCATTATTGAAAGACTTACTGGGAAAATTATTGAATGGTGCAGAAAGCATCAAAAGAAGATGGAAGGAATACACAGAGCCACTCACTGTACCAAAAGGAAATGGTTGATGTTCAACCATATCAAGAGGTAGCATATGATCAAGAGCCAATGATACTGAAGGAAGAAGTCCAAGGTGCACTGAAGGAATTGGCAAAGAACAAGGCACCAGGAATTGATGGAATAAAATTTGAAATCTTTCAAGAACGTGAGGCGGCAATGGACACTCACTCATCTATGCCAAGAAATTTAGAAGATGACTATCTGGCTGGCTGATTGGAAGAGATTGTATTTGTTCCCCTTCCAAAGAGAGGTGACCCAACAGAATGCAGAAATCATCTGGCAATATCTTTGATATCCCATGCGAGTAAAGTTTTACTAAAG
>NW_006408539.1:23039761-23040793 GCF_000296735.1 Chrysochloris asiatica
TCTTCCTCTAATCGGGTTCTGATTATCAAGCCATTGATGCTAGGTCAAATGGGAACTATCTGCAAAGTTGACCTTTCTTCTGCTTCTCCCCTCACTTCATATAAGCTGGATGCTTTACTCTCAGATCTAGCCCTCTGTGGCTATGACCTTGTCCGTGGCTCAGAAGTCCCCATTTCTCACCACACTCTGAAACAACCAGCCCTTCTTCTTCTCTCTTTCATCTCCAGGTCAATGGGAGTCTATGGAATGTGGTTGAACTTAGCCCATTTCTTCATTGCTGCCTTTCCCCCTCTTCCACTCACTGGTAGACAACATGTTCTCCAGCAAGCTTACATGCCTACTCATGTGTTCCCTTTGAGCTTCATTCTTGGAGGGGGGTTTGTCCTGAAGGGACTTGATTGCTTGCCTTGTTGGCTCTCTGGCAAACAGCTTGCTTGTTCTTGTATTAGCCAATTATACTGCCACTGTTGTTTTGGATTTTTTTCCTGCTGATCTTTCTTTGAAGATGTATCTTGTATTGCTCTAGCTATTTTAGGCTGGTCTGATTGTCCCACCTCAGAAAGTTCTAGATGGGGCTCAGAATTGCACCTAAAGTCCCGTACACTGTAAAGGCTCTACAGGACGCCTATTTCACTGGGCAAGTTCTAGAACCCCTTTTAGATATTCCATTCAGTTATAGGCTGAAGACGAGCTTACAAACTTTCTGTAATCATGCCTCTGACATTCCTTTCTATCCCAGCCAGATAGAAGTATCTGGCTGGCTGATTAGAAGAGATCATATTTGTTCCCATTCCAAAGAGAGGTGACCCAATGGAATGAGGAAATCATCGGACAAGCTCTTTGATATCTCAAGCTAGTAAAGTTTTGCTAAAGGTAATACAGAAATGGCTACAATCATACATTGACAGAGAACTTCCAGAGGTTCAAGCTGGAATCAGAAGAGGCCGTGGAATGAGAGATATCATTGCTGATGTCTGATGGATCTTGGCTGAAAGCAGAGAATACCAGAAGGATGTTTACCTGTGCTTTATT
>NW_006408539.1:23042400-23043760 GCF_000296735.1 Chrysochloris asiatica
CTTTGTACCCCCCCATTTTTGGTAGCCTCTGTCCAAGTTACCCATCCCTGTCTACCCTGTGTATCAAGGGGGTGGGAATGATCTTCACTGTAAAGATTTGTTCTCTCTTTTGAGTTACTGCACCCATAGGTGTAGGTCAAGTTCATCAGATTGTATCAGATTCCTCTTTTTTCCCTCTTCTTTCTTCTTCTAATTGAGGTGTGATCATCCAGCCATTAAATCCAGGTCAAGTGGGTATTATATGCAAGTGTGGGTGTTCTAGACCATTTTCTTTTTCATTTCATTTTTTTCACAAACTTTTTGAAGCCCCCTGTATAATTGGAAACTTATCACAAACACTCTTTTGGCACCCTTCTCATGGTTAATCAGAAAGTAATATCTTATATTTGTTTCATCTTAACATGCATTCAATTGAATGTCTTTTAAGATGGTAGATTTTCATATGATTTATTGAAAATAATTGCTAAATGATAATTTAGCAAAAGAGCTCTTGTGTGGTACTGTAGGATACGCATTGGACTGCAAATCACAAGGTCAGCAGTTCAAATCTGCCAGCCACCCTTAGGAAACCATATACAGAGTTGCTATGAGTCATAACCAACTCAATGTCACTTAACAATGGTAACAATAGCTTATTTAATATTTAGTTTTACCTAGTTCCTGGTTGTTGTTGCTGTTACATGTCATTAAGTTATTTTCAACCCAAAGTGACCCTCTGTAGAGCAGAATAGAATACTGACCCATCCCGCACCACCCTCCAATTTGCTTGGGCCCATTGTTGCACTTAATTCATTAATCCAGCATATTCAAGGTCTTCTTCTTTTCTTTGACTTTACAAGCATGATGTCTTCTCCAGGGACTGGGGCCTTCGAAGTCATGTCCAGAGGATATCTGGTGAAATCTCACCAGATTTGATTCTAAGGAGTGTTTAGACTGTCTTCTTTAAACACAAAATTGTTAATTCCTCTGTCAGTAAATGGTAGTTTCAATACTCCTCACCTACACCATAAATCAAAGATATCAGTCCTTCTTTAATCTTCCTTATTTAATGTCCAAATCTTACATGGTATGAAGCCATTGAAAATACCATGGCTTGGGTCAGGCGCCCCTTAAACCTCAGTCACAGCTTTGATTTTGAACACTTTAAGGAGACCTTTTGCAGCAGATTTGCCCAATACAATACATCATCATCTGATTTCTTGATTTATGATTCCGTGAGAATTGATTGTGGATACAAGAAAATTAAATTTCTATCAACTTCAATCTTTTCTCCATTTATCATAATGTTTTTTATTGGGCCCATGGTGAGAATTTTAAGGTATAATCCATATTGAGAGTTTTAGTTTTTGATTTTCATTAA
>NW_006408539.1:23044334-23053531 GCF_000296735.1 Chrysochloris asiatica
CTTCGGCAGTTTCTTTTATCTGCCTACAATTTGTAAATCCATAACACGATATCATTATATTTGTCATTGGGCAAAAATGTATTTATTCTTCTAAAATTAATTTATATCACTAACTTGCTGACTTTTGTTGCAGCTTTATTTTGTTCATTTTGTTAAGTAATGAAATGATAGACATAAAAATTTAACATTTATCTTATTAATTAAAGGCATGTCACAGTCTAAATTGCATTGTGAAATACTATTTTCACCTCATATTCCCAAGCAGGCACCTCAAATGTCAAACCACAATATCTAAAATTTGATCTATTAAAATGTATTATATTTAATTGATAAACAAGGTCTAATGCCAAGAACGCAATCTGGGTTTCCCGTTTGATAGACAGTAACAAATCTTTTCGATTTGGGAATAGAAGGTTTTCTATTATAATGATATGATTATATGTGTGTGAAAAAGTAGTTTTCAGTTTCCTACATTGAATTTCATTCCCAGTGCTATTATTAGGCTCTAACATTTTTCTTTATGCTGACTAAGATTTTAGAATTATTTTAGAATTTTAACTGGCATGCAAAAATTACTTCATAATTGTACCATACTGTTCACAGGGTTGCTAGGGGTTGAAATGGACTGAAGGTCACATAAAAACAAGGCGATATTCTATGATCATCCCATTTAAAATGAACAATGAAAAGATTCTGTAATTTCCAACATTTATCCTTAATGAACACTTCAAAAATGCCTTCTATTTTAGCCATTTTATATAGATTAGAAGCTAATTTACACAAATTAGAAACCAGCTTACCTAGATTAGAAAGCATTAGAAGCATTCTGAGTTGCTGGTCTTATTCATTCCTTACAGTAACTTTAGGAATTTATTTGGGGCTGCTATCCTTACCCTTAAGGAGCTCTGGTAGCGTAGTGGTTACGAATTGGGCTGCGAACCTCAAGGTTGGCAGTTTGAAACTACCAGCGATTCTGCCAGAGAAAGACGATGCTTTCTGCTTCCGTAAAGATTAACAGCCTCAGAAACCCAGTGTAGGGTCACTATGAGTCGGAACCGACTCCACGGTACTTACCAACAACAATCCTGACCCTTATTAGACAGCTGAGGAAACTGAGAAACAGAATAAGACGCTTGTCCAGAGTTAGCCAATGAGCAAGTGGCAGAACCAGAATTAGAATACAAGAGTTTTGAACTATGATGAGTTGCTTCAGTCTACAGATTCATGCCTTGAGTTCTTTGGCATTTGGATACAGGTAGACTTTGGAGATATTTCTGATTCCAAACATTCCAGGCCACCACAATAAAGCAAAGCTGGCATCAAAACTAGTTGGACAAATTTCTTGCTTTCCCATTGCATATAAAAGTTATGTTTATACTGAACTGTAGTCTGTTAAGCATGCAATATTGTTGTTCAGTGCCATCAAGTTGGTTCCGACTCAGTAACTTTGTGTAGGATTTCCAAGGAGTAGCTGGTGAGTTTAATCTACCGATGCTGTGGTTCAAACCAACCTTGAGGTCCAGTGCTTATCCTACAGTGCCACACCAGGGCTCTAAGTAGGCAATAGCATGATGAAAAAGTTTGGAATATTGTGAGGATAACCAAAGTGTGATATAGACACAGAAAGTGAGCTCATCCTGTTGGTAAAACATGCCTATAGGCTTGCTGGATGCAGAGCAGCCACAAACTTTAGATTTGTAAATAATGCACTTCTGGGAACGTAATAAAGTGAAGCACAATAAGGCAAGATATGCTTCTATACATATGTCCAAATATACAGGAGATGGACATGCATAATTCTGTATCTGAAATAATATCACCACCACGTTTCTTCTTAGGTGGTAACATCGCTTATACAAATTGTTTCCCAATCATTTAAATTAATTTTACTTTTCACAAGCTTAGTCAGATTAGGAAAAAATGGTTCACATTGGGATGACATGGGGGTGGGGGTGGGGGGAGGTTTGTGAAGTTCCCTAAATTTATCTAGAAGATGAGTATTGAGGTTAGGGTTAGAATTCTAAATTTAGGATTAAAATTCAGAACCAAAACCTAATAATCATTTCTGTTTTCAACATCTAGAAAAGAAGAAAACACAAAACCCAAATATGATTCAACCTGGTGTGGCACTGTGGGATAATGCATCAGAGTGCACAGTTGTTTGCACTGCAAGGTCAGTGGTTCAAGCTCACCAGCTGCTCCTTGGAAATCCTATATATGGTTGCTATGAATCGGAATTGACTCGACACGGCACTTAACAACAACAATATAATAATAATAATGAGGAAATATTTAAACCAAATAAAAGTAGAAAATAAGTATATTTGAAATTACCGGTCTGAAATTTAAATATAGAAAATTACAATAAAAATTATAATAAAAACTGAAAGAGGCAAATATTGAAATTATGCTACATCAATGAATGAAATCCTATTTGTTGTTGCTAAATGTCCTCGAATCTGTTCCAACTCATAGCAACCTTGTAATGGGTTTACTAAGGAGCAGCTGGTGGGTTTGAATTATTGACCTTGTGGTTCACAGTCCAGTGCTGATTCTACAGTGTCGCACCAAGAGCCCTTGGAAACCCTGTTGTTGTTGTTAAGTACAATTGAGTCAGTTTCGACCCATAGCGACCCTGTATAGGGTTTCCAAGGAGCAACTGGTGAGCTTGAACCGCCGACCTTGCTGTTCAAACTGACTTTGCTGTCCAGTGTATTAACCCACAGTGTCACACCAGGAAACTCTATAGAGAGCCACTATTAGTCAGAACTGACTTTATGGCACAAAACTGCCTCCACCACTCTTTAACTATGGAGCTTTGATAGCAGAGTGGGTTATGAGTTGGGCTGCTAACCATAAGGTCAGCAGTTCGAATCTACCAGCTGCTCCGTAGGAGAAACATAAAGCTTTCTATTCCTGTAAAGATGTACAGCCTTGGCAATGCTGTACAGGGTTGCTATAAGTAGGAACCGACTCTGTGGTACACAACTGAAACCACCATTCCCTAAAAATCGAATTAGTCACTCTTGGAAGGTTCACTTTACTTTGTAGGACCGTAATCACAGAGTTTTCAATATTTTGTGTTTATGCACGCTGCCTATTGTTGTTATTGTTAAGTGCCTTTGGGTCAGTTCCAAGTCATAGCGACCCTGTATAGGATTTCCAAGGAGTGGTTGGTGGATTTGAACTGCTGACCTTGTGGTTAGCAGTCCAGTGCTTGTCCTACAGTTCCACATCAGGACCTACCTGGAATCAAATCAGGAACTTAAATCACTCTCTCTGCCTGCCTACCAGCAGGCCAGCATATCTACCCAACGTAATGAGAGAAAATAAATGAACTATGTTGTTGTTGTTGTTGTTGTTAGTGGTGGTGGTGGTGGTAAATCCTATGGAGGCAGTTCCAACCAATAGTGACCCAGCATAAACGAACGATATTCAATCAAAATTGCCCAAGAAATTATTTTGTGCCATCTCAACTGGTAAATGCACACCAGCTGAGAGCAATGTGTTTGCAAAATCAATCTTCAGTGTTTCTCTAGCTCACTCCCTTCATAAGCATGGCCAGAGCAACTGTAGAGACAGTTACTTATGAACCAAGAGGAAAGCTGTAGGTATCTAAGGCATGGCCAGGCCGGATGACTTCTGAGCCATCTTACCTTTGCAAACAAGTAGAGTGCGCTTTTTAAAATATGCATGGACCCATCCATGAACGCTTCCTTCTTGGTGAGGACCCATTTGCTGGGAGCTGTGGCAATCATGAATGCTACATACTGTTCCTTTGTGTTTTCTGTGTTTAGTTAGAGAGATTGCAGGCTGAAAATACCTTGGAGCGGAGCCAGCGGGAAATACTTGAAACAGAAAGGCAAGAACTGGAGAAAGAAAACAGAAGGCTAAAGGTCCAGGTGAGAAAAATGGAAGAACTATTGGACAGGAGAAATAAATTAAGCACAAGCTCTCAAGGTCCTGTCTTGAAGACATCACAAATTGAACTGCAGGAAAAAAACAAGGTATGGGTTCTCCTTGTAAGCACATGTTCTTTTTGCTGGATCTTCTCTTCCTCATGCCCAGGCTGCTGCTGAGCCGCCTGAAACTTTGCGCACTTCCAAATCTCAAGAAGTCTTGAGTTACATAATGCCTGCTCAGTCAACATCTAATCGTATGCACACATCTGTGTCCCATAAGGTTACAATGTTGTTATTGTTGAGTGCCTTCAGTTGTTCAGACTCATAGCAACTCTGGATCGATTTTCTGAAAGGAGCCCAGAAAACACAGCTGATTATTATTCTCTATTATTGGAGTCCTGGTATGGCTCTGTAGGGTAAGCACTGGACTGCAAACCATAAGATCAGGATTTAACCCCAACACCTGCTCCTCAGAAATCCTACACAGGGTCACTATGAGTTGGAATTGACTCGACAGCATTTAACAGCAATATCTGAGAGCTCATTATTTTTCCCATTATAATATAATGTTGTTCAGATATCTGAAAACAGAGTGTGACAAATTTGGGCTATAAGTGTTAAATTATGACAGATCTTCTGACTGTTTCAAGATATTGTAAAAGGGAGGAAAAAATGAAAACTGAAGTACAGGACAGACCTTTGTGGTTTCTTGGTATACTTTTGTCTCAGTGTTTTCCAAGAAATGGATCTTAAATTCAATAAGTAAATCTCCTTAATTACTTGAGCAATTTCATAATAAGCACATCGTTTGTAGCTATAGTAAATATCTTCATAAACATTTAAATTTAGCGGATGCTTACTGTCCTCTAGTTTATTTTTAGTTAAGTCTCAGAACAATTATTTTTGAGTTAATTAAATGCATCGTTTTGCAAATAACTTTTATAGGATGCAACATAAAATTTAAAAACCAGTATTAAATTCAAAATTTAACTCTGGGAAATCTAGCCTGTTTTGGAATGATTTTATATTCAATTCTATAGACATAGTTACTATTACAGGTAGAATTTTTTATTTTGATTAATAGGTTTCAGATTTTCAAGTTTGCTGTTAATGAGACTTATATGCAATTTTAGTATAAAATAGTATATATTTTAGTGTCAATATCTTGTAAAATATGCACATTTTGTTTCTATTGTCTTCTAGTAATATCAATAGTATCTTAACACACAAGGTTGTTTTCTCACTGATTCCTTTATCCGCTGGGAGAAGTTAGCTTGATAAGCTCGTATGTTTTTGAGTTGTAGAAGTATTTCATACTCCTTTGAGCTTTAAAAACTAAATGGTGAGAAAAATGAAATTCTCTATCGCTTTCTGGTGCTTTCGTGTTTCTAGGAGTTTCTGCAAGTTTAAATTGCGTTCGTGTTCTATGACTCGACCATGCAAATATCTAAAGTTAATATTGCAGTCATTGCTTCTAATTGTTTTCTTTTATAGATTCCTAAACCATCTACTGTGGTTTCTTTGCCTCTGATTTGTATACACTTGATAAATCTGTAGATAGTTTGTGGAAGATTTCTACTTGTGACAGTACAGAACTCTCTCTACTTACGGAACATAGGTGTTGTTATTGTTAGATGTCATCAAGTCGGTTCCAACTCATAGTGACCCTGTGTACAACAGGACAAAGCACTGCCCGGTCCTGTGCCATCCTCATCATTGAAGTTATGGGTTGAGCCCATTGTTCCCGCCACTCTGTCAGGCCATTTATGGGTGGACCTCCTCTTTTTCACTGACCCTCCATTTTACCTAGCACGATATCCTTCTCCAGAGACTTGTCCCTCCTGATAACATGTCCAAAAGTATGACAGATGAAGTTTCACCATCGTGGCTTCTAAGGAACATTCTGGATGTACTTCTTCTAATACTGTTTTGATTGTTCTTCTGGCAGACCATAGTACTTTCATTATTTTTCTCCAACACCGTAATGAAAACACATAATTTCTTCTATGGTCTTCCTTATTCATTGTTCAAATTTCACATGCTTTGTTGCTGTTGGTAAGTGCCTTTGAGTCAGTTCCAACTCATAGTGACCCTGTATAGTGTTTCCAAGGAGTGACTGGTGAATTTGAACTACCAACCTTGCAGTCCAGTGCATTATCCCACAGCGCCACACCAGGACTCATTCACATGCTTGTAAGGTGTTTTAAAATATCATGGCTTGGGTTAGGCGTACCTTAGTCTTCAAACATATCTTAGCTCTTGAAGGCTTTAAAGAGGTCTTTTGCAGATTTCCCTAATGATTCTTGACTGCTGTTTCCATGAGTGCTGATTGTGGACCCAGGCAAAATGAAGTCTTTGATAACTTCCATCTTTTCTCCATTATTGATGATGTTATTTATTGGTCCTGCTGTAAGAATTTTTGTTTTCTTTACATTGAGGTGCAATCCATACTGAAGCCTGTAGTTTTTATCTTCATCAATAAATATTTTAAGTCCTCTTCATTTCCAGCAAGCAAGGTTGTGTCATCTGCATATTGTAAGTTGTTAATGAGTCTTCCTCCAGTCCTGATGCCACGTTTTTCATCAGATAATCCAGTTTCTCAGATTATTTACTCAGCATACAGACTGAATAAGTAGGGTCAAAGGTTTCAACCCTAGTGCACACCTTTCCTGATTTTAAAACATTTGGTGTTCCCTTGCTCTGTTCTAATGACTGCCTTTAGGCAGTCCTCGGGAACATATTGAAGTGTTTGCAATACCCACTATTCATAGTGTTATCTATAGTTTATCATGCACAATGCAGTCAAAAGCCTTTGCATACATGGTGTGTTTATCCATTGGATTCACTGGAACAGAACTAGCATTTACCTCTATTGCATTGTGTTTGTCAATCACAGCTCCAAATGCTGATGATGAGTATTAATGAATCATTCATCCAACCATCATGGTGCTAGAGTCTATAAAGGGAGACAAAAATGTAAAATATTATCAATAAAATTCATTGTGATGATTTCTAAGAATAAAGTTGAATTGGAACTCAGATGAAAAAGTAATTCATTTTAAGTGACACCTTATAATTACATCAAAATGTCATAACATAAAGTATATAAATTGGGAGACATGAGGGCAGATTGGGCTTTTGGGACTGGTATAAGTGTCAACTGGAGTGTTCCATCAACAGGACACACTGTGTCCATACCTGTCGCCTCCGGGATAGGTATAGCTCCTTGGCTTATTACTAGGCACAACTTGGAAATCAAGAGGCTATTGGGTGGTCTGACAGAATCAGCAGGTGTCCTTACTCATCAGAAGATTAAGATTCCATTGTTGTTGTTGTTAAGTGCTATCGAGTGGGTTTCAACTTTTAGCTACTCTGTATAGGGTTTCCAAGGAGCAGCAATGGGTTTGAACTGCAGACTTTGCAGTTAGCAGTCCAGTGTTTATCCTACAGCACCACATCAGGACTGTGAGATTCAATGAATGTTTATTATTTTGATGAGTGGTGAGGTGTTGTCAGTGTTTACCCTCTTCATTGAGAATTCAGGAAATCTCTAACTTGAACCACAATAATTACTTAGCACGGAGCAGCTGCAGGTGAAATTCCTTGGTTCCATTAAAAACAAACAAAACACGCTCATTGCCATTGACTGAAGTCTGCCTCATAACTATGCTCTAGGACAGAGTGGAACTGCTGCTTAGGAATTTTGAGATTACAAATCTTTATGGGAGCAGATAATCTCATCTTTTCTTCCATGGAATGGCTGACCATGGAACATGGTGGATTTGAACCACTGACCTGTGGTCAGAAACCCAATACTTAACTTACCTACCCCTACAAAACCTGAAAATATCAGGATTCAGATGTTCTAAGTGCCAACTGTATCTAAGTTGATATACAGAAGATACCAAAGTGCAAGGAACAGGGTAGATTTTATGATAACTCCAAACCTGATGGTAGCTTTAACATTGTTTAACATTTCCAATAAGCATTAAGTTCAATGTGTTGGTAACCTACACAAGTGAGGAACTCCTGGTACGGCACTATCGGATCAGCACTGGACTGCGAACCACAAGGTCAGCAACTTACAACCAACAGCTGCTCTTCAGAAACCCTATATAGGGTCACTAGGAGTCAGAACCGACTCAACAATGCTTTAACAACACAGGTTGTACTAGGGAGACAGTAGGAATAGGTGCTGGTATGTAAGAGACCCACCTCTAAACACCACAGAGGTTAATAGCCTCTAAAAGAGAAGCAAGATCTTACCACATGACACATATCTATTTCACCAAATGTGTGTGGTAACCAATTACGACTTATAGAATCCTGGCGTCAATAGATGCTGTTGGTATCTTGAATTTAAGTAACTTTGTTTTTCAAGAAAAGCCTTAAATCCCTTCTGATACAAAAAGGCATTTGACATGGATTTTCATATGCTTTTTTGGACTTTAGTGACAGAAGATATAAGTTTTTAAAGAAAATTAAATATTAAATTGCATTATTAATTGAAGCACAAAGACTATTCATGACAAGATGATCTCATCACACACATTTCCATCTGGAAGTTGCATTTATAAACTATAGTTACAGATACCTGAGCATCAATCTTCTGCAACTTAAAAAACAACCAACCAAATAGCAATACCCCTGAACTTTAATGGATAACCTTGGAAAATTACTACTCAAATTGAAACAAAAAACTCCTAGTGTGGCCCTGCAGGATCGGGTCTGGACTTCGAACCACAGGTTGTGAGTTCAAACTCACTAGTCACTCCTGGGAAACCCTAGATAGGGTCGCTATGAGTCGAAACTGACTTGACAGCACTTAACAACTAACAGTTGTAACAAATTAATCTAAACACAGCCACAGACTTTTCTAGAACAACCTCCACATATGACTCTTTTTGTTGGTTGTCATTTGGGATAATCTTGGCACTTTCCATGGTTCTGTGATGTCAGTATACTTGGCAAGGCAATTGATATAAAAAAACCGGAGCTACTGTGGTACTAGCAAAGGTTCTTCTCAGAATGAATCCTGCATTTCAGGTGATAGCAAAGGTATCTGAGAGCTGTCTTTGTAAAAGTATAAATGAATGGAAATCTGTGTTGCTGTAAATAAGAGAGTAATGGAGTTACATCAGAAGCTTTGAGTTCACAGCAGGTAGTAAATGAACCCAGTGATGCTTCCTCATTTTCTTTACATTTCTAGCCAACATTTAAAAAAAATTCCACCTATGTTTATGAATGTTGGTGTTATTGTTAAGTGCCATTGAGTCAGTTCTGACTCATAGCAAC